>NC_091930.1:48118401-48451401 GCF_041260155.1 Ptychodera flava | reverse complement strand
TTTGCTTGTGCATTTTTGGCGTGAAATTCTTGCAGTTTAAGTATGATAATCTGATAATTGATATCGCTGTATGTATTTTTTCTATACAAGATAAACTTTACATGTCTAAACAAGAAATCTTATGACACTGATGAAATTAAAAGTAAACATTGTTTTTTTGTAAATCTGTGGTGGTGAAAAAGTCGTATGTTTGATAAACCCTTTGATGATTCAATGATTTCTATTTAGCCTTGTGTACACTTTGTGTTTCTCGCTGTCGGTACAGACATAGAGGGTCTATGGTAAAAAACAGTATCACGATCGATAGAATTGCAGTTTTGGTATTTGCAGTGTAATATTTTGCATCAATGAAATGGTCTGTCTATACTCTATAAAGTTATTCCCAAAAATACCGGGATATACGTCCGAGTACATCGTGCAGTGGAGATATTGTCCGAGACGCTTAGCATCGAGGACAATATTTCCGCTGCACGATGTATTCGGATATAAATTCCAGTATTGGGAAATAACGTTATTATGATAAACCTTCTTGGTCCAACTTTAAACGAAAAAAGTCGAAATTGAATTGTTTCTTGGATGCTCGTACTGAGCGATCGCGAGCAGACCGGGAACGCGTTGAACGCGTCCGCTAAGCGCGCAGAACAAATTTTAACCTGCTCTGAGCAGTGCACATGGTGGAAACTGTAGGTCAGCAGCATAATTTCATTATATAATAATTGTCATTATAGAATAATTGTCCCCGAGGTTATCTTTTGCCCAGTTAAAGCGATGAAATTCGTTTCTTCACCTCGATAAATTTTGTATGTGCGATGTGTGATAGTGAGAATGCGTGTGTGAGTGCTTCACGAACTCTAGAACATGTGGAGCGGTCTCAGTCGGAAAAAAAATGTAACAACTTAGCCGGCTATTGAACCACTCTTTTTTGGGAGCGGAGATGTAGCCGAGCGGTTCTATCTGTGGCCTCTCCGCTAGGCGACTGATGCCGTATGTTGTGGGTTCGAACCCGATTGAAAACTAGCCGTATTCACTCGAATTTACGGGTTTTGGACTGACCGTGATTTAATTTATGAAGTGATCAATACTAAGAAGCATATATATATTTGTAAAAGATGTAAATATTCTCTTCTGTTCCCCCATGTTGACGTGAAGGTGTGTTGGGGTCAAAGGTCAAATAGTGTCTGATGACACCTAAGGTTATTATACTCAGCGTCCAAGCTATTGGACTCCGTGCCCTCTGATATCGAAAGTTACCGTACGACGAAACTCCATAGGTTACAGACACAGGTGTATAATAATTGAGAATATTATTTTGTAAACATGTAATAATTAACATTTCCAATTTACACTTTTGCAATGTTTAAAGCACACATCGAATGAGAAGTTGGCGGAAAGACAGAAATCGTGGTGATCGATCACTAGACTGCATGTTGATTGCTTAACTAACAATAGTCAATCGATATATTTCTACCCCTCTCAGTAGAATTGTGGCTTGCTGTACGAAATTACGTTTGGCCGATATTTTCGTTTGTTTTGCATAGATCCCAGCACTGTTCGGGGATTCAGAGTCAGTTCACCGGACAAATCAACGAATTCTATTCACGGATCATGGTCGATGCCATTTGGCCAATTTTCAAGCTATAGGATTGAGTGTATTAGTTCAACTGGAGGTTATCCACATCATAGAGAAAATCTGCACCATGGTAGATCAGGATATAGTTGTACAGGATTGACAGCCGGTCATCTGTATACCATGTCTGTTTACACCGTCAGTGGGACAGGAAATGACTACGACAAGTTAGAAAGTGAACCAGCATCTGAAGACAAACGAGTTTGTAAGTAATGGATTTACTCGTGTTTGTACATTTATGGCTTGGAAATTCTTGCAGTTAACTTTATTGTGCATACTTTATCAGCGTGATGTTTATGTTTAAGTGTACTTGTGGCTTTGAAATTCTCTCAGTTTTTTTGAGTACTATAACATGATGATTGCTATTGTTCTATATTTTTCTTTCAATGATAAACCCGCATAAATCATCGCATACATTATGGAAACGTTCCATGTCAATACATGTAATCTTATGACACTGATTAAATTAAATTACACATTGTAACGTTGATAATCTACACTAGAGAAAATAGTCGAATATTAAGTTAATAAAATTGATAATTTTAAGATTTCTGTTTACGCTTTTTATTTTCATTTTGCTGTTGGAAAGACACTAATCCTGTTGATCGATCACTAGCATGGCAAAACTCATAGCTGTCAATAGGTGATATTACTTTCATTCTCAGTAGAATTCTAGTTTGCTCTACTGATTGTCTGTTCTTTTCATAGCTTCACCAGGAAAACCGTTTTGCTTATATTTCGGTTTTCCCACAGATCCCAATACTGTCGGAGCGTTCGGCGTCACTTCACCGGACAGATCAACAAATTCTATTAAGGGACAGTGGACAAGACCATATGGCCTCATTTCAAGCTATAGGATTGAGTGTATTAGTTCAACTGGAGGGATTCCACACCTTGCAGAAGATCTGGACTCTAATGTGACAGAATATACGTGTACAGGATTGTCAGCCGGTCATGTGTATACCATGTCTGTTTACACAGTGAGTGGAACAGGAAATAACTACGACATATTAGAAAGTGAACCAGCATCTGAAGACAAACGAGTTTGTAAGTAATGGATTTACTCGTTGTGATATAACCGAGGTTATGTTGGTATTGTCGGTTATGTGGTAGCGTGTCGGGGCCGGCAAGGCTGGTATTCCAATGATGAAGGGATGTAAAGATGACTGGAAAAAGCGAGTACGATATAATCTAAGATGCTACTTTATTACACTAAGCTCTAAGCTACGTACATAGAGTGATGGTAAGCTGGAGACTGGCTTGAGTACACGTGGGCCAAGAGAGATATACATGCCCTCATGAATTGGCTTGAGTACACGTGGGCCAAGAGAGATATACATGCCCTCATGAATAGTAATGACAGCTCATGAATAATAATCACATGACACTACATCACATTCCCCCTCCTTATTTTGATGGAGACAGGGGTCTACATCACTAGTACGGCAAAATAATTCAGAAATCAGCAAAAATCAAAATGAAATAATACAATGCTAATACTACTGAATCTAAAAGAAAGTACATGACAAAAAAAAACTACTGACTAAGTCGGGTACAGCAACCTGGACAAACACCATTACTATAAGGGTTGGGAATTCAACATGCATTTTCGAAAACAGTGTATATCAGGTCACTACAGCCCTTTCACTACATCATTCATGCACCTTCACATACTACCGTACATCCGAGCTCCACATTCGCGACAATGCGTCTGCATTTGTATTTTCGCTGCCCTTCTTGTACTCAATCTTAAATTGATGCTCTTGCAGTATTAAACTCCATCGCAACAACCTACGATTTTTACTACACATTTTGTCTAACCAAACCAACGGATTGTGATCTGTTTGAACTGTAAACTCTCTCCCGTACAAGTAAGGATTCAAAGCTTCCACAGCCCAAACAATGGCTAAACACTCTCTCTCTCTGTAGTTGGGTAATTTCTCTCCCTGGAGAGGAGTTTTCGGCTAATATACTGAACGGATGTTCCTCTCCCTTGTCATTATACTGACACAAAACCGCACCAATACCATGGTCAGACGCGTCTGTCTGCACCACAAACGGCTTATTATAATCTGGAACCGCCAGAACTGGTGATGATGCTAAAGCATCTTTCAGCTTCTGGAAAGCATCCACACAGCTCTGAGTCCATTGAACATTGGCTGGGCTATTTTTACATGTCAGCTCAGTCAATGGAGTCGCAATGTCAGAGAAATTTGGGATAAACTTCCTGTAGTATCCTGCTAATCCTAAAAATGATCTGACGTCACGCTTTGTCACTGGTGTTGGATAATTGACAACAGCATTAACCTTATCTGCCATAGGTTTTATTTTTCCACTTCCAGCACCGTAACCAATGAAAGAAACCTCATGCGATCACTGCCACCAAAATAGCATTTAGTTGGTCTAGCAGTTCGTTTACAGCTACGTAACCTCTCAAATATGCTACGCAGGTGTTTAACATGATCTTCCCATGAATGATCATGTGGACCCAGTCATTCATATATGCTTTTTCTCTGGGCTGATTAAATGTCTTATCCATTAACCTTTGAAAAGTTGCTGGCGCATTTTTCATCCCAAATGGCATAACAGTAAACTCATACAGTCCGAAAAGGAGTGATAAAGGCGGACTTTTACCGAGCACGTTTGCTCAAGGGAATTTGCCAATATCCCTTCGTAAGATCAATCGTCGATATATAATTCGATCCGCTGATTTCCTCAATAAATTCATCAGGTCTAGGCATAGGATATGTGTCAGATACCGTAACCTGATTTAGTCTTCTATAGTTGACACAGAGTTTACATCCGCCTTGTTTTTTCTCAACTAAAACGAGAGGCGAGGCATAGGGACTCTTTGTTTCAGTGATAAATCCAGCTTTCAGCATTTCCTGCAGTTCCTCTTTAACTGTCTGTTTAGCTGCCCGCGGAAGACGATATGGTTTCTGACAAATTGGCGTTTCGTCAGTAGTTATCACATCGTGTTCTACGTGATCAGTACAACCAGGCACATCAGTTAAAGGCATTGCTCGCGATCCCTGGGATCGCCTTTGTTCTAGTCTGTAAGAGGATTATGGAGGTGTGATAGCCTTTTGTTTTCCATTGAAATTGTAATCTGGTGGGTAAATTTTCTGATGAGACAATCTGGTGCCAACGCATGCCTTTAAAACATCACTGTACTCTTGCAGTAAGCGTAACAGTTCCACACGCTGATCCTCAGTTACTGAATCCGCAATTACTACATCTCTCCAAGTCTCTGTGCTCTGATCCTCCGGTGTGTAGTACATAGAGTTTTCTATGTCCTTGTTGCACACAGCATCAACAGTGTCAACAAAATACACCGGTTTATTTATTTCTTTCTGTGCTCTCAGCATGTTGATATGATAAACCCGCTTTGGTTTTCTACGGCCACCTCGCTCAATTTCGTAATCAATGTTTGAGACTTTCCTCACCACAGTGAATGGTCCTTGCCACTGAGCACTCAACTTATGCGTGGAGGAAGGTAAGAGTACAAGTACTTTATCACCGTTCCTAAAAGAACGTTTCCTTGCTCCCCTATCGTACCACCTTTTTTGTCGTGCTTGGGCTTTTTCCATGTTCTTTTTGACAATTTTTCTCATGTCGGCAAGCCTTTCTCGCATCGTTATTACGTATTGTGCCAAGTTTTCCTCCTGTGAACTTTTCTCAGTCCACTGATCCTTGATCACAGTGAGTGGTCCTCTTATACTTCGACCATACATTAGCTCGAAAGGTGAGAAACCGGTACTCGCTTGCGGTACTTCTCTATACGCAAAAAGAAGGTACGGCAAATATCGGTCCCACTCCTTCGAGTCTTCCGCTACAAAACGTTGTAACATGGCCTTGAGCATTCCGTTAAAACTTTCAGTTAATCCATTGCCTTGTACGTGATATGGGGAAGTTCGAATTTTTGAGATCTTCAACTTCGCACACATATCAGTCATAAGACGTGACATGAAGTTTGTACCCTGGTCTGTCAAAATTTCACCAGGTAGTCCCATACGACTAAAAACTTCGATCAACGCTGTCGCAACAGTCTCGGCTTCCTGGTCTGGCATAGCCAAAGCCTCTGGATACCGAGTTGCATAATCCACGATGACTAAAATAAACTTATTTCCACGTCGAGTTCTTTTCAAGGGACCCACAATATCCATTGCGATTAACTCAAATGGTATATTTATAATAGGCATCGAAACAAGAGGCACTTTCTCAGACGCTCTCCGTCTTGCAGATTTTTGACATGGACTACAAGTCCTGCAGTATTCTGCAACATCCTTGAAAATACGGGCCAGTAATAGTATTGTAGCAGCCTTTGTTTAGTCTTTTCAATGCCAAGGTGTCCTGACAGAGGTATGTCATGTGACACTCTTAGCAATGCATTGCGACATTCCGCCGGTACTACAATTTGTCTAACTTCACACACCTTATGTGAAGAAATCCACTTACGATACAATAATTTCTCATGCTAGGAAAATCCAGTTTGATTTTCCAACAATTGATTTGCATCTGCATGCTCTCGCACCTTTGCAAGAGTAGGATCGGCCGATTGAAGTTCTCTTAACTTATCCCGATCTAATCTTAATATTTCAGCATATTCCTGCTGACATTTCAATCCAGTGAAAATGTTCTTAGACACTTTCGAAGTGACGTCATCACTTTCCTCGTCATCACTGATGTCACTCAGATCTGATGAAGTCTCATCAAACGGCTCGTCAAGGGCTGATGCATCATGAGAGGTATCATTACACTCACTCTCACTGTTTACATCATCCGCTTTCCAATCATTTAAATTGTCCTCATCAAACAATCTAGAGATACCCAGTGATTCATCGTGTTCGTCATGTGACCCTTTACCTCTTGGATTTCACTGACCTCGTCAATGTGTTTTGAAGCACTGTTACTTTCATCGGATGATTCTACTTCCTCATCGAAGTCATCATCACTTTCTTCTGCTTCACTGAGAGTCGGCAATTCCTCAACAGGTATTGCTTTCACGCCAGACGCCATTTCATTTCGCTTAACTATAGCCTCGCGCTCGTCCTGCGCTTTCTTTTGACGTCTTGTGACCACTAACGCACGGCGATCCTGCAAGGCAAGCGCGTCCTCACCTAGCAGAACATCCTTGGGTATACCTTTCCATACCCCCATACGCAAAGGTCCAGTGAAAATTTAACTTTCGATGTGGGCTTTGACAACAGGCGCCTCGTGCACTGTTTCGTCTGCAAAACTAATATTGCAAGTCTGTCCAGGCAAATAGTTAGATTGTTGTACGACCTCTGGCTTTACCAAGGTTTGACAACAACCCGTGTCCCTCTGAATACTCACTGGTTTACCGTCTAAACACCCAACGTAAGTATTTCTCCCAAGTAGATATTCATTACCAAATTCAGCCCAAATATCATAGCCTTTGTCATCCTGACTTTTGACATGGCCAACGACCTTTGTCTTTGCTGAACCTGCATTTTTATCAGACTTTTGTTCGGGACAATTTCTTACCAAATGACCAGTTTTCCTACAAGTATAACATGCAGCTGAGGGCTTTGATTTCTTACTGCTCAGGGATGAGTTATCAGTCTTCTTTCCCTCACCCTCTTTTGCTGCTTGTTCTTATTGTTAAAACTTTTGAAACCCCACTTCCGCTCAGTCTGATCGCTAGCAGCGCCAGAATGCGCACATTTGTATGTGTCACCAAGTTTTACCAACTCCTTATTGTGTTTAGGATCTCTTTCTTTTCAACAATGTTTGCATTTGTTTGGGTATGCCTTCAACTAATTGCTCAATTATAAATAGTTCACGTACCCGTTCATATTTTTCGTCACCACTTAAAGACGGAACCCCACTTGTTTCCATCCAGCGGTCAAAAGTATCGGCAACAATATCACCCCACATACAGAATGTCTCCTCATCTGTATGTTTGCAAGCTCTGAATTTAACTCTGTATGACTCTCTGGTGAGCTCATACTTCCTAAGTATAGCAACTTTGACCTTATCATAATCCAGGGCATCGTCTTCTTTCAACCTAGAATATGCCTCCTGGGCCTTACCTACAAGAGTCGGAGCTAATTTCTTTGGCCAAATCCGCTTAGGCCAACTGTACGTTCGAGCTAGCCTTTCGAATGTACGCAAATGTGTGTCAACATTGTCACCTTCCTTGAACTGAGGGAGCTTAGCAGTCCAATCATTGAACTCACGATCCGTATCATGCAAATTTGTTTTCGCTTTTACCTCTAATTCTTTCATTTTCAAATCGTGTTCACGCTTTTCTCTTTCTGCCTTTAGTTCAAGTTCACGAAATTGTTTTTCTTGCTCATATTTCTGTCTTTCTGCATCTATACGCATGCGTTCTCTCTCTAAATGCTGCGCGTGATTTGCCTGCTCCTGTTTATACAGATTCAATTTTCTTTTTGATGCAACAGGTTTTCAGCTAATTCTTTTCCACTTAAACCACTTGTTGCGCCATAATCATCAATAGGCTCTCTTTTAACTTTAGGGTCTTGGCTTTCTGTCATACTTGGAAAGCTTACTTCACCCTCCGTATCGGACATACTCATTCATTCACTAGCACACAGCTGTAGTAAGAGATATGCACTTACCTGGTCACCCCTAGAATGCAATGGTATCAACCACAAAGTGTGTTGACCCCACCCAGTCAGTGTAAATTTCTTAATTGAATGCAACTGAATGATAGTATTTCCCACGGCTTCTTATCTTTGTTTTTCACTGCTAATGAAAAATACACAAGTGCACAATCACAAAAATGCAAATTTCCTGTCGTACGATTTACACAGGTACTTAGTTAAGGGGCGTTCACCCAAGAAAACAACCTATCTTTAGATCGTTAAGACTTTGTTTCAATAAGTGTTTATATAAGTACTTACAGTCTTTTGCGTCAACAGGTGTGTCTTCCCGCGTATACTGAAAGATTAATTAAACACTGAAACAAAAAGATTGTGAAAATTCTCTGCACACAGAAATTTTCAAGAAATTTCAAAGTCATAAAAAAGCAAGTCCGGTTGCTTCATTGACAGTGTCCACGGCAAGGTTCAATTAAGTTCACTTCACACAAAAGTTCTTTTGTCTTCTTTAATTGTCCCCCGTCTTCTGTGAACTTGCTTCTGCTGGCTTATGGTTGAGTTCTCTTCAAGGTTGACAGTGCTCACAAAATCCAACTTCTCATCTCTGGTTTATCAGCTACGTCCACACGGCAACGTCTGAACCAGTATTAAGTTGATCAGCAAATTCAGTCCTGCTGGGCTATCTCAGGTATCGGAGATTCTGCTATGATGGTATGTCCACATACCAATGCATACATAAAATGACAACAGTCTCCCCCTGCAGATAACTTTCCAAAGTTCCGGCAGATATTTAACTTGCTGCTTGTAGCAAAGTCAGGTTACACAACCATAGAAGCGTTCGTTCCGAGTCTCTCAGCTTTTAGTAGCACACAGTTATTTTTCAAAGTTCAGAGTGTGTCTTACACACGGCTTATAGTGTCTTTAAAGTACTCACGGGTTAAGCTTTGTTACAACCAGGTTTCCTCCAAGTCCGTCTTGAGAATGTGAGTTAGAATCCCATTTAAGCTGGCACCAATGTGATATAACCGAGGTTACGTTGGTATTGTTGGTTATGTGGTAGCGTGTCCGGGCCGGCAAGGCTGGTATTCCAATGATGAAGGGATGTAAAGACGACTGGAAACAGCGAGTACTATATAATCTAAGATGCTACTTTATTACACTAAGCTCTAAGCTACGTACATAGAGTGATGTTAAAGCGGCACTTTTCAATCCCAGGTTCTCGCATTAGTGGAGTTCTCCTCCCAGTCAAACACTTGGCCAGTACGATGTTTGATTTCTATAACATTGATTACACAAACTGATCTCAACCTTTTGTCACATTTTGCTAATCCTGCAAACATAGTTTATGCAAGCTTTTGATTGACGGTCGCTTCAAATCGCCAATGGTCATTGATTCCCCACCACAAACGCTCGAATTTCCTAAAAAATTGCCTTCGAGTCGCGTTAGACTTTGAATATAACCACAGAGTTCGATCGGCAGCAACTTCGCGCTGACCGCTTGGCAGTCTGTCTGTGTTTTTGCGGCCGGGAAAAACTAAAAAGTGGCATTTTCTGGAGCGTGTGCCCGCGTGTTGCCTGTTTGGTGTCCACTTACACAATGAACGCCGCCATACCTTGGCGTCCTTTTAAAGGGAGGCTCCGCCTTTAAGCTGGAGACTGGCTTCAGTACACGTGGGCCAAGAGAGATATACATGCCCTCATGAATAGTAATGACAGCTCATGAATAATAATCACATGACACTACGTCACACTGGTGTTTGTACATTTATGGCTGGGAAATTCTTGCAGTTAACTTTATTGTGCATACTTTATCAGCGTGATGTTTATGTTTAAGTGTACTTGTGGCTTTGAAATTCTCTCAGTTTTTTTGAGTACTATAACATGATGATTGCTATTGTTCTATATTTTTTCTTTCAATGATAAACCCGCATAAATCATCGCATACATTATGGAAACGTTCCATGTCAATACATGTAATCTTATGACACTGATTAAATTAAATTACACATTGTAACATTGATAATCTGCGCTAGAGAAAATAGTCGAATATTAAGTTAATAAAATTGATAATTTTAAGATTTCTATTTACGCTTTTTATTTTCTTTTTGCTGTTGGAAAGACACTAATCCTGTTGATCGATCACTAGACTACATGTTGATGGCAAACTCATAGCTGTCAATAGATGATACTGCTTTCATTCTCAGTAGAATTCTAGTTTGCTCTACTGAATTGTCTGTTCTTTTCATAGCTTCGCCAGGAAAACCGTTTGCTTATATTTCGGTTTTCCCATAGATCCCAATACTGTCGGAGCGTTCGGCGTCAGTTCACCGGACAGATCAACAAATTCTATTCAGGGATCATGGACAATACCTGAAGGCCTTTTTTCAAGCTATAGGATTGAGTGTATTAGTTCAGCTGGAGGGATTCCACACCTTGCAGAAGATCTGGACTCTAATGTGACAGAATATACGTGTACAGGATTGTCAGCCGGTCATGTGTATACCATGTCTGTTTACACAGTGAGTGGAACAGGAAATGACGATGACAAGTTAGAAAGTGAACCAGCATTTGAAGACAAACGAGTTTGTAAGTGATAGATTTACTCGGGTGTGTATTTATGGCTTTGAAATTCTTACAGTTTCTTTATTTCACATACTTTATCAGCGTCATGCTTCTTAACTTATGTATTTAGTTATCTTATATTCGGAAAAGTATTATATCTATTATAACAATTGTATGGCATCTATGAAAAAATAAATACGCATCGTTGCTTGGTAAACAGCGCTTTTGAAAGCAATCTTCTGTAAATTCTAATGGTTGGGATGTTTTTTCGATTTTTATTCATTCTTGTGCACGCTTTTGTCTTCTCGTCGTTACTACAAACAGTATCACGATCGAAAGTGTTGCAGTTTTGGTATTGGTTGTGTAATTCTTTGCATTTATGAAATGGTCTGCCTCTATTCTTCAAAATATATGTTTTAACCTTTATCATCTCTATAGTTTCTTGTGTAAGATAATCTGATAATTGATAGTTATGTATGTTTTTTTCTTCAAATGATAAACTCGCATGCTTAATAGTATACATTATTGAAACATGTCATGTCTATGCAAGGAATCTTATTACATTGATTGAATTAAAAGTAATCATTGTTGTTTTGTTTATCTGCGCTATTGGAAACAGTCGTATGCTCACTTAAAACTATTAATGATTTTTTATTTCAATTTAGCCCTGTGACGCTTTTGTGTTTCTCGTTGTTAGTACAAAACAGTATCACGATCGAAAGTGTTGCAGCTTCAGTATTGGCAGTGTAATGCTTTGCATTGATGAAATGTTCAGTTGTTATTGTTGACAATATGTTTTCATAAAAATGTAATAACTTATCATCTCTGATTTCACATTTGCAAAGCACACATCGAATGAGAAGTTGACGGAAAGACAGAAATCATGGTGATCGATTACCAGACTGCATGTTGATGGCATAACTAACAATTGTCAATTAATAATATTCTACTCATCTCAGTAGAATCGTGGCTTGCTGTACTGAATTGTCTGGGTTTTCACCATCACGTTTTCCAGGAAAAACGTTTGAATGATATTTTCGATATTTTGCATAGATCCAAATACTGTTGTGGCGCTAGAAGTCACTTCACCGGAAAGATCAACAATATTATCAAGGATCATGGTCAATACCAGAAGGCCTAATTTCAAGCTATAGGATTGAGTGTATTAGTTCAACTGGAGGTTATCCTCACCATGCAGAAGATCTGCACCATGGTAGTACAGGATATGCTTGTACAGGATTGTCAGCTGGTCATATGTATACGATGTCTGTTTACACCGTGAGTGGGACAGGAAATGACGACGACAAGCTAGAAAGTGAACCAGCATCTGAAGACAAACGAGTTTGTATGTAGTAGGCTTACTTGCTTTTGTGTAATTGTGGCTGTGAAATTCTTGCTGTTTTTAGAGTATGACAATCTGATACTCGACATTGTTATATGTACTATGAGTTCGCATACTTTTTGCATTCTGTATAAGTCTTTATTAATGTTATATTAATGTAATCTGAAATCATTTTATGTCCATGCAAGAAAATCTTGTGGTATAGATGAAATTGGAAATACCCATTGAAGTTTGATGATCTGAAGTATTAATAGGAAAGGTTCATGTTCTTTAAATCCAACCGGTGGATAATTTCAGGATTTATATTAAGCCTTGCGTATAACACTTCTTGTGTTTCTCGCAAACCGGTTTCAACTGTCGCATATATCGCATTTTTGCTATGGGCAGTTCAATACTTGGGAGAATGCAAGATCTTGTTTTCTAATTTTCAGAATACTATTTTGTAAAAATGTAACATTATTTTGTTTGATTTTCCCTTTTGCATTTTAATGCACACACTGAATGATAATCTTTGGAAAAAGAAATCACGCTAATTGATGTTTGATATGCATGTTAATTGATTATATCTTCTATCCATCTAGCATTTCTAGTATTCTGGTTTGTTGTACTGAATTGTCTGTTCTTTGCATGGCTACGCTGAAAAAAGCATTTGCCTGATATTCTTTGTTTGCTGTCCATAGATCCCAGTACTGTGGGGGCGTTTGGCGTCAATTCACCGGACAGATCAACAAATTCTATTCAGGGATCATGGTCAATACCAGAAGGCCTAATTTCAAGCTATAGGATTGAGTGTATTAGTTCAACTGGAGGTAATCCACACCTTGCAGAAGATCTGCACCCTAGTAGTACAGGATATGCTTGTACAGGATTGTCAGCCGGTCATCTGTATACGATGTCTGTGTACACAGTAAGTGGGACGGGAATGACGACGACAAGTTAGAAAGTGAACCAGCATCAGGAGACAAACGAGTTTGTATGTAATAGACTTAGTCGTGTTTTTGTATTCGTGGCTGTGAAATTTTGCCGTTTTTTTATTTGCATACTTTGTCGGCGTCATTTTTATGTATTTAGTTATCTAATATTCGGAAATGTTTATATCTGTGGAAGAAATTGTATGGCACGAATGGATCAACAAATACGCTCTATTGCTTGGTAATCTTAGCTATTGAAAGCAATCGTATGTTTCGTCAAACGTTTGGATATCGATGATTTTACGATTTTGATTCGTCCTTTTGGACGGTCGTCGTTACTGCAAACAGTATCATGATCGGAAGTGTTGCAATTTTTGTATCGGCCTTGTAATGCTTTGCATTAATGAATGGTCTGTCGTTATTCTTCAAAATATTGTTTTTCACTTTATCATTTCTAGTTTCTTGTTTATGACAACCTGATAATTGATAGTTATGTATGGTTTTTCTTCAAATGATAAATTCTTATGTCATGTCTATGCAAGAAATCTTATGACACTGTTTGAATTTAAAGTAATTGGCAGTATAATGCGCATGCATCAATGAAATGTCTAGTCTGTGTTTTTGAGAAAAATTTTTTTGTAAAAATTTACTAACTTAACCATCTCCGATTTTCTCTTTTAAAAAGCGCGCATCAATTGAGAATCTGGCGGAAAGACAGAAACGTTGTGATCGATTACTTGACTGCATGTCGATGACTTAACTTATAATTGTCAATTAATAATAATTTCTAACCCCGCCCCCTCAGTAGCGTTTGCCTAATATTTTCGTTTGTTTTCAATAGATCCCAGTACTGTTGTGGCGCTCGGAGTCAGTTCACCGGACAGATCAACAAATTCTATTCAGGGATCATGGTCAATACCAGAAGGCCTAATTTCAAGCTATAGGATTGAGTGTATTAGTTCAGCTGGAGGGATTCCACACCATAGAGAAAATCTGCACCCTGATAGTACAGGATATAGTTGTACAGGATTGTCAGCCGGTCATCTGTATACCATGTCTGTTTACACAGTAAGTGGGACAGGAAATGACGACGACAAGTTAGAAAGTGAACCAGCATCGGAAGACAAACGAGTTTGTAAGTAAAGGACTTACTCGTGTTTGTACATTTATGACTTTGAAATTCTTGCAGTTTCTTTATTTTGCATACTTTATCAGCGTGATGTTGATGTATCTATTTTGGATGACTTTACGGTTTTGATTTATCTTTGTGCACGCTCGTCGTTACTATAAACAGTATCAGAATCGGAAATGTTGCAGTTTTGGTATTGGCCTTGTAATGCTTTGCATCAATGAAGTTGTCTGTCATTATTCTTCAAAGTATTGTTTTGAACGTTATAATATCTAATTTTCGCTATGCAAAGTTTTAAGCACACATTTGATGAGAAGCTGGCGGAAAAACAGAAATCCTCTTGATAGATTAGTAGACTGCATGTTGATGGATTAACTGATAATTATTACCAATTGATATTTTTCTATCATTCTCAGTAGAATTCCGGTTTGCTCTACTGAATTGTCTGTTCTTTCCATTGCTTCGCAGGCAAAAGCGTTTGCCTTGTATTTTGGGTTTTTCTTCTCCCGCAGATCCAAATACTGTTATGTGGTTAAGCGTCACTTCACCGGAAAAATCAACAAATTCTATGCGGGGACCTGGACAAGACCAAATGGCCTAATTTCAAGCTATCGGATTATGTGTAATAGTTCAACTGATGGTAATCCACACCATGCTGAAGATCTGAACTCTGATATCACAGAATACACGTGTACAGGATTGTCAGCCGGTCATCTGTATATGATGTCTGTTTACACCGTGAGTGGGACAGGAAATGACGACGACAAGTTAGAAAGTGAGCCCGCATCTGAAGACAAACGAGTTTGTATGTAGTAGGCTTACTTGTGTTTGTATATTTATGGCATTGGAATTCTTTCAGCTTCGTGTCTTATATAATATGATGATTGATATCGCTATATGTTGTTTCTTTAATGATAAAGTTGCATCATACTTTATGGAAGCGTTTCATGTCTATACAAGAAATCTCCTCACACTGGTGGAATTAAAACACATATTGACGCTTTGATAATCTGCGCTATTGAAAACAGTCGTATGTTTCGTAATATTTGGATGAATTTAGGATTTCAATTCATGATTGTGCACGCTTTTGTGTTTTTCGTCTTTAGTACAAAGCAGTATCACGATCGAAAGTGTTGTAGTTTCGGTATTTGCATTGTAATGTTTTGCATCAATGAAATGTTGTCTTTATTCTTGAGAATATTGTTTATCATCTCAAATTTTCACTTTTGCAAATTTTTAAGCACACATCAAATGAGACGCTGGCAGAAAGGTAAAAATCGTGGTGATCTATCACTAGACTACATGTTGATGACTAAACTAATAATTGTCAGTTGATAATATTTCTATCCCTCTCGGTAGAATTCTGTTTTGCTTTACTGAATTGTCCGTTCTTTCCATAGCTTCATAAGAAAAAGCGTTTGCCGTATATTTTTCTTTGTTTTCCGTAGATCCATATACTGTGGTGGCTTTTGGCGTCAGTTCACATGACAGATCAACAAATTCTATTCAGGGAACATGGACAGGGCCAGAGGGTCTAATTTCAAGCTATAGGATTGAGTGTATTAGTTCAACTGGAGGTAATCCACACCTTGTAGAAGATCTGGTCTCTGATACTACGGAATATAATTGCACAGGATTGTCAGCCGGTCATCTGTATACGATGTCTGTTTACACCGTCAGTGGGACAGGAAATGACGACGACAAGTTAGAAAGTGAACCAGCATCTGAAGACAAACGAGTTTGTAAGTAAATTGACTTAATCGTGTTTTTTGTATTTCTGGCTTTGAATTTCTTGCAGTTTCTTTATTTTGCATACTTTATCAGCGTCATAGACAAACGAGTTTGTAAGTAATGAACTTACTTTTCTTTTTGCATTTGTGGCTGTGAAATTCTTTCGGTTACGTTTCTTGTGTATAACAATGTTTTTCAAAAAACCGTTTTATACACCAATTTTGCGTTTCGTGCCGATATCTATACATGTAGCTTATCAATTTAATTTGGCTAAGAAGGAAAGAAAATTATATTTCTTCTTAGGTCCATGTCCGTATCCATATTGCATTGCTCGCCGCTTTCTAAGTAGAAGGACAATGGGATGGGGTAGAGAACTCTGAGTTGCCATGTTTTCAGGGTAATGAGCAATTTTCGTTTAATTCCACCTTAAGTGACTGTAATACCTGGATGAACATGTTGGCGTGCAAAGAAATGTGTGAAATTTTTTCACTAAGAATACTAATAAAAAGAGAAAAATGAACGAAAGACGAATGCTGCCGTTTATTCAAACGTACACTTGCCTGCAATCTTCTTCATGACAGTGTGATATTTTGACATCACTGTGATTCACATTGGGCAGTTTACTATGTCACTTCACCCACTTTACATACTTAAGCATAAATTGAATGAACATGCTTAGTTGCTGCCCCTTGAATATGAATATTTTCAAGTAAAGGCGACAGTCACAGCTCCCTAAAGCACCTTCTGGAACTTTGTAAAGCTCATCTCTGTTTTGTTCGTTCCAAGAATATACTAAAAAACTCACTAATTTAAAGGAAGTGTCGCAAACAAAGTGTCGTCAGAACAGAAATATGTTATATAGAAACATACAGTATATTATAGTAAACGAAATGAAAAGCGACCCTTGCAGGACTCGAACCAACATACCTCGAAAACATTTCGGATGCTCTACCAACTGAGCTAATGGATCAGCTGGAAGTACTGTGGTCGGTCCTGTCATTTAAATGGTTGTTGAATCCATAGGATCCCTTGGCAGAAAGATTAGGTATTGAGTTTAGCCAAAACTCACTATACACGCACATGAAATGAAGAGCCCCATCTACGTGACAGGACTGACCACAGTAAGTGATCCATTAGCTCAGTTGGTAGAGCATCCGAAATGTATTCGGGAGATGTGGGTTTGAGTCCGTATGGGTCACTTTTAGTTCATTTACTACAAAATAAATAAAACTCGTATGGTGAGCTGAGTCACAATTTCAAACCCAATACAGTACCCGTTTGTGGTAAAGTTATTCACGTATTGCATTAAAAAATATATTATCGCAATCACTTTTTGTCAATGGTATTTGTGAAGCATGATTTATCATCGTCATGTTTTCAGATCCAGAAGCATCAAATATACTGACAACTGCCACCACTCCTGACAGTTTTGTCATAACTTGGGCCAAACCTGACGGATACTGGACTGGATACACGCTCACCTATGACCCTATGGATAATCAACAGAACGCAGAATCTGGAAATGAGGAAATTGCTGATCCAGATCAAAGCATCACAGCTCACATCTTCCGTGGACTTTTTGCTGGAACGGAGTATTCAGTCGACATATTTACCATAAGTGGTGAAGATGGTGACGTTGACCCCTTTGCAGTGATCCTGCCACCGAAACGGACAGAACAGGTAAATTGTTATTGTATTTCATCTCTGTTTGTCACTATCTATTTAATCACTGTTGGACAACATTTTATCTTTGAATGGTATATATCAATTGTTTGTTTAAGGTTTCTAGTGTCCCGTAATATATATATATATATATATATATATATATATATATATATATATATATATATATATATATATATATATATATATATATATATAATATATATAAATACATTCCACACGTATTAATCATTTATTCACCTCTCAACTATCTAATATTCAGTTCCCGCCACGGCGACAAACGTTACATCGGAACGTGTCGAAACAGATTTTGTGGATATTGCCTGGGATATGATGTCACAAGTTTGTATGAAGAATTTACCGTAAACTATACGGGTCAGCTTGACACAAGGCACGCGTCCAATTACAAAGGTTACGTCAACGAGTCTTCGGGATCTACTATCTGGTGATACATACACTATAGAGATATACACGCATTCCCATGACAAGACAAGCGATAGCAGTGTGCCAATCAACGTAACAACAGGTGTAGTATCCTTTTCCTTTCTTTGATCTGCATTCAATTTCGTTTGAGGAATATATTGAGCGGAATTTTAAGGGCGACTTCATGACAATATTTCCGCCAGCCGACAATTATCACATTCATCATACACTGTAAAATTCTCAAGAAATACATGGAGTATTGATTTCTTGTGGTACCTAGAGATTTAAGAAACATGTCTATTGTGAAAAATCAACCATGATTTTTTTCATAATGCATGATACAAACAATAATTAACATTTAGAGTTTAGAGATAACTAGGCCCAAAAGAAATCAGGTAATAAGGATGCGAGATAAAATGTTAATGTAGGTCAGTGTAAACTGTCAGCAGAAAATTTGCGAAATTAACCTGTCTATGCTGTTTGGCAGCTCAAGCATATTTTGCAACACATACAAATAAATACGATTAATAATGTCCTCCACCCATGAAGTGGTTTTGCATTTGAATGACATCGATGAAAATGTCAGTTTGACACACAGGGTTCAATTTTGACTTTTGATTCTATTCAGAGCCACCAGGACCAGGAGAGGTAATAGTGATCGGACAAAGCGACGAGAAAATACGGATCCAGTGGGCGGCACCTGATTGTAATCTTGGTGAGGACTGCAATTATGATGCATACAAAGTAACCCATGAGCCAGAGCACGGGATGTGGAACAACAGTCGGACCTTGGATTGAATGCACGATTGGCAGGTCTTAATCCCGGCGAGCTGTATAACATTGCTGTTCAGGCAATGATTGGTAACATTGAGAGTAAACCACAAATAATAACGGATAGAACGTGTAAGTTCTTTAATCTTAATTTGCTAGCTGGTATATGCATTTATGGAAAAAAAAGGCCTTACCCCAAAAAATTGCTACAAAAGGTTTCTCAACGGTTTTTTATAGAGTCAAAAGTGCTTAATAACATAGTAAAAGTCTACCAAAATCTGACCACCGGAAACGCGTCATTTTCAAGATGGCGTCCAAGATGGCCGCCATATACTTAAAATGGCCATAACTACTTAAATATTATACCTACACTTGTGATGTCTGTGTCCGTATGTCATGTTTGGCTGTTTTAAATAAAGTGTTGCTTAGCCATGGCGAGACGTACCCTAATCTACGTGTCTTGAGTTACTCCGCACTGGAGCGGGAGACTAGTGTGACACTGAGATCCTTTGGGCGCTGTGTTTCGAAAACAGAGTTTTCTTCATCAGTTGCTTAAAATTCATTCTTGATTGGTGAGCCGTGTTGAATGGTTGATTGTTTTTATTTGGTAGTATGTTGTTCCACTTACGTTTGTTGTTCAAGTAGGGAAGCTAGAATGTCTACTGGTTGGTCTTGATGTGTTTGTATAGGTTCGTGTGAACCTGAGTTCGAGCTGTTGTCGCTTTTATGAAGTCTGGCACTTATAGGTGTATCGCCTGTATTTCTGTTCCTTCTATATGCGATTATTGGTTGATTTTGGAAAGGTTTTTAGTGTTTTGTCTTTTTCAAGTTCACTCCAGTTTTCTGTCAGCGAATGCTTGATTTTTGTCGTTTCGATGTACGGGCTATATGTTATTATGAAGACTACTGTATTGTTGGTGGCGCTCTTTCTTTCTTTTTGTTGTTCCAGCTGTTTTTTCTGCTTTTATGATCTGTTTCTCTCATAATGCGTTTTATTTCATTTTTACCTCATATTTTGTATGTATATAAATACCAAAAACAGCTTATATGGTGAGTCGGGGGCGTCTGTGTGTCTCAATGTACCGGTATGTATGTGGGTATGTATGTGCGGATGTATGTCCGTCACATGCAAAAGCTCCCTTACCGCCAAAGCTACCATCTCAGTATTTTGTGTACAGGTAGATGCAGGGGCTGAGATGTGACGTTGTTCGAATGGACGTCAAAAATGTGCAAATGAGGTAAGAAAAAGGGAAATCATGCAAATGTGTAGGAGTGGTGGCATGCCAGTGACTGAAACAGGCTACTCCACTGACCTTGGTCATTTCCTGTCATTGTTTTTGAACTGTTACATATTAACAGACCTGCTCAAACTAAGAGGATTGGCTGTTTTTGCTTTGCATGTTGACCTCCAGTACCTAAAGTTTCAGACGTTATTTACTTTTGTCATTTTTGTTTTTCAGGTTTAAATATTTCTTGTTGTTTTTCTGGTTGTACTGTGCAGAAATCATTGTCATAACATCAACGTAGAATTTCCCTGCATTGAACAGATAGAAACAACATTTACTGTTGATCTTCGGTACCCATACTGGTATGTACCAATTCTGATCAAATGAGACCGACACCGTATAATTGCGGTATGTTTATGTTGTCGGTCTTGTAATTTTACACTAAATTGTGTGACTTTCTCTGTAAAATCGGTTTCGTTATTGCATGTTCTGATGTATCGTAATGTTTCACCTTTGATCAGACCTTTGAATGTTGCTGCCGGATGGCATGAGTTTCTTTGTAAGAACTGGAATGTATCTGTTGGTTTTATGTGTGTCTTGGTGTCAAGAATTCTCTTTTTGTTGTATCGACGACCTTTGTAGATAGCCAGGTCTAAATATGTGATTTCTTCAGAGGAGCTTTCAAACGAAAATTTGAAAGTAGGATGCATTTTGTTGATGTTTGATATGAATTCATTGAGTTCGTGTTGTGTTTCGATGAAAATCAGGAAAACATTGTCCCTGAACCTCAGCCAGGTCGGTATTTGTTGTTTGTGTTTCTGTATTATTCTCATTTCTGTCTCGTGAAATGTGATATCTGCTTTTTCCAGCGACGAGGGAGACCCCATAGAGCATCCCATATTTGCCGGCAGAATTCATCGTTTGATTCAAATGTTTTGTTTTTAAGATTATTTTTAGTAGAGCTATCATGTATTTTGTTTGTGGCTGCTTGATTATGTATTGTTTGATGATCTTTGATAACCGTACAACACCCATTCAAAATGAACTCAAAATGGATCCCACATACAACTGAGAAGTAAAAACTAGAAAATTATTTGGAAGCGACAAAATTGGCTATTGTTAACACACCTATTCGAAACACAAAAAAACAACATGGCACATGCAGAACAAATAGCGTTGAAAACGCTATCGAAGAGCAAGAGGATAACCATAGAACCGTTTGATAAAGGACGGGGGATAGCAGTTTTAAACACTGATGATTACATAAGAGAATGCCAACGTCAACTTAGCGATCAACGATATACACAAAATTGGTAACAGATGACACAAACACTACAATAGAAGACATACACAATCTCACAACAGAAATGTACGATGAAAAACACATTAGCTATTCCATATTTGAATATTTGAATTAGTCAATAGAGAAATAAGAACACCACTTTGGTACCTTCTACCGAAAATACATAAAATGCTGCCACCAGGAACTAAGCTCGTAGGACGGCCAATTATAAGTGGATGCTCCAGTCCAACATTTCACATATCAGAATTCATTGACCACTTTCTCAAACAAATCGTCAAAGAAACAACCAACATACATCAAAGATACAACAGACTTTATACGGAAAATTTAGACAATCAAAGTTCCGGCCAATGCGACACTAGTAACACTAGATGTAATTTCAATTTACACAAATACACCATATAATGAGGCAGTTGAATCAGTCGGCAGAGCATTAAATCAGGAAAGATCATCAAACAATTACATAATCAAGCAGCCACCAACGAAATACATGATAGCTCTGCTTAAAAATAATCTTAAAAAACAACACATTTGAATTCAACGATGAATTTTACTGGCAAATATGGGATGCTTTATGGGATCTCTCTCGTCTCCGAAAAAAAGCAGATATTACATTTCACGAGACAGAAATGAGAATAATACAGAAACACAAACAACAAATGCCGACCTGGCTGAGGTTCAGGGACAATGATTTTCTGATTTTCATCGGAACACAACACGAACTCAATGAATTCATATCAAACATCAACAAAATGCATCCTCCTTTCAAATTTTCGTTTGAAAGCTCCTCTGAAGAAATCACACCTGACTATCTACAAAGGTCGTCGATACAGCAAAAGGAACATTCCCGACACCAAGACACACATAAAACCAACAGATACATTCCAGTTCTTACAATGAAACTCATGCCATCCGGCAGCAACATTCAAAGGTCTGATCAAAGGTGAAACATTACAATACATCAGAACATGCAACAACGAAACCGATTTTACATAGAAAGTCACAATTTAGTGAAAAATTACAAGACCGACAATATAAAAAAATGAAATAGAACGCATTATCAGCGAAACAGATAATAAAAGCAGAAAAAACAGCTGGAAC
Organism: Ptychodera flava; assembly: GCF_041260155.1. Classification (NCBI taxonomy): domain Eukaryota; kingdom Metazoa; phylum Hemichordata; class Enteropneusta; family Ptychoderidae; genus Ptychodera; species Ptychodera flava. Next base: position 48,429,005 of record NC_091930.1, on the reverse strand, counting down.
AACAAAAAGAAAGAAAGAGCGCCACCAACAATACAGTAGTCTTCATAATAACATATAGCCCGTACATCGAAACGACAAAAATCAAGCATTCGCTGACAGAAAACTGGAGTGAACTTGAAAAAGACAAAACACTAAAAACCTTTCCAAAATCAACCAATAATCGCATATAGAATGAACAGAAATACAGGCGATACACCTATAAGTGCCAGACTTCATAAAAGCGACGACAGCTCGAACTCAGGTTCACACGAACCTATACAAACACATCAAGACCAACCAGTAGACATTCTAGCTTCCCTACTTGAACAACAAACGTAAGTGGAACAACATACTACCAAATAAAAACAATCAACTATTCAACACGGCTCACCAATCAAGAATGAATTTTAAGCGACTGATGAAGAAAATCTGTTTTCGAAACCACAGCGCCAAAGGATCTCAGTGTCACACTAGTCTCTCCGCTTCAGTGTGGAGTAACATCAAGACACGTAGATTACGGGTACGTCTCGCCATGGCTAAGCAACACTTTACTTAAAACAGCCAAACATGACATACACTTATATTATACACAATTTCATACACAAAACGCAAACAACCCAAATATGAACGATGTGTGGAGTTGCTTTCCCTCTACTACCTAACCTTTGAAATTGTGAAAATCCAAATGAGCAACATGTTCCGGACGAAGAATGTGACAGTGATTATTTTTATACATGTACAAATATGCAAATTATGGGACTTATGACCACTTGCATATAATCTAGATATGGTACGTGGATTCCTAAACCACTAAAACATGGTGGTAGACACAGACATCACTAGTCTAGGTTTAATATTTAAGTAGTTATGGCCATTTTAAGTATATGGTGGCCATCTTGGACGCCACCTTGAAAATGACGCGTTTCCGGTGGTCAGATTTTGGTAGACTTTTACTATGTTATTAAGCACATTTGACTCTGTAAAAATCCCTTGAGAAACCTTTTCCGGTGGTCAGATTTTGGTAGACTTTTACTATGTTATTAAGCACATTTGACTTTATAAAAATCCCTTGAGAAACCTTTTGTAGCAATTTTTTTAGGGTCAAACCATATTTTCAGCCGACTATAAGGAATGTTTGAGTAAAGTCTTTAAGTCTCTCAATTTCGAGGGGCAAACGACCTTTTATAGCTACTGATATGATTTTGAAGTACAACAAGACAATCGGTTTTGTTATGAACAAAGAAAACATTGGACAATGAGAAATATGCTACTGACAACGGATTTTAATTAGGCATTTTTCTACCTCCTGTATCCTAGGCGTTTAATTGTTTGTGAATCAATGTTTATTGCTTTGGTCAACGTAGTGTCATTATGTTATTCTGCTCATATTAAACAGTAAACCAGTCCCGAATTTCCTTCACACCTGACGTAAAACCTATTAGGGTTATTTATTTGGAGGCAAACTCTCTCACGTCATAATATCCACACTGTCAAAGCACGATTACAGCTGCTGCTTGTCATACTTTGACGACGACTACTACGAGTTGTTATTATTATTATTATTATTATTATTATTATTATTATTATTGTGTTTATGTTGTTGTCGTTGTGTTGTTGTTGTTGTTGTTGTTGCTGCTGCTGCTGCTGCTACTGCTGCTGCTGCTGTTGTTTTGTGATCAGTGCCGGTTACACCCGAAAATTTAACCGTTGTGGAAACAACAGTTGTATCATTGCTGGTTCAATGGGAATAAACCGACAGGGAATTTCGAATCCTACGATATATCGGTCAAGTATGTGGATGAAGAATGAGACAAAAGTCCAGACAACATCAAGATACCATTGCCTGATAAAGATGACGAATACCCGGCCTCCAATATCACCGGCCTTGATCCGTTCACCGAGTACCTAGTTATTTTAACTTGTTTAAGTCCGGAACCTTTCAGAACAGAGAGTGACCCCACGGACACACAAGGGGAAACTGATATTGCCCGTTAGTATTCTTTTTACCGTACTCATTTAAGATTCATTTTTATTTAATCAGTTGTTCGGTAAGGAATTAAACGCTAATGATGTGCTTTCGAAAGTAGATATATGTTCGACAGTAGCCTATTTAGATAGTAACACGTGACAATGAGGACAATATCATGATATATAATAGGGATAGTGATCCTGACCGAAATATTGGTGATGCCCGAGCTGCAGGTGAGGGTATCATCTATATTTCAGTCAGGATCACCAGCCCATCTTCATGTGTTATTTATTTTATTACATCGGACATTTGAAGTCATCATTTCAGTCAGGACCACCAGCCCATCTTAATGTGTTATTAATCTTATTACATCGGACATTTGAAGTCATCACAGAATCCAACATTTGTACAGTGCGCATCGACTTGCATTTGGACGGCTAGCGCGTGGCGCAAGAGTCGAGGGAAATAGCAAATCGAGCCACGCTGTATCACTTTTTAGAAATGTCACGTGGCGGTGTTTTAGCAAATAACGAGATCAGTACTATAGGTGAGGTGTAATAGAATGCTTGCATTTCCTATAGATAGCAAAATTTTACAGCAGAGGGATTGTGAGGACTTCCGTAATATAAAGTCTCTAACCTATTTACGTTCTTTGTAGCTCCAGCACCATCGGACAGTCAACCAGCAAATAATCCACGCACCACACAGACTACAATAACAGTTGAGTTTACTGATGACATTTTCACACATGACCATGGTCCAGTGCTTTATTACAGCGTAATTGTGACAGAGGATGACGTAACAGGTAAGCAATTGTGTTCCACTATTTTCGAAATTATGTATGTATGTATGTATGTATGTATGTATGTATGTATGTATGTATGTATGTATGTATGTATGTATGTATGTATGTATGTATGTATGCATGTGTGCGTTGTCCTAGTCTTTACATGGTATACGGAGAGCAGTTCCTTGTATAAATTTAAGATAATTTGTTTTGTAAACAATGAGACAATTAATCCACAATAGATAGCCATTCTTTACATAGACCATTACGATACTTACATCATTCTCTGCTACTTCATTAGGAAGATATGATGATTATGAGCCAGAGAGAGGTACAGACCCAGATCCACAAATGACTACATGGGCTCAAGCGCAAGGCACTACCATGAGATATCAAATCGATGAGCGATATGAATATCCATGGCCATATGAAGGTATGTTTCAGATAATTCACCGAATTTAATCAAGTGTTTGGGCCGCCATTTGCTGGTTATAGATCCAACGTGTAATGTTTATTTTCTCAGTAACAAATTCTACCATAATTTGTTTGTGTGCTTTTCACTATATCGTTTCTTAAAACAACATGATTATTATCACATTAGCAAAATAAAAGATATTTCAGGACAGCTTTTACAGTAGTCCTGGTATTGTTATGAATGCACTATGCGTTCTGACTCTTCATCCTTTCTACATGACAGTTTTATACAACAAATTTTTGACTCTGATCTTACAGGTGGAAGTAGTGTTCGCACACGATCACCATCGTCAATATTCATTACAATCGGAGAAAATACTACGTGTGACATTAAAAGCGACACTGAGAATTACTGCAATGGGCCGTTAAAGGAAGGAACGCCCTATAGGTGAGAAATGCGATTTCAAGTTAAACTTTATCTGAGGAATGGATGAACTGTAATGCTTTCGTATAGGCCACAGTTCAGAGAAACAGGAATGCTAAGGGAAACTGAAAACAATCAAGTGTAACATAGTGCCAAGAGGCCAGCGAGAGGTGGACTTAAAACACTTGTTACCATGAAACAATCATCCAAATGATGACAAATTTCCTGCTCGATAAAAATAATCTTTAGTAATAGTGCAAAAGCAAAGGCTACAAATGCGACTTTGTCTTGATTTCCAAGAGGTAGCAGTTCAAAGCATACCAGGTAACATAACATGTCCAACAATTTGACTTTTCCATTCACCGTAATGCATCGCAATATGTTCTTTTCTCTTCGTGTCGCTTTCATTTTTAGTAGTACTGTCATTACCATCAAATCCTTGATTTGATATTGAAAGAGGAAATAATCATCAAAGAATATCTGTGTATTTATCGTTTCATTGTTTATGCTTCTTTGAAGTTTACTCGTCTCGAACTAGAAATATAAACTTAAATCTTCATCATATTTTGTTAAAAACACGGCGTCACTGTTACAGGTATCAATATCGAGGATATACAGCAGGAGGTTATACGGACACAAAACTTTCAGAACCAATCTATACAGGTAAGAAAGACAGTAAAACGATATCACATTGTGATATAAACGATATAGAATAACCATTTTCGACTTCAAATGTTTGTATTTCTATAGGAAACCCAGAAATCTGGTTGTTATTGTTGTTGTTGCTGTTGTTTGTATTGTTGTTTATGTTTATCAGTCGTGTTGCTGTTGTCGTTGACCAATAAAATTCAACGAAGATAAATGTTTAGTTGTGCGTGGTTGTTTCAAACGTAATGTAGATGTCATGAGAAAGGACACCATCATTCTTTGACCCAATGTAACTACTATGCCAACGTACACAGTCTTTATAGACTTACGTTAGCATAGAGTTACATCGGGTCAAAGATGGCAATTCTCATGACAATAGTTATCTTCGTTGAATTTTATCGGTCAACAACAAAACGACTAATAAATATAAACAAAATACAAACAACAACACAACAACAACAACAACAACAACCAAATGTCTGGGTTCCCTATGATATTCTGTATTTTCTGTGAGTGAACCAACAGACATAATCTGAGTCCTTTTCGAATTGAATAACTGTCGGTAAAGCTGTAAGCATTTGTTAAACTTCAAGGGGAAATTATACCTGTAAGTTTGAATACAATATTGACTGAGAGTAACTCAACAATGTTGTGTTCAAAAGTTGTTCAGTGGAGCAAGATTAGTGTTCTGCATACAGAAGAGAAAGATCGGACGTAGCATTAAAAAGTACTGCTAATGGAGCTCAATCGTGTTGCCCCGAATTTGCATACTGCCAAGTTTACCTTAAAGAAGGCGTGTAGGCCATGTTTCGTCCGCTTCAGTAACACTAATTAGTTTAGTATGCTCTGTGTGCATCCCAAGGTAAAATCGGCGATTGCCTGCTTGTCAAATGCAGGATGAATTCCTTGTGAAATGCGAGAATGAATTCCTGACTTCCGCAGTAAGAACTCTCGCGAGGTTTCATGTGTGCACATGCGTATTTGCCTTAGTAACGGTACAGGGTATGCTAATGGCATATTCGTCATCTCTTCCTACCCCAGCCCCTGACCTAACATGGCTTGGGATTCTCCTCTGCATTCTTGGTGGACTTCTGCTCGCCATTCTCGTCATTCTTGGAATCATTTACTTGTTAAGAAAGTATCCTGATGCATGCAAGAGGAAAAGGTGAGAAAAGAATCATGTTATTTGATTTCCAGGATATCGGTGCCAAGACGATTAAATTACTATAATAACTATTTAGCAGCTGTGCATAGTTTCAAGGTATCATTTTTCCTTTAAGGATAATACACTGGCAGTTACTGAATATAAAGACTCCTAGCAATACTCATTGCGTCCAATATTATCAGATTATGTTGATTACCTTGACATGTGAAATGCAACTATGTTTAAAAATGTGTTTCGCTGTTATTTGGTACGGAGGTTTTAATGTTGAGCATATATGTAATGGACCAGGTGTTTATTATATCATTTTAATTCGGTCAATGTTGCTGTATAAGAGCTTTATCGATGCGACTACGACGATACCTTTATGAAGGCCCATCGTAGAACATATTTTATGCAGCGTCAAAACATTGCATAGCGAGATATGTAAGTGTTATGAATTTGCCTTGTTCCGTATCGTTTTCACATCTTTAAATGGAAAACGGTTGAAACATGGCGTAGCTTAAACTTGTCATTACCCTGAATTCGGATTCAATATTTTTATTTAGATTACAAATACTTTATGCATTCTCCTTTTCATATTTTTACCAGTATGACTTCTTTAGATTTATTTAAATAGAAATAGTAAATATAATCATTCATACTATGTTTTAGTGATCCTTCCTTGACGGGGAATGAGAACCCTATGCCAGTCGTGGACGGACAAGAAGGAAACAAGAAGAAGAAGCGCAAACGTCCAAAGTAAGAGAATAATACAATTGACAGTTACTATGAGGTAGAATGCGCCTCGGGACAGATATTTTGACTCTCTAACTTTTGCAACTTTTTTCTGTCTACCACTTGTGGGGACTCACTTTCAAGCTCTTGGTGCAAGAAATCTTTTGTTGTTTTAGTTTTTCAAAAATCCATTTTTTTTCTCGTCAAAGTTAACACAGAGGCAGCCGCCATTTGAATTTCAAATATCAGTGAATTTGGGTTTACTTGTTTCTCTAGTTCCAAAAATTTGAATAGCAATCCCCGATTTTTAAGATTGATTTCGATAGAGCATGGTTAAAAGATTCGGAGAAAAGTCTGAGAAAAAGTTTATGTCTTTCATTCTTGAGGCACGAACTACCTTAAACAATAATGTGACCCCTCCCTTCCTGGCCCATGATGGAAGAAAGCTAACTTTACACTACATAATGTACGAGGCGAAAGTCCAGGTAAAATTATAGAGTGCAAAGTTTATTTTCTTCAATTATGGGCCAGCAGAGTGTTCATTAATGCTATGTTTTTTTTTTTAGTTTTGGCAATGTCAGGTATCTACTAAACATTTCTTTCTTGCAGGCCTGTGAAATTGTCAAAATATAAGGATTACTTCAAGACCATGAGCGCGGACATGGAGTTTCGATTCTCCGAGGAGTATGAGGTAAGCGTTGGGGTCTTAGAGACCTATTTCTATCATACAACCTTGACATTGCGATTTATGATACATCCACGCTTTCTTCTATGGCATAAAACAACGTGAAACATTTTTGAGAAATATTTTCAATAGCTGATAAACACATACTGAAATTTATATAAATATTAAATGATATATCTTTTTTACCATTACAGGAACTTCGTAACGTGGGTCGAGATCAAACCTGTGATGTATCTGAGTTGGCAAAGAACAAAGACAAAAACAGATATGCAATATCCTACCATGTAAGTATAAATAAATTACAGATTTTGCGTTAAAAGGGTAATCCACTGAGTGTCGTCTAGGTGTTCATCCAGTTTTACGTAAACATTCGAGAGCCATTTTCTTATGTGAATAAAATAGCGTGTTGATGGCCGAGATCATATATCTCTGTCAATGTTGAAAGTTCGTGTGACTTAGGAACACTGACGAGCGCTATGATCTATGTTTCTATCTGTTTATACATCTGTCTGATTGTCTGTCTGTCTTTCTGTCGGTCTGTCTCAGTCTTTTCGTCTCTCTCGCTCCCCTTACACACATCTAACGACACACACAATCATAGTGTTCCGACTAAATTAAAATGTAGACACTTCTCAAACGTCTGTCAACAGATGATAGCACAAGGGTTCAGCTTTCTATCTTAGCTGGGAATGTGAATTCAGACTACATCAATGCAAACTGGATGCCTGTAAGTACTATGATCATTACGAATGCGACTAATGATCCTGGTGCGACCATTCATATAAGGCTGCTATGCTTTGGGGAATGACATCATAATTGGTAAAATTCTCCAAATGTGCGATAATCAGTAGGGAATATGATCTTATTATGTCTGCGTTTCCATAATTGTTAAGATATCTGGCCCCTTTACGTGAAGTCAGCGGCGCTTCGTTAAGTCCATACTTAAACCAATTACATTATATAATAAAAAAGTCGTGAATAAAGATGACATCATTATATAAAAACCTTGAGGCGTACACGTGGCCTTCCCATTGACCTGCAGATGCACTTCTACGCACAGTTTAAAACATTTTGCGAGAATGCTACCACGGGTCTTTTGTGTACTTATGTTGACTTTACACGTGTTTTTACTCTACATATCTAACATAACATAACATTTTACATCATTTTACAAATGGGAAATACTGAGTAAAATAAATTCGTCATTTATTAATCAATAATTATTAATTGATATGAATGACTGGAAAATATTTCTTTATAACTTTAAACATGTAACGTAAATCTTGCAACATTGTGTAATGTATAGCTCTTGCACTGAGAGACACGTATTTTTGTAAGGGCAAGGATTTACTATCAGGACAAATTTCGGTTGCCTCGGCCTGATCTGATGTGGCGTTATCTTTCCTTTGTGAAGGGTTACAACTCTCCGAAGAGTCATCGCCGCCCAGGGTCCTTTGCCGGGAACAAAGGATGATTTCTGGAGGATGATCTGGGAATATGACGTCAAGACCATTGTCATGGTTACACAGTGTACAGAACGCGGAAAGGTAATGTTGACAGCCTTGAGATATACAGTCACATAGTTGTGCCGAACATCACTTTGGTGGAATATCAGATTATCGATCTTTTTCATTATTTGAAATTATCTGATAAGAAAATCTTCAGTCAATGGTGCAGCTAGTTCGGGATAAATGCAAACTCAAAAATTGATCCTTGAAATTGTTTCAGATTTCCAGTGATCAATCGACAGCTATTTATTAGCAGGATGACGAATACGCGTAAAATGCGATAAGCGAAACAAATCGAGTAGATAAATTTCTCAGTTATCTAAAAATTATTCAAATGATGTATATTATAACATTTTTAATTAGACAGGAAATTCCACAGACGTCACAAACATAATTTTATGTCCAGTCAAATATTTACTCCCGACAGTGTTTACCGACAGAGTTGAAAGCTGACTGCGATGTTGCTGTTTGTTTATCAAGCGAATTATTGAATACTGGTTGTTTACTGAGTATAGTGTATAACTTATCCGCAAAGATCTGAGTACGACTAACTCTGGTTCTGCATAGATACACGTTACACATACCAAAGTAATGACAATTGAAATACAAAGATACGTTAGGTATACCATTCGTCCACTCATATACACTCAATGTATTTCAATCATTTTGACCAGTGTGGTGAATTAAGCAAGGCAGTATGAGAGCGAAATGGCAAAGAGATTCTTACACTAAAGTGAATGGATAAATCTTGTGGCACATATCATATACCCCAACATGACTTGTGTATAATTTTCTTTTGAACATCTCAAAAATATTCTGTCTTCCCACTCAATCTCCAGGTGAAATGCGATCATTACTGGCCGTTCGATCACGAACCCGTGTACTACGGCAATATCCAAGTCAATATGTTAAGCGAAGAGGTGTTTCCAGAATGGACTGTGAGGGAGATCAACCTGGAAAACGTAAGCAACATGTTTACAAATGCATTCGGTAAATTCTCGATCGGATACGAACTCACAACGTTCGGCACCAATTTATCTAGTAGCGAAAGAATCACAGTCCAAACCACTCGGCTAAATCCCCATCCTCAATAGTGGTTCATTAAACAGCATATTAATCATGCTATCATGAAAAAGTGCCGCCCGCATAATTGTCTGACTCAACATTTAATTATGAAACTCAATCGAGGGTGTGTGGTATCGATGTGAATCTTTCTGTAGTTTGGAGTGAAAGAATCACGAAGCAAAGCAAAATTATTGTTTTTTTTTTGCGAAATACCTAATCTCCTAAATATCTGAGTGCACTCATATAATCTAATCATAAAATGATTACTCTGCGAACGGTACATTGGTGTGGTTATTTTTCAAAAAAAACCCCGATGTTTTTGAAGAGATAGGAATTAACGAACCTATCAGCACGGGCCATGCATGCTGGTGAAAACACCAATGACAATGATGGCGCTTGACTTTCTAGTCACACACGATATTCGTCCCTAGGTGTTTTGACAAGTAAAGTGTTAGTTCAGATCAGACGTGACAACAGGTTGAGACTTAATTTCTTTAGAATATATATATATATATATATATATATATATATATATATATACACACACACACTTATAGAGTCGTTCGATCAGTACGCGTAGCGTCTTTTTTTTCACGTGATAGCCAGGCGTCGCGTACCTGTAGCACGGACATTCGGAACGTCAAACGACACTTCTACTCGCAGTCATAATTACATGTAGTATTATTTTAAAGACAAGCAACCTCGTATCATTGTTTATTAGCAAACATCTTTGACACTAGAATATTTCGTAGAGTTGCACTGGTAAAAGAAGTTCTTGCTATGATTTCCTGACATGAACGAAATGTTGTAGTCTCAATTCACTTTTTATCTGACGCCTCCAAAAAATGTCTTTAAACCTCATAAATAACTTTATTTAAGAAAATCTGTGGATTTAATTTGAGGGTATGACGAGCTATAAGAATAGTCCTCGCGTAGAAAATTAATGCGTCTTAAAAATTACACGAATTTCGCAAGGTTTCTGAGGTAAAAAACTGCAGTAAAACCACAGAAGAACGCACAGCTAAACCAAAACAATCGCACGCACGCACAGATATTCATATGCCACAGCGCGCAGCGCGCCGTCTGAGACGTACGCGTATAATCATAAACCCTTCTATTGACCCGAGAAAAATGTGTTTGCTCTGTGTATAAACTAAAGCCATTCAGGATGGCCAGATGTGCTATTAAGTCCATCTGTTGATGATAAGACGATCATACATTGAAAAACAGAAAATGAATTGTTTTACTATCTTTATTCATAATAGTGTGGCATATGTAAGAAACTTCACCATTTCAACTTTACGGCTTGGCCAGATCAAGGTGTACCGAAGGCCACCAAGGCTTTATTGTATTTCGTCAGAGCGGTGCGTGAACAAATGCAAGATGATAGCTCTCCAACGGTGGTTCATTGCAGGTAAGAGCGTGCAATATTTGGCACCCAACAACCTTATTCTTCGATATTTTCTAACAGTAGATGTTCATAAGCACATTTGCTTTCAGGAAGAAATATGTATTTCCATAGATTAAGTGTCGTTGTTTTGAGTAAATACACACAACAAATCAACAAAACATCAAAGAAAGTTCATTAATTTTCATCGCATTATTCTCTCTCTCTCTCTCTCTCTCTCTCTCTCTCTCTCTCTCTGTCTCTCTCTTCTCTCTCTCTCTCTCTCTCTCTCTCTCTCTCTCTCTCTCTCTCTCCACTTCAGTGCTGGTGGTGGTAGGAAGGGTACCTTCATTGCCCTGGACAGACTGATTCAACACATGCGTGATAATGTTGATAATGTTGATATCTACGGTGTTGTCTGTGAGATGAGAATGCATCGAATGTTCATGATTCAGTCAGAGGTGAGTGTTGCATAGACAAATAGCAAAATCATAATTGAATTACCAGAGATATCAGGATGGTAGGTGTCTGACGATGAATGGTGGGTTCGAGACCTGGTAAGTCAAGAGTTAGGGACTCACTGACAGAGGACGGCGCAGTTCGACACTCTAGTATTGTGCCCCTGATCAAGGCACTTGACTTTCCATTGCTCCATTGGGTAGTAGGCTATGGGTACCTCACCTGTAATTGAGTTCGCCTATTGCATGAGTCATAGAAAAAGTCATGTTGTCACCAGACAATCTCTCGCCGTTATAACCCGAATATACTTTTTAGGCACAGCTTGGCCAGAACTATATGCGCTACCGAAGGTATAAAATAGTGACAAGTCTCTGATTTTTAATGTACTGCAAATACATTGTAATGCCTAGCTTGATATCATGTATACACCCGCTGTCAGGAATGAGACTTAGTGCCCTTAACTTTTGGTGGTACATAGAATATTTTTGGATTTCAAAGCACTATTTCCATTTTTGCTTTCAGTCCCAATAAGTGTTCATCCATCAATGCGTTGCTGACTTATTGCGTGAGGAAAGAGGGGATAGTGAATGGTTCAACGTACACACCTACGGCAACGTGCCACCAATGAGGAAAGCCCAGCCGGATGCCGTTGTAAACCACGGCATATGAAGATTGACATTCTCCGTACCAATATTCATTCTCCATGCCGGCGGTGTAGGTTTCCTGGCTGGATAAAGAATTACTATTTTTGCTGCCGCAAAATCTTCAACCAGTTTACTGTTGCATTAACGCAAAACAGTATTTTACTGCCCACCATATTATAGCGTTATCAAATTCCGTGCCCACAATTATATACATCTACATGAAAGAGTCATACAAAACTAGATTGTTGAATATGTCTTCTTTATAAAGAAGGTACAAAAATACTCAAAACTACCTTTTCTGTCAGTTTGACGAAAATCCATAGGCTTAGAATAATGGTATCACAAAAAATGAATGAGCATATGACAGAACCTGTGCAGAGAGAGAGAGCGTTTACCTTGCCATAATTGTAATGCCATCACTCTATCATCGCCTGGTCTATAACCGGTAGATGGTGTTATTTTTTCTTATCAGTTCGAGAATCAAGATGTTATGCAGCGTGTCAATCGGTCGCCATCCTCACAGCTAAAAAGGTATATTTGTAAGACTGTCCTAAAAACAGCCATAGACCCTCCAAGATGTATCTAATATATTTTCAGACTGTTCGCCAGCTTTGTGTAAGTGTTTCTGTTACCATTTACCAGCACATTGTTGTTTGTACTATGTTTAACGTCGATACTGTTGATGATATTATTCATAAAATTTAGGGTGATTGGAAAGGTTGCGTTGGTAGCCGAGTTGCTGCTCTTTATATTGATGAGGTCTTTTCTTTTCACCGTAGACCTAATTGACGGAAATTTTGTCCTTTGTGTTTCATCTGTGAACCTCGTGCCTATATTTCGTAACGTTCTTCGAAATATTTAAACCCAAAGGGCAGAACACAGCAGTTATCTGGCTGCCATTGAGTTGGAGTAATGACATATTTTAAAACATAAATGGCTATATGTTGCCTATAGAGGGCGCGTCTCTAAATCGACCACGTTTGCACACACAAAGCACGAGCATTTAATACCCATTACAATTTATTACATACTGTAACATACTTTTGAATATTTTAATCTCATTTCTGCCACTGTCAAATGAGCCGAAATACAATAATTTATAGATTTTTCGGTGGGTCTCGGCGATAGGTAAGAAAAATTGACATTATGTACCGAAAAGATAATGACTTGTCCCTTGAAAGCTACATACAGCTACATGAATTAGTTCGGGGTATGGCGGTCTTTGTGAAAAGGTGTTATAAAGGATCATTGCCCGGTTGGTCCGCTTTAAAGAATATGTTATCTTTTTGTTAGAAATGCTAGAAGGTGGCAGGAATGACGATGACGGGATAGACGAGAACACAGCCTCGGAAAGAGGCGAAATTCAAACGGGACTCGGAGAAGGTGACGGAGACAACTTTCCGCTTCCTCCGAGTGACCAACAAATCTGTGACGACGTCCCACTTGTTGGCGGGAATCCAAACAGTAATACTATCGATGCTTTGGAACCTAGAAATATCATTTTGAATAGCAACAACCTTAATCATCTATAAAGCTAACCAGCATAAACGGAATTATGCATACATCATCTTTTTGCAGCAACTCATATCATCTTAAAATTCTCTTCTCCCATACAATGCTTTGTGTTGTTAGCCCTGAGTCATACGGTTAAGAGTAACCCATACAACTATTAATTAATTATTTATAAAATGGCTTGCAGCAAATACCAATTACCGTTGAGAATATTTATAGGTGCAAATTATGCCTGATATGAGTTCGTGTTTTTGGAGCGTAGCCAGAGTCAAGGTCAGGGCAATATCGTCACTGTAATAGTTTAGGTCACAGACTGTTATTCTTCGGTCGATATTATTAAACTTCACAAGTCAAATACGAATCTCCATGTCTAGTTCTTCCAATTAGGTCCCTATCAACACTATGGGATGCATACAATATTTATATTGTGTATCTGTACTATACCATGATGAGGAAAAAAAATTATCAGTGATGTGTTTACTCAAGGGAACCTCTGCAGTTATATTCCTCGATAATGTCATTATTTATTCAAGACTTTATGTTGTATTACAAACTACCTCACAGATCCAATTTATTTAGATAGAAGAAGGAGCCTTCTCCCATGTGTGAACAAAATGTATTTCTCTTGAAGACTGTGAGCGGGTTTTTTTTTGGTTTTTTTCTGTGTTTTTTTTTAATGTGAACGAGTAAAGCAATTTTGGGCAACTGTTTTTCAGGCCCTTAACAAAGCATAAATATACAGTTAACCACACGCTGGAAACATTTTATATATGCTTCTTTTCTAGGTATACCTAGATTTGAAGCTGTTAAGATGATAATTATGGTTTGAACCTTTCCAGCCTGCAAGGCAAGAATTTTAAAACAATGTGATAAGATTATTGGTTTAGGAATTATATTAAGTTAACAATGTCAAGAGAAACAGAATTATTTCAGAGTTTACAAATCATATGTAAATCATTTATGATCAGTTGTATGTTTAATGTCTACCGAAATAAAGCCTACTTTAGTTTTAAAAATCCAAGGCCTTGTTCAGTTTTCTATTTGTATAATCTGAAATGATTGCAGTGAAGACCTATAGGAAATATTTTACCCAAGCATCAAGATTATAAGAGACAAACATTATTCCTACAGTGGTGTAACGATGCCGATAGATGTAAAATTAAAAGTTTACTTCCCACTAAACTTTGATGCCATATTCCCCTTCGAATTAAATCTTTGAACAGAGCTAGTATATTTGTAACCGCATGGACATATTCATTTGCTCATTGCTCGTGGTTAATTCTTTTCAAAATTGCTAAGTGAGAGAAATATGAAATATTCCCGTCTACTTTTTACACGACGATCTTTGATTGGCCGACCGCAATGCAATGTCCTAATCTGTACTGAACCGGATCTAATTATCGGACGATAAGCGAATGAGATCCCTTGGTAGCAGTACGACACGACTAACCACGGCAGAATGATAGAATGTCAAGGTACGCGATTTTGTGCCTGGACCTGTCATCTTTGAATAAAAGAGCAACGTGCCAGCTTAGCACAGATGAACGGTTATCACAAACAGCGCAGTTGATCAACTTGGCTATGCTCACTTCTTTATTTTGTCATTTAAATAAAATAGCAGTGACGTAAACATCTTTCAATCAATGGACGACGTTGTTACCAGTAATCACAAATCAGTTAAAATTTAATTCGTGTGGAAATCTCTAGAACTCAATTTACAAATTTTTTGTAAGGACACTCACTACATTTACACGAACTTTGTGCTGAATAAATGCTATTTCCACACCACATCCATTGAACTTGATTTTCATACTGAAAATTGTATGCTCATAGGTCATGTGCAATCTCCTTTCTCCACATACTTAAACATCATTGCAGTCACAACTATCGATAAATCACAATACCGAAATCGTGGTCTCAGCGTTTGCATCAGTATAAGACAAAAAAAAAGGAAGAAGAAAGCATGATCATACATGTACCACTTCAGGATTTTCCTTTTCTTCCGCCATCCGATCATAAAGCACGGAAACAGTACGGGACCTCTCAGAGGTGAAGAAGCATTCCTATCGGGGGCGCTCACTGTATCTATGCCACATGTGTTCCAGGCTGTTTCCACATTTCAAGGACGATGCAACATCGTGCACGCTGATCAATCATTACCTTTACCCTGTGTCTTTTTTGACACGTGTGTCTTTTTTTTTAATTATTGTATTTTTAGGTTTTCGTTTACTGCAAACAAACGCTGATTTTTTTTCACTTGATCAAGATCCAACGGTTGCTTTTCCCCCTAGGAGTCATCGATCTTGTCACAGCACATTCCGAACTCGTCCGGCATAACTGCTACCGCGATTTGTGTTTACCGAGCCGAGGTATTTTTTCCCTGATTGTGCTTGAGTATCAAAGGCTGTGATAACAGCAGACAGCAGAAACGTTCCCGCTGATACAAATATTTGAACTATGCAACTATGCTTAGATCGAGAGCATACTGCGTCATTGTCTCTTTGAACATTGACCAATTGGTTGCATTCTAGATACAGTCATACCATGGCATTCAACCTAACCATCACAAAGTTTTTGATGTTATTTGTATGACTGGCGTGACTGAGAAGTAAACTGAGGTGACTTCCTGTCTTAGTTGTCTCCAACTCGCCTCCATTTGACAAGATATGCAGTATGTTATAGGTGATCGATTTCTTATCAAGTTGAACCCGGATATGCTACGTTGAACAGAAGTTCGGCAGGCACGCTGATATGTACAGGAGGACTGGTTATCACGGCGAGATGCTGGAATGTCAGATCTTGGCTTGTACATCCTAACCGAAGAAAATGTAGGCAAGGCCAGAAAGAAAAAAATAAATTGTTCATCGGAATCGCCGCTTCTTCTTTTCCCGATTTGGAATTAATTTTTGATTTCGGAAATTTTATACTTGTACGCCAAGCTGTGGCCTGTACCAGTCCAATGGAAACAACTTACTAGAGTACAACAACAGTATCATTTGAAGCTTGCTGTTTCTATTATGGAGGACAAGAGAACCTTCTGAATCATGACTATATAACTTCAGTCGGATCACGATACATTGTTGTTAGACCATTGTGTAAAATGTGTCGGGACAGCAGTAAAGAGGCCAAGACATGGGGCCAAAGTAAATTGAAAAACTCAGATGCTAGGCTCTAGCAGGAGTATATTGAAGGACAGTACTGAATTGTTGGATTTCAGTGATTTGCTGTGAATATCAGTTTTATTCTGAGAGAATGTTGAAATACTAAGAATATGTAGTGCAAACACTGACTGTATATGTAATTCCCTTTGTTATTGTTGAGAAATATAGTGTTGAATTTAATAACCAGTATCAGTGTATCTTGTCTGAGATGCCCTGTCTGCATCCCGGCTAAAAGTCCGAGGGACCGCAGTTACCTTTTGCCGAAAAAATAAAAGTTCTCGCTCTCCGCTCCTAAACCTTGCTCAAAAAAATCCGATGAACAAGATTGTTTTTCTCTTGCCTAATGCGGTTAACGTGTAGACTCTAGGAAAAGAGAACATTAAAGACAAACAATTCTGTCATATAATTCATTAGGCTTAGCCCGGGCCATGGAGAACAATGCTGTGACTTGATCTTGGCGAATATTAATACAACATGCAACATAAGATTCGAGCGTGTTCGTAAACAAACAAGTAAACAGTGATAACACTTTCAATGGGTGTCCTAGTCGATAGGTCGGCCTAGCAGTAGACGGAGATGTGCCCCTGTTATTCGCGAAATATGCATTTTAACAGAAGCATCCATAATTCATCATTACTTTCAAATGTAACGTCATTTTATAAAGACAAATCGGTTAGAACTTTTATCAGATGAAAGATTCTTGTACATGACTGATCTACATAGAGTTCAAAAACTACAAAATTCGAAAAAAATAACTTATCATATTCTCAAAATTTGCCATGTATTTTTGTGACTCAATGTAGCATGATTAGACGGCATATTGAGCATTGATTTCCATGCCACACTCGTGAATTATATCCAATCATTAGAATTTTGTAATGATAAAATCCGTTTCGTGTTGCTTGGCGTATCTTGAACTAGTTGTTTGGGTTACTCACGTTTTTATCTAACTTTTTGAAATAGCAGATTGAGCCGGCTCAGAAACGAATTCTAAAAATACTGACCTGAACCTAGACACTAATGTTGGTTGAACGTGTACATGTTTGAAAAGGGAATGAACGCCTTAAACTTTCGCTCAAACTTTCCTTAATGAATCTTTGAACCACAGTCTTACCAAATCAAGAATAAAAATCGGGGTCACTTTACAAGTTTTAGTACTAGAGAAACAAATAGCCCAGGATTTGCCAATATCTAAAATTCAAAATGGCTACCATCGCTGTGTTAACTCTATAGAGAAAAATAAACTTTTCGAATTTCAAGAGCTTTGCAATAAACTCCACAAGTGGTATATCAGAAAAGAATTGTAAAAGTTTGAGAGTCCGAATATCTGTCCCCGAGGTGCATTCTGCCTTAACTATATACTTATATGCATCTCAAATGTGAACTACAAGATAATATTATCAATCAATTGATTGTCCAGACTGCGCTCTAACTTCGTAGTATTTAAATAAGCTTATTTTGTCTGCTGCAAACAATCATAATTCTGTTTTTTCCAATATGGCGGCTTAACATATTAGCAAATAGCCAACCCCTCACCTTGACAACACCCTAACATGATTCAAATTTCATTAATTTCTGTACCAGCAAAATAGAATGTTGTATCGTCAACGTATAGGTTACAAGTGCAATGTGACAGACAGCTAGGTAAGTCATTTACGGAAACCCAAGACAGGAGCGGGCCAAGTGTAGATACTTTGGAACTCCTGTCGTACAATGATCGTCGCTGTCTTCTTACAAGGATACTTCTATCGACTTATTTGCATAATTGTAGCTAGTTTGCTGGAAATTAATGTGTAACCCGGATTCAGGATTTCGATCGATATTTCACGTGTATCCTAACAACTAATCTAAAATATTTCAACTTATCTCTGGGAATCTGTCGCCGACTACCACCATTCAGTGTACCCCACCTGGCCATGAATTGTCCGCATTACCTCATTTGACCTTCTTAGTGGAACTGGAAATCGGTCTACAGGTGTTCACTGTGCTGTAACCATCCTCAGTTTTTGGATGTTAATTTCATCTCAACAACACACAAACGGAAATGACTTTGACGGACAATGGCAGTATTCACCCTAGACTTCGAGTTCGGCTATTCCTTCTTGTTTTAAGTTTCACGGTAAGTGTTAATTTTGTGTCCGCATCGATCATGACGTATACCGGCCTGATATTTTCTGCCATACAAACTTTTATCCACGGCAGCAATATTTCGTTCAGTATTTTTATACAAATATGGACTCTCATGTTCAAAATACTGTGAATATGGTCAGAATTTGGACACAGAGACAATGACCGGCAAATTTGTTGTGACAAGGTATGAACAACGCTGATTTTGCGATACCTCTTTCAAGGTCATTAATCCTCTTCATCGAAATGTCAATAGTCGATATCGAAACGTCGAGATCCGAAGGAAACCAGGAATTGATTAGTAAAAGTTAGAAGACGGATATTAAATATGAAAGAATAGCATTTAAAATGAACTCAACAGAATTCTACTGGAATGCATCACATCGATTTCATTGAAACAAGTTGGAGTTTTTAATATTCAATTCTATTCCCAAAGGATTATCTCCCATTTTATTTCTCCTGCTATTCAATAATAAAGTCATCGAACATCCGGCTGACTCGAACAAACAGTTGCATTTTAGTTTTAAATAACAAAATATTTGTGTTGGTTCACAAGGCAATCGTTTCTTTGTAATTCAATGGAATGCTCTCTTATCGACCTCTTTCAGTTCTGCGAGCTTTGCTTTGGGGCAACGTCGACTGTAGAGTTACTTCCAACCACAGATAGAACCACCGCTGCAGTGCCTACAGCAAGCACCGCAGTCCCAACCCCAGCAACGCCAAGTAAGATTTTATGTGTATTGCATATATGTCAGTAGAGCTGGCATCAAATCAAACAGGAAGCATACGGGAAACGAACCATATTGGATTCAGGCATCACAATAACAAAATCCATAATTTGCATACTTATAGCGACCTGTGAAAAGCTGTGATCCGTAAACATTAACAATACTGCAGGTGGTCGATAAGATGTGTACTTTAGAGTTGCGTTGGATGGCCTGAAACTTGAGAGGTTACGTGACAGTACAAAAATGCACATTTTTGTTACTGTACGCTAAATACTTCGAGCGTTGATAAGTAGGTCCACTAACGATACAGGCTTGTCTTTATGCAGGCTTGTCTTTGTCCCTCAATGTACAATTATTAACAATTATTAGTATGCTAAACCCTGCCACAAGTGACGACATGTTGTATAAATAAAATCGGTAACAATATAATATATTCGGAAAGTAAATAATCAACAATTAAAGGCTCTTTGCTGCATCTGTAAACGCCATATTATAACATTACATTTGTGTTCGGTTGAAGAAAATGACCTTTGCTATATTTTCATGATTTGTTGAAATTGCATTATATTGTCGGGTGGGTGCGTGTCTCAAAAGGAATGTTATCATCATATCGCAATACGGCAAGGTGAAGGCATTCACGTTATATCTTATCACGTACATTTACATGCCACCTTTATAGTGAGGTGATATTGCCTGCCATTTAAGTGACGATTCTCTATGGTACGCCAATATGACTTATTGGTAAAGCATTGCGCTTTCGTATAGCCTAAGTGCATAGTCAACAGCTACCGAAAAGTGGAACTTCCAGTTTACCATATAGCGAAAAACGATATACTGGAATTTTATCGCCGCCCTGTGTGCATCAATCTTTGTAAAACAGAACCTCAGAGCCGATCGTTGCGTTCAGTATCAGAGGCAGACATATGCCTTCGGTTGAAACGTTCGGTTGAAATATTCGTTTTGATAATTGAAGTTAACATCCAATTTCATCGGAGAGTTTATCCTAACATTTTAACAAAAATCACGTGAATGACTTATAAGTATACTCAATTTTCATAAAATGTACAGATTTCAATGTGCATAAAACATTTCACTCAAGAGGCGTCATTTTAAGGAATGTTGTTGGAGAATAGGTGTTTGTGAGTCAACTATAAAGGGAAATATCATAAAGGTTTATGATATTCAAGAACGCATTGCAATTTGTGTATTTAAGATATTAATTCAAAAATTTTGTCAACAATTAATAGCAAACAAACTTTAATCACGTTATGTCCTAAAGAGATTTGCTTTCCTGTCCGTTTAGATTGTATTTCACTACTATTTCACAACTGACAATGTGAGCCGACTACGTGCTACTAACTGATTAAGTCTGCGCATCAACTCAGACCAACTTTTTAGCCCGTCGGACATACGCACTGTTGGTCTCCTGTGATCAATTAACGAGTTCGTCTTGTTAAATCATTATCTATACGTAACGTTTGTTTTGTAAATAGACGGAAGCTATGTGTTTATCTCAAAGGTGAGTTATTTAGCTTACATGCACATGAATGCAGTTCACTTGCGTTTTGAAAATCTATGGAACATATTCTAACCGAAAAAGAAATTTGTGTTCTATTCTTAACACCCTTATACTGACTGAAACTTGTTGAACAAAGAATATGAAAAGTGAGTGTGATTGAAATTAAAACACGTTATCTTTCTGAAAAATTTCTTTTTGTTCGTTTGTGCCTGAACTGTTCTGATATTGGTAGCTTGTGCATGTTTAATGTTTGTAAGCTTTTAGCCCACTTAAGTGTTCTAGGATTCTTGTTTGACGTGAAGACTCCCAAGTAAGAAATACGTTATTTCTGAAACATATTTAACAGCTGAACATATTTTCTAAATTTTTAATAACGTTCCAGAAATAAACGGTTCACCTGTTCCCGCATTTATTCCTCGAAGAAAACTTTTTCACACGTGAACTTGTATGCTCCTCACAGACCAGAGAAAACTTGATGTTATCGAATCCCGAACTTGGGATTAATCACACATTTTCCAATGCTTTGTCTATTTATGTACGTTGCGACTCGGATGGGCTAACACATTCAGTGGACTATGTGGTAATTGTAGCAGTTTTGTTGAAGTCAGATAACCACCACCACCTCGGGGTTTCTGGTTTAAAATCGCCTGGCCTACTGCCTCGGCGATTCCAAACCAGAAACTCCTCAGGTTTGGTGGTTATCTATTACAGAATTTACAAAGGCAATTTGCACTAGCAGTTTGGATGATATCTTCCTTACTGTTTACGAAGGAGAAGAGATACTGTAAACACAACAATAGAAGAGCAACAGAATTCTTATTGTCAGCAATAACACCTTGACCCCATAATCAAAGAACTAATCTGAAGTTTGTGCTTCACATCACTCACTTGACCGATGGTATGATCAGTAAGGGCTCACAGTCGTTCAAAGCTTGACCTGCATATTTAGTCTTGAAACCGTGTCTTTGTGGCGAGTAAATCGCTTAATAACTATTTATTTATCCATTAAATTTGTACATTAAGACTGTCAATTATCTGAAACAGTGGGACATAATCAACCCACGTATTGTTTTGCCTCTACGTTGCTAGTACAAGATGCATACAATCGTGATGACCCTCTGATGTTTTTTTCTCTGTAATCTCTCTTTCAGGTAATGTAACCGTACAATCTTGGACAAACTCCACAATAGAGGTCAGTTGGATCCATGAAGATAATAATACAGAATATTATGAGATTACTGCTACCTGTGTACTTGCTGCTGATCCGTGTAAAAATGGCACGGAAACTGTAAGTGAGAACGAAAGGTCTGGAACAGTCTATGATTTAACAGCAGGAGCAGAATATGAAATTATAGTGACGGCTTTTAACGCCATCGGTAAAGGAAATCCATCCGCACCAGTAAATAAAAGAACAGGTAGGCAAATTGAGTCTTTATCCTTTAAGATCAATTAAATAATGCCCTTTTTCTTTCCTTTTCGCTAGCAATATGCGCCCTAAAATGAAGAGAGTTAAACTTTTTCTCAAGCTTTCCTTTAAGAATCCTTTAACCATCCTCCTTCACGACCACGAATAAAAATCAGGGATCACTCTGCTAGTTTTGGTACTACAGAAACACATCATCAAATATGTTAGTTTTACAGTTTATTCTAAGATTCCAATTATGACTTTTAAGAAGGCTGCTTAAACAGTGAACAATAACTAAAATCATTTTCGTCTGGTTAATTACTAGTAATGTTCCTTGATAATATACAGTATTGATAACAAAGTATGTTAAGTCAAGTTTTTAGATTTTTGTAGGATTCCAGTAACGGTTCTTGTGTTTGTTACTGTTAGTACATACAGGCGTCACCGTCGTATGCGTTGCAGTTAGCTAAATTGGCAGTGTAATACATTGCATTACTGCAGTAATCTACATTAAATATTTGAGAATACTGTTGTAAACATCTAATAACATTATTGTCTCTGATTGTCACTTTTCCAATTTAACGCACACACGACATCCGTAACTGAACTTTAAGTTAGTGCCGTAACCAGTAATCATTAATCGATAATGTTTCTATCTTTCTCACATTTATAGAATTATGGTGAACTAGACGGAATTATCTGTTATTTCCGTAAAATTTCGGAAAATACGTTTGCCTGATAATTTTCTTTTTCCCCAACAGATCCCAATCCTGTTAGGTTGTTCAGAGTCATTTCACCAGACAGATCAACAAATTCTATTCAGGGGTCGTGGGCGACACCAGATGGCCTAATTTCAAGCTATAGGATTGTGTGTAATAGTTCAACTGGAGGTAATCCACACCTTGTAAGAAATCTGGACCCTGATATTACAGAATATAATTGCACAGGATTGTCAGCCGGTCATCTGTATACGATGACTGTTTACACCGTCAGTGGGACAGGAAATGACGACGACAGATTAGAAAGTGAACCAGCATCTGAAGACAAAAGAGTTTGTAAGTAATAGAATTACTTGTGTTTCTGTATTTATGGCTTTGAAATTCTTGCAGTTTGTTGAGTATGAAAATCTGACAATTGATATCTTTGTATGTTTTTTTCTTAAAATAATACACATATCTATACAAAAAATCTTATGACACTGATAAAATTAAAAAGAAAAAATATTGTTTTGTTAATTTGCGCTATAGAAATAAGAGTCGTATGTTTGGTGACACCTTTTGATGGTTTTAGGATTTCTATTTAGCCTTGTGGACGGTTTTGTGTTTCTCGTCGTTAGTATAAAACAGTATCACGATCGAGAGAATTGAAGTTTCGGTATTTGCAGTGTAATACTTTGCATCAATGAAATGTTCTGTCTTTATTCTTGAGAATATTGTTTTGTAAAAATGTAACAATTTCATCATGTCCGATTTTACAGAGCACACATCGAATGAGAAGTTGGCGGAAAGATTGAAATCATTGTGATCGATTACAAGATTGCATGTTGATGGCTTAACTAACAATTTTCAAGTGATAATATTTCTACCCCTCTCAGTAGAATTGTGGCTTGCTGTACTAAATTGTCTGGATTTTTCCATAGCTTTACCGGGAAAAGCGTTTGCCTTATATATATGTTTATTTTGCATAGATCCCAATACTGTTGTGGCACTCGGAATCAGTTCACCAGGCAGATCAACAAATTCTATTCAGGGATCATGGTCAAGACCAGATGGCCTAATTTCAAGCTATAGGATTGAGTGTATTAGTTCAACTGGAGGTACCCCACACCTTGCAGAAGATCTGGACTCTGATATTACAGAATATAATTGCACAGGATTGTCAGCCGGTCATCTGTATACGATGTCTGTTTACACCGTCAGTGGGACAGGAAATGACGACGACAAGTTAGAAAGTGAACCAGCATCTGGAGACAAACGAGTTTGTAAGTAATAGACCTACTCGTGTTTGTGTATTTATGACTGTAAAATTCTTGCAGTTTGTTGAGTACGATTAGATGGTGATTGGTATTTGTATATGTGTTTTCTTTCAATAATAAACTCGCATACTTTATCGCATACATTATGGAAACCTTTCATGTCAATACAAGTAATCATATGGCACTGATGAAATTAAAATTACACATTGATGCTTTGATAATCTGCGCTAGTGAAAACAGTCGTATGTTGAGTCAAATATTTGGAAAATTTCAGGATTTCTATTTAGCGTTGTGCATGTTTTTTGTGTTTCTCGTCATTCTTCTTTACTAATTTTCATTTTGCAAAGTTTTAAGCACACATTGAATACGAAGCTGGTGGAAAGACAGAAATCTTGTTGATCGATCACTAGACTAGCTGTTGATGGTTTAACTAACAGTTGTCAGTAGATGATATTGCTATCCCTCTCCTTAGAATTCTGGTTTGCTCTACTGAATTGTCTGTTCTTTACATAGCTTCGCCAGGAAAAGCGTTTGCCTTATATTTCTGTTTTCCCATAGATCCCAATACTGTGGGCGCGTTCGACGTCAGTTCACCAGACAGATCAACAAATTCTATTCAGGGAACTTGGACAATACCAGATGGCCTTATGTCAAGCTATACGATTGAGTGTATTAGTTCAACTGGTGGTTATCCACACCTTGCAGAAGATCTGGACTCTGATATTACAGGATATAATTGCACAGGATTGTCAGCCGGTCATCTGTATACGATGTCTGTTTACACCGTCAGTGGGACAGGAAATGACTACGACAAGTTAGAAAGTGAACCAGCATCTGAAGACAAACGAGTTTGTAAGTAATGGACTTACTCGTGTTTGTACATTTATGGCTTTGAAATTCTTTCAGTTTCTTTCATTTGCATGCTTTATCAGCGTCATATTTATGTATTTAGTTCTCTAATATTCGGAAAAGTTTTCTTTCTTTGGTTAAGACTTTGTATGGCACGAATGAAATAACAAATGCGTACTATTGCTTGGTAAACTGCGCTTTCGAAAGCAATTTTATGTTAAGTTATTCTTGTGCACGCTTTTGTCTTTCTCGTCGTTACTACAAACAGTATCACGATTGAAAGTGTTGCAGTTTTGGTATTGGCTGTGTAATGCTTTGCATTATGAAATGGTCCGTCTTTATTCTTCAAAATATTGTTTTTGCCTTTAGCATCTCTAGTTTCTTGTGTATGATAATCTGATTACTGATAGTTATGTACGTTTTTTTCTTTCAATGATAAACTTGCATGCTTAATCGTATACATTATGGAAACATTCCATGTCTCTGCAAGAAATCTTATGACACTGATGGAATTAAAAGTAAAAATTGTTGTTTTGGAACTGCATTATTGGAAACAGTCGTATTTTCACTTAAAACTGTTGATGATTTTAGGATTTCTATTTGGCCTTCTCGATGCTTTTTTGTTTCTCGTCGTTAGTACAAAACAGTTTCACGATCGAAAGTGTTGCAGCTTCAATATTGGCAGGGTAATCCTTTGCATTGATGAAATGCCCAGTCTTTGTTCTTGAAAATATTGTTTTCAAAAAGTGTAATAATTTTATCATCTCCGATTTTCACTTTTACAAACACACGTCGAATGAGAAGTTGGCGGAAAGACAGAAATCGTGGCGATCGATTACTAGACTGCATGTTGATGGCTTAACTTACAATTGTCAATTAATATTTCTACCCGTCTCAGTAGAATTGTGGCTTGCAGTACTGAATTGTCTAGGGTTTTTCCCATTGTTTGTGCCAGGAAAAACGTTTACCTGATATTTTCGTTTATTTTGCATAGATCCAAATACGGTGGTGGCGCTTGAAGTCAGTTCACCAGGCAGATCAACAAATGTTACCCAAGGATCATGGTCAAGACCAGATGGCCTAATTTCAAGCTATAGAATTGAGTGTATTAGTTCAACTGGAGGTACCCCACACCTTGTAGAAGATCTGGACCCTGATATTACAGAATATAATTGCACAGGATTGTCGGCCGGTCATCTGTATACGATGTCTGTTTACACCGTCAGTGGGACAGGAAATGACGACGACAAGTTAGAAAGTGAACCAGCATCTGAAGACAAACGAGTTTGTAAGTAATTGACTAATACTTTCCTTTTTGTATTTGTGGCTTTTAAATTCTTGCAGTTTGTTGAGTATGGTAATCTGATAATTGATATCGTTGTATGTTTTTTATGTAAAAGATAAACCTCGCATGTCTATACAAGAATTCTTATGACACTGATGAAATCAAAAGTAAACGTTGTTTTGTAAATCTGCGCTTGTGAAAAAAGTCGTATGTTTGGTAAACCTTTTGATGATGTAATGATTTGTATTTAGCGTTGTTGACGCTTTGTGTTTCTCGCTGTCAGTACAGACATAGAGGGTCTATGGTACAAAACAGTATCACGATCGACAGAATTGCATTTTCGGTATTTGCAGTGTAATACTTTGCATCAATGAAATGTTCTGTCTACACTCTATAAAGTTATTCCCAAAAATACCGGGATTTACGTCCGAGTACATCGTGCAGTGGAGGTATTGTCCGAGACGCGTAGCGTAGCGTCTCGGACAATACCTCCGCTGAACGATGTACTCGGATAGAAATTCCAGTATTTGGGAATAACTTTATTATAATACACCTTTTTTGTTCAACTTTAAAAGAAGAAGGTCGAAATTGAAGCGTCTCTTGGATGCCTGTCGCACACTGAGCGATCGCGAGCAGACTGAGAGCGCGTTGAGCGCGTCCGCTAAGTGCACAGAACGAAATGTCAACCCGTGCTTTGCAGTGCACTTGTGGACTGGACATAAATTACAGTGGGGGGGGGGGGGGGTGCGGTGTTTTTCGAAACACCGCTGCATCAAAAATAGTGACCCTTCAAAAGTTCATGCACAAAAATTAGTGACTTTCCCCCTTATCCGTGCATGAAGATAAATGACCCTCCCCTGTTACTCAATACCCCCCCCCCCAAACAAACCTGCAATGTGTTCAAGACCTCCTTCAGACTAGCTATACTTTTGAAGTCCCCTCCTAAAAGGAAGGCAAAATGCGGCCGATATAACGCTTTGTCCAAAAAATATATAATCATATGTGTGTGATAATTCATGTAAATGTACTTTGCTTGCAGTGGCAGGTAAAAAGTGCATGCATGTACAAAAAAATGTAAGTTTTAGATTTCATCGATAATGTCGATTCACTATGCATGGTAGCCTATGATGAAACTATGAATATTTTTTTCCAATACAAAACTAGGTAAATCTGTGCATTTATGTACACTAATTATTAGTATAAATGTTCATGACTAGACTACAGTGGTTTCAAGTCCAAGGTTGTCCAAGAAATTTGATTTTGGAATTTCACTGAAATGTCCATTCACTATGCATGGTAGCCTATGATGAAACTATGAATATTTTTTCCATCACAAAACTAGGTAAATCTGTGCAATTATGTACACCTAATTATTAGTATTAATGTTAATGATTAGACTAGATTGGTTTCAAGTCCATGGTTGTGCAAGAAATTTGATTTTGGAATTTCACCAATGTTGATTCTCTATACATTGTAGACTATGAGGAAACTACAAATAACTCATAGGTTATCTGATCCTAAATTGTTATTCAAAAGTTGTTCGACCTGAAGCTTCCAGTTGTTATTGATGACATTTTGCACTATTCTGAACAGTTTGTATTCTGTCAATGTCCTTAAAAAATGAAAAATGTACATACAGCTTCATGAACATTCGAAACCGACCTATACCCGATGTATTGTCAATGGGAGAATGATATCAAATAAGTGATCTCCGAAATTGTTATTGAAAGCGTCATTATAGGGGACAGTTTATATGTACAATAGAGGAGTTGGATAAGTAGAAATCATGACAACTTAAATCAATGTAGCTGCTTGGATCATCAATACATTGTTTATTATACCCTTAAACTTGCGCCCGAAGGGCGCGCCGAAAATGGAAATGAAAGAAACTGTAAGTGCCAGGAGGTATATTTTCTTTTTTCAGTATTCCATATTCTTCAATACGTGCACATGCAATTTCAGCTTTGATGCATTAAAAAGGTGACCCTCCCCCATAGGCTTGCACAAAATTTTATGACCCTTCAAAAATGCTTGCGCGAAAGATGGCGACCCACCCCCAAAAAACACCGGCCCACCATGTCCCTTGGTAGAAATTGTACGTCAGCAGCATAATTTCACTCGAATTCAAGGGTTTTGGACTGACCGTGATTTAATTTATGAAGTGATCAATGCTAAGAAGTATATATTTTTGTAAAAAATGTAAATATTCTCTTCTTTTTCCCCATGTTGACGTGAAAGTGTGTTGTGGTCAAAGGTCAAATAGTGTCCAATGACACCTAAGGTTATTGAACTCAACGTCAAAGTTATTGGACTCCGTGTCCTCTGATACCGAAACTTACGTTACGGCGAAACTCGATAGGTTCACACAAAGGTGTATAATACTTGAGAATATTTTTTTGCAAAAATGTAATTACTTTATCATCTCCGATTTTCACATTTGCAAAGCACACATCGAATGAGAAGTTGGCGGAAAGACAGAAATCGTGGTGATCGATTACTAGACTGCATGTTGATGGCTTAAGGTGAAGTACTACGAATTACGTCAAAATTAAGTTGTGGTGTCATTTCTTGAAACTTTGCACAAATATTCTTGGAAGTTGTGCAAGTGCAAAAATAAAAAAAAATGGGGGTCCCATGCTCGTTTCCATGGAAACGGACGTTAAAATGGCGTCGTTAAAAATAAATAAAATGATATGATTCACTTAAACTAATGAAAGCAATTATAAAAAGCTTAGCAAATGAGTTAATTTTAATAAATACCAAGACTTAAGATCCATATCTATCGAATGTATAGTTTTCATGATGTTTGTAAAGAAATTTTTACATAAGTATCGATTACAAAATGACGACATCGAAATTATATCACTGCATAATTTTCGAACTTTCTTCCTGTCGCTTTGAATGGTGTCATTTTGACCAAACTTGGCGAATAAAATCCTGACATAATACCATTTAGTTTACACTTTCAATAAAAGGGTGTCACCACGCTACTTTTTACGATATCTCCAGGTGAATGGGTAATATGCGCCATGTAAATGGGAGAGAAATGTTAATTTTTCGCTCATATTGAATAAAAACCAGCTTCCTAGGGGGTCAAAATATGACAAGGTTATAGGTCACATGTATTTCTAAGAGACTGGGTCAAAAAATTAGGTAAAAGCGCAATTTCAACAATGACAGGTGATGTTAAATACATGCGCTACAAAGTAACCCATTTGCGGCAGGCTGGAGTTAAATCTGCGCAGAAACGTTCTAAAGCGTGTGCGCGTCCGAATTCGTCGCCCTTTACCTTAACTTACAAATGTCAATAAATAATATTTCTACCCCTCTCAGTAGAATTGTGGCTTGAGGTACTGCATTGTCTAGGGGTTTTCCCATAGCTTTTGTCGGGAAAGACGTTTACCTGATATTTTCGTTTATTTTGCATAGATCCAAATACTGTCGTGGCACTCGGAGTCAGTTCACCGCGCAGTTCAACAAATTATATTCGAGGATCATGGTCAAGACCAGATGGCCTAATTTCAAGCTATAGAATAGAGTGCATTAGTTCAACTGGAGGTACCCCACACCTTGCAGAAGATCTGAACTCTGATGTTACAGTATATAATTGCACAGGATTGTCGGCCGGTCATCTGTACACGATGTCTGTTTACACCGTCAGTGGAACAGGAAATGACGACGAAAGATTAGAAAGTGAACCAGCATCTGAAGACAAACGAGTTTGTAAGTGATGGACTTATTGTATTACTGTATTTGTGGCTGTGAAATTCTTGCAGTTTTTTTTAGTACGATAACATGATGATTAATTGATGTATGTTTTTTTCTTTCAAAGATAAACTCGCATACATCATCGCATTCACTATGGAAACGTTCAATGTGAATACAACTAATCATATGACACTGCTGAAATTAAATTACACATTGTAACTTTAATAATCTGCGCTAGTGAAAACAGTCGTATGTTGCGTCAAATATTTGTGAAAATGTCAGGATTTCTATTTAGCGTTGTGTTTGTTTTTGTGTTTCTCGTCATTCGTCTTTTCTAATTTTCATTTTGCAAAGTTTATGCACACATTGAATACGAAGCTGGTGACCGATCACTAGACTAGCTGTTGATGGCTTAATTAATAATTGCCAATTGATGATATTGCTATCCTTCTCCTTAGAATTCTGGTTTGCTCTACTGAATTGCCTGTTCTTTGCATAGCTTCGCCAGGAAAAGCGCTTGCGTTATATTTCTGTTTTTTCCCGTAGATCCCAATACCGCGGGAGCGTTAAACGTCACTTCACCGGACAGATCAACAAATTTTATTCAGGGATCATGGACAAAACCAGAAGGCCTTATGTCAAGTTATAGGATTGAGTGTATTAGTTCAACTGGAGGTTCTCCTCACCATAGAGAAAATCTGCACCCTAGTAGTACAGGATATAGTTGTACAGGATTGACAGCCGGTCATCTGTATACGATGTCTGTTTACACCGTCAGTGGGACAGGAAATAACGACGACAAGTTAGAAAGTGAACCAGCATCTGAAGACAAACGAGTTTGTAAGTAATGGACTTAGTCATGTTTTTGTATTTATGGCTTTGAAATTCCTGCAGTTTCTTTCATTTGCATGCTTTATCAGCGTCTTCTTTATGTATTTAGTTCTCTAATATTCGGAAAAGTTTTCTTTCTTTGGTTAAGAATTTGTATGGCACGAATAAAATACCAAATGCGTACTATTGCTTGGTAAACTGCGCTTTCGAAAGCAATTTTATGTTAAGTTATTCTTGTGCACGCTTTTGTCTTTCTCGTCGTTACTTCAAACAGTATCACGATCGAAAGTGTTGCAGTTTTGGTATTGGCTGTGTAATGCTTTGCATTATGAAATGGTCCGTCTTTATTCTTCAAAATATTGTTTTTGCCTTTAGCATCTCTAGTTTCTTGTGTATGATAATCTGATTACTGTTAGTTATGTACGTTTTTTTCTTTCAATGATAAACTCGCATGCTTAATCGTATACATTATGGAAACATTCCATGTCTCTGCAAGAAATCTTATGACACTGATGGAATTAAAAGTAAACATTGTTGTTTTGTTGATCTGCGCTATTGGAAACAGTCGTATTTTCACTTAAAACTATTGATTATTTCAGGATTTCTATTTAGCCTTTTGAACGCTTTTTTGTTTCTCGTCGTTTGTACAAACCAGTATCACGATCGAAAGTGTTGCAGCTTCAATATTGGCAGTGTAATGCTTTGCATTGATGAAATATTCAGTCTTTATTCTTGACAACATTTTTTTCGTAAAAATGTAATAACTTTATCATCTCCGATTTTCACATTTGCAAAGCACACATCGAATGAGAAGTTGGCGGAAAGACAGAAATCGTGGTGATGGATTACAAGACTGCATGTTGAGGGCTTAACTAACAATTGTCGATTGATAATATTTCTACCCGTCTCAGTAGAATTGTGGCTTGCTGTACTAAATTGTCTGGATTTTTCCATAGCTTTATCGGGAAAAGCATTTGCCTGATATTTTTTGTTGATTTTGCATAGATCCCAATACTGTTGTGGCACTCGGAGTCAGTTCACCAGGCAGATCAACAAATTCTATACAGGGATCATGGTCAAGACCAGATGGCCTAATTTCAAGCTACAGGATTGAGTGTATTAGTTCAACTGGAGGTAATCCACACCTTGCAGAAGATCTGGACTCTGAAATTACAGGATACGCTTGTACAGGATTGTCAGCCGGTCATCTGTACACGATGTCTGTTTACACCGTCAGTGGGACAGGGAATAACGACGACAAGTTAGAAAGTGAACCAGCATCTGAAGACAAACGAGTTTGTATGTAGTAGGCTTACTTGTTTTTATGTATTTTTGGCTGTGAAATTCTTGCAGTTTGTTGAGTATGACAATCTGATAATCGACACTGTTGTATGTCCTATGAGTTCGCATACTTTTTTGCATTCTGTATAAGTTTTTATTAATGTTATATTAATGTTATCTGAAATCATTTTATGTCCATGCAAGAAATCTTGTGGTATAGATTAAATTAGAAATACCCATTGTAGTTTAGTAATTTGAAGTATTAAAAAAGAAAAAGTTCATGATCTTTAAATCGAACCGTTTGATAATTTCAGGATTTTATTAAGCCTTGCGTATAACACTTCTTGTGTTTCTCGGCGTTCTTGCAAACCGGTTTCACCGTCGCAGGTGTCGCATTTTTGCTATGGGCAGTTCAATACTTTGCGACAATGCTAGATCTTGTTTCTTCTATTTTTCAGAATACTATTTTGTAAAAATGTAATAACATTATTTGGTTTGATTTTCCCTTTTGCAATTAAATGCACACACTGAATGAGAATCTTTTGGAAAAAGAAATCACGCTAATTGATGTTTGATATGCATGTTAATTGATTATATTTCTATCCATCTAGCATTTCTTGTATTCTAGTTTGCTGTACTGAATGTCTGTTCCTTGCATGGCAACGCAGGAAAAAAGCATTTGCCTGATATTTTTGTTTGCTCTCCATAGATCCCAGTACTGTGGGCGCATTCGACGTCACTTCACCTGGCAGATCAAGAAACGTTATCCAAGGATCATGGACAATACCAGATGGCCTAATTTCAAGCTTTAGGATTGAGTGTATCAGTTCAACTGGAGGCGATCCACACCTTGCTGAAAATCTGCATCCTAGTAGTACAGGATATGCTTGTACAGGATTGACAGCCGGTCATCTGTATACGATGTCTGTTTACACAGTAAGTGGGACAGGAAATGACGACGACAAGTTAGAAAGTGAACCAGCATCTGAAGACAAACGAGTTTGTAAGTAATGGACTTAGTCATGTTTTTGTATTTGTGGCTGTGATATTCTTGCAGTTTCTTTATTTGCATACTTTATCAGCGCCATGTTTATTTATCATGATTTAGTTACCTAATATTCAGAAAAGTTTTATATCTATGGAAGAAATTGTATGGCACGAAGGGAACAACAAATATGCACTATTGCTTGGTGATCTGCGCTATTGAAAGCAATCGTATGTTCAGTCAAATGTTTGGATATCGATGATTTTTCGATTTTGATTCGTCCTTGTGGACTCTCGTCGTTACTGCAAACAGTATCATGATAGGAACTGTGGCAATTTTTGTATCGGCCTTGTAATTCTTTGCATTAATGAATTGGTCTGTCTTTATTCTTCAAAACATTATTTTTCACTTTATCATCTCTAGTTTCTTGTGTGTTATAATGTGATAATTGATAGTTATGTTTATTTTTTCTTTAAATGATCAACTCGCATGCTTAATCGCATACATTATGGAAACATGTCATGTCTATGCAAGAAATTTTATGATACTAATTGAATTAAAAGTAATTGGCAGTATATTGCTTTGCATCAATGAAATGTCTAGTCTGTGTTTTTGAGAATATTGTTTTGTAAAAATGTAATAACTTTATCAATTCCAACTTTCAATTTTGAAAAGCACAAATCAAATGAGAATCTGGCGGAGAGACAGAAACGTGGTGATCGATTACTAGACTACATGATCGATTGCTAGACTGCATGTCGATAACTTATCCAATAATTGCCAATTAATAATATTTCTAACCCCGCTCCCTCAGTGGAATAGTCGCTTGTTGTACTTAATTGTTTGGTTTTTTTTCCAAAGTTTTGCGAGCAAAGCGTTTGCCTTATATTTTAGTTTGTTTTTAATAGATCCCAATACGGTTGTGGCGTTTGGCGTCAGTTCACCAGGCAGATCAACAAATTCTATTCAGGGATCATGGTCAATACCAGATGGCCTAATTTCAAGCTATAGGATTGAGTGTATCAGTTCAACTGGAGGTAATCCACACCATAGAGATAATCTGCACCATAGTAGTACAGGATATAGTTGTACAGGATTGACAGCCGGTCATCTGTATACGATGTCTGTTTACACCGTGAGTGGGACAGGAAATAACGACGATAAGTTAGAAAGTGAACCAGCATCTGAAGACAAACGAGTTTGTAAGTAAATTGACTTAATCGTGTTTGTACATTTATGGCTGTGAAATTCTTGCAGTTTCTTTATTTTGCATACTTTGTCAGCGTGATGTTTGTGTATCTATTTTGGATGATTTTACAATTTTGATTCATCCTTGTGCACGCTCGTCGTTACTACAAACAGTATCAGAATCGGCAATGTTGCAGTTTTTTGGTATTGGCTGTGTAAGGCTTTGCATTAATGAAGTAGTCTGTCTTTATTCTTCAAAGTATTGTTTCTAACTTTATAATATCTAATTTTCACTATGCAAAGTTTTAAGCACACATTTGATGAGAAGCTGGCGGAAAAACAGAAATCCTGTTGATCGATCATTAGACTCCATGTTGATAGATTAACCGATAATTATTGCCAATTGATAATTTTTCTACCATTCTCAGTAGAATTCCGTTTGCTCTACTGAATTGTCTGTTCTTTCCATAGCTTCATAAGAAAAAGCGCTTATATTTGGGGTTTTTTCTTCTCCCGCAGATCCAAATACTGTTTTATGGTTAAGCGTCACTTCACCGGGCAAATCAACCAATTCTATGCGGGGGACCTGGACAATACCAGATGGCCTTATTTCAAGCTATCGGATTGAGTGTATTGGTTCAACTGGAGGTAATCCACACTATGCTGAAGATCAGAACTCTGGTATTACAGAATACACGTGTACAGGATTGTCAGCCGGTCATCTGTACACGATGTCTGTTTACACCGTCAGTGGGACAGGAAATGACTACGACAAGTTAGAAAGTGAACCAGCATCTGAAGACAAACGAGTTTGTAAGTAGTAGGCTTACTTGTATTTGTGTATTTATTGCTTTGGAATTCTTTCAGCTTCGTGTGTTATATAATATGATGATTGATCTCCTTATATGTGTTTTCTTTAAATGATAAACTTGCATCATACTTAATGGGAGCGTTTCATGTCTATACACGGAATTTTCTCACACTAGTGGAATTTAAACACATATTGACGTTTTGATAATCTGCGCTATAGTCGCATGTTTAGTCAAACATTTGTATGAATTTAGTCTTTCAATTCATTCTTGTCGACGCTTTTGTGTTTTTCGTCGTTAGTACAAAACAGTATCACGATCGAAAGTGTTGTAGTTTCGGTATTTGCATTGTAATGTTTTGCATCAATGAAATGTTGTCTTTATTCTTGATAATATTGTTTTTAACTTTACCATCTCTAATTTTCACTTTTGTAAATTTTTAAGCACACATTGAATAAGAAGCTGGCGGAAAGACAGAAATCGTGGTAATCTATCTCTACACTACATGTTGATGACTTAACTTATAATTGCCAATTGATAACACTTCCATCCCTCTCTGTAGAATTCTGGTTTGGTGTACTTAATTGTCCACTCTGTCCATAGCTACATAAGAAAAAGCGCTTGCCTTATATTTTTGTTTGTTTTCCATAGATCCCTATACTGTGGTGGCGTTTGGCGTCAGTTTACCGGGCAGATCAACAAATTCAATTCAGGGAATGTGGACAATACCAGATGGCCTAATTTCAAGCTATAGGATTGAGTGTATTAGTTCAACTGGAGGTGATGAACACCATGCAGAAAATCTGGACTCTGGTATAACAGAATATATGTGTACAGGATTGTCAGCCGGTCATCAGTATACGATGTCTGTTTACACCGTGAGTGGGACAGGAAATGACGACGACAAGTTAGAAAGTGAACCAGCATCTGGAGACCAACGAGTTTGTAAGTAAATTGTGTTATGTAGGTCATTTCCCCCACACTCATCATGACCTGAGTTCAATTAGTCTAGAACATTCTCAAGGTCACTGCCCTTGATGACCTCACAACCTTGAATTCAATTAGTCATGTTTGGAATGTTCTGGAAAGTTGATTAGTTGTGTAAGGGAGATAATTTTAGAACAGTAATTAGCATGTCAATAAAAGTTCTAGATTGTTCTTATATGCCTTTATAAAAGGGACGTGCACAGCTTCCAGTCAGACTTTTGGGATCGTGTCTCTTGTGTGTTACTAAACTCCAGCAGTAGTCATTCTCAAGACTTTTCAAGACCTTCACTGCCAACGCTGGATTTATACTGTGGACTTTGTGCAGCTTCAAGCCTGCAAGGACTGTTCATTCATCCAACTGACTGTTACAACTCTGAGACTGGAGCTTTGCCGTCCCAGCTGAGATAAGTAGTCTGTACACTTTTAAAGCTTGTACTCTATCCCTGACTTAGCAATTAGTTTTATTTTCGTAATAAATTTTGTTTAAACGTTAACTGCTGAGTTCACCCTTTTGTTCGTTTTCTCTGCACGTAACAAAATTGGGGGCTTGTCCGGGAGACGAATATTTTGAGCCGTTTGACAACATTTTGACAGCCTTTTCAAAACTACTATATACTGTGAACTCAGCGAAATTTAATCATGGCGGAATTTAAACCAGACGAATTTATGGATGACCTTGATCAGGACACATTTAATTCCCTCAGAAAAGACAACCTCATAGCACTGGCAAATTTCCTTAAAGTAGATGTCAAAAGATCTATGCGCAAGCGAGAAATTCAATTCAAGATTGCAAAACATTTAGTTAATTCTGGCCATTTTGAAGAGTCTGCCTTAAAAGATTATGAGCCTGAGTCTTCCTTCGAACTCAAAAAATTAGAATTAGAAATTCAGGCAGATTTGGAGCTTAAAAAATTGGCATTAGAAAAAGAAAAAATACAAATGCAATTACAAATGAAAGAAAAAGAATTGCAAATGGAAGAAAGACAAAGGGAGAAAGAAAGAGAGGAAAAAGAAAAGGAAAGAGAATTAGCTGAACACCGACTGCAGTTAGAAATGAGACGTTTAGAGCTTGGAAAGTCAGGAAAATTCTTCCCTTCAGACAATTTTGACATCACTAAGCATTTCAGGTTAGTTCCCCCTTTCCAAGAAAAGGATGTTGATAAATATTTTCTCCATTTTGAGAAAATTGCTCGGAGTCTGAATTGGCCTAAGGAGTCTTTTGCAGAGTGCTTTGGTTGGTAAAGCCAGAGAAATTTACATTCAGTTGTCAGTAGAGCAGGCTTCAGATTATGATTCTGTGAAGGAATTAATTCTCAAGGGTTATGAGTTGGTGCCTGAAGCTTACCGTCAGAAATTTAGGGATTGTGAGAAGGTGAAAGATCAAACTTACGTTGAATTTGCTCGAACAAAAGAACAACTGTTTGATCGTTGGTGTTCTTCTGAAAAGGTCAGTCAGAATTATGACAAATTACGACAACTTGTTTTGATTGAGGAATTTAAAAGGTGCATTCGGAGTGACATCAAGACATTTATCAATGAACAAAAGGCAGATACATTAGAGGTTGCTGCACGTTTGGCCGATGATTATTCATTGACCCACAAATCTTCATTTCTCAGCAAACCATCCCAGTCCTTTTCATACAGAAACAATGCAGGTAAATTTAACTCGTCCTTTTCATCCAAGAATTTCTCAAAGGAGAGTAGGAAATCAAATGACAACAGTTCACAGAGTTCAAGTAACACTCCCACATCATCAGATCCAAGTCTCAATCTCCTTCTGACAAACAGTTCGGTACACTTTCTTGTAATTATTGTAAGAAAGACGGCCATTTAATGTCAGAGTGTTTCAAATTGAAAAGAAAACGTGAAGGTCAAAGTGGTCAAAGTGGATCTAAGCCCACCGGCTTTATTTCTTCATCAACTCGATTAGAGTCTAATAATGTGTGCAACACATTTTCTGAGGTTAAACCCCTCTCATCCCCAATTAATGAGGTCAGGTCAATTCTTCTCAAGATAGCATTATGGGTATTTTCGAACCATTTTTCATGATGGTTTTATATCACTTTCTAGTGATTTTTCTTCCGCTACCCCTGTCAAAATTTTAAGAGATACCGGGGCTTCCCAGTCTCTTTTGTTGGCAGATACCCTGCCGTTTTCTGAAAAGTCATTTTCAGGTTCTAAAGTTCTTATTAAGGGGGTAGATTGTAATGACTACATTCCTGTTCCTCTCCATAATGTCTATTTGTCTTCGGACTTTGTTTCTGGACCTGTGGCTTTAGGTATTAGGCCTTTTTTGCCTTTTGAAGGGATTCACCTTCTTCTTGGAAACGACCTTGCTGGGGACAAGGTCATCACTAATCCACTTGTGACTGATAATCCTAGTTTAGATCAGGATCCAGAGCCAATTGAACAAGAGATACCCGATTTATTTCCTTCGTGTGCAATTACTCGAGCCATGTCAAAGAAAACTTCCGAGAATCAAAATACTCTCAAGAATAATGTCACAGATGTTGACTTAAATGACACCTTTCTCAGTCAGGTGTTTGACACGGATCATTCCGTTATCCCTCGTGGATTTGAAACTTCCAGTAAAACTTCTGCTGACCAAAGTCAGACATTTTCTAGATCAAATCTCATTGCAGAACAACACAAAGACCCAGATATTTTGTCTTTGTTTGACAGGGTAGATGATGAAGGTAAAACTTCAGATAGCTCTGTTTCCTATTATACAAAATCTGGTATTCTCATGCGTAAATGGAGACCTCCAGATGTTTTGGTTGATGACGATTGGGCTATAAAACATCAAATGATTGTGGTTCCAAAGCCCTATCGTGCTGAAATATTGCGTCTGGCCCATGAAACGCCCTGGGCTGGTCATTTGGGAGTAAGGAAAACTTATCATAAAATTCTCAGTCACTTTTATTGGCCTAATCTCAGGCAGGATGTAGCACATTTCTGTAAAACTTGTCACACATGTCAAATGGTAGGAAAGCCAAATCAGACCATTCCAAAGGCCCCTTTACAGCCAATTCCTGCATTTCAAGAACCATTTAGTAGGATACTAATAGACTGTGTTGGGCCCCTACCAAAAACAAGATCAGGAAATGAGTACATGTTGACAATTATGTGTACATCAACTCGGTTCCCAGAAGCCATACCACTGAGAAATATAAAGACAAAGACTATAGTGAGAGCTTTAGTCAAATTTTTCACTTTATTTGGCCTCCCTAAATGTGTCCAGTCCGATCAAGGCTCCAACTTTATGTCTGGTATTTTTCAACAAGTAATGGATCAGTAGGCATTAAACAGTATAGGTCATCCGCCTATCATCCAGAAAGTCAGGGTGCTCTTGAGCGATTTCATCAAACTTTGAAAAACATGATTAGGACCTACTGTTTTGACACAGAGAAGCAGTGGGATGAAGGAATTCATTTTCGCTCTTTGCTGTTAGAGAGTCAATTCAAGAGTCTCTTGGTTTTAGCCCATTTGAGCTTGTATTTGGACATACAGTCCGTGGCCCACTCAAGCTCGTTAAAGAGAAATTCCTATCAGACGATGATGATTGTCTGAATATTTTGCAATATGTGTCAGATTTTCGTACAAAACTCTCTAAAGCATGTGAATTAGCCAGAGAAAATCTTGAGTCATCTCAGCAGTCAATGAAAACCAAATATGATAAAAACACCTCAAAACGGAAGTTTGAACCAGGTCAAAAAGTTCTTGTTCTACTTCCAATTCCTGGCAAACCACTCCATGCTCGTTACTTGGGCCATACCTAATTGATAAGAAATTGAGTGATTTAAATTACATCATAATAACACCTGACAGGCGAAAACAAAACAGCTATGTCACATAAATATGCTTAAGCCATATTTGGATAGGGATAATCCTACTATAACTCAGCCTGTCAGTGCAGTCAGTTCAAACCATTATGAAGATAGTGATACTGAAACTGACTTGAGTGAAAATACTCTAAACTCAAAGCTGGGCTCGGTCAAGCTTCAGAACTCAGAA
Source organism: Ptychodera flava (assembly GCF_041260155.1). Classification (NCBI taxonomy): domain Eukaryota; kingdom Metazoa; phylum Hemichordata; class Enteropneusta; family Ptychoderidae; genus Ptychodera; species Ptychodera flava. The sequence continues at coordinate 48,388,793 of NC_091930.1, read as the reverse complement.
ATCCTGGAGAAGCTGGAGTCTACAAAGTTGGCACACCTCCAGCCAGAACAACACAACAGGTGAAAGAACTGCTCCATGAATATAAACACCTGTTTCAAGATGTTCCAACGAGGACAAACGTCATCTATCACGACGTTGATGTTGGGGACAGTAAGCCTGTAAAAACAGCATCCATACAGACTGAATCCAACAAAAGCGAAATATCTCCAGGAAGAAGTCAAATACCTGCTGGACAATGACTTTATTGAACCCAGTAAAAGTAACTGGAGTTCGCCGTGCATACTTGTTCCCAAATCAGATCACAGTTATCGTATGTGCACGGACTTTAGGAAGGTCAACACTTTAACAAAGACAGACACTTTCCCAATCCCGAGGATTGATGACTGCATCGACCGAGTGGGAAAAGCCAAGTATGTGACGAAATTTGACCTACTGAAGGGATTTTGGCAAGTCCCTCTGACGGATCGTGCTCGTGAAATATCCGCCTTTGTTACACCAGACGGATTGTTCCAGTACAAGGTGATGCCATTCGGAATGAAGAACTCTCCGGCAACGTTCCAACGGATGATCAACGACGTCATATCCGGGCTAGACGGTGTGCAGCTTACGTTGACGACGTAGTCCTGTATAGTGACACCTGGGAGGAACACATCAAGCTCATGCGGAAGTTCTTTGAGAGACTGAGCAAAGCAATGTTGACTGTCAACCTTGCCAAATCTGAGTTTGGTTGGGCTAGGGTAACTTACCTCGGACATACTGTAGGACAGGGTGAGGTAAAACCTGTTGATGCCAAAATCAGTGCCATTTCAAGTTTTCCCATACCAAACTGCAAACGACAACTGATGCGCTTTCTCGGTATGGCTGGTTACTACAGAAAATTCTGTCCAAATTTCTCCACAATTACTGAGCCTTTGACTAACTTACTTAAAAAGAAAGTAAAGTTTGTTTGGTCAGAGCAATGCCAACAGGCATTTCATACACTTCAAGCCATACTGCAAAGTGCCCCAGTGTTGTCTGCACCAGATTTCACTTTGCCATTCAAATTAGCTGTAGATGCTAGTGATACGGCTGCTGGTTCTGTTTTATTGCAAGAGGATAGTCATGGTATAGATCATCCTGTTTGCTATTTTTCACGCAAATTTAACAAATCCCAGAGAAACTACTCTACAATTGAAAAAGAGTGTTTATCTTTGATATTAGCTTTACAGCATTTTGAAGTTTATGTTACTTCTTCAAATCAGCCAATAGTGGTTTATATTGATCACAACCCTCTTGTTTTTCTGCAGAAATTTAAAGGCAAAAATCAGAGATTGCTAAGATGGAGTTTAATGTTACAGGAGTTTAATCTTGACATGACATATCAAAGGCAGAGATAATTTAATTGCAGACTGTCTCTCTCGTATTTAGAGTTTATTGTTGTTCACTTTCAAGAAATTTTACTTTAGAGTAAAAAAAAAAAAAAAATTGAGCACTTAAATCTTTTTCAAGATTACATTTGTAAAAGAAAGATTTTTCTTTGAAAAATTTTCTTTTTTTGAAGAGGGGGTGTTATGTAGGTCATTTCCCCCACACTCATCATGACCTGAGTTCAATTAGTCTAGAACATTCTCAAGGTCACTGCCCTTGATGACCTCACAACCTTGAATTCAATTAGTCATGTTTGGAATGTCTGGAAAGTTGATTAGTTGTGTAAGGGAGATAATTTTAGAACAGTAATTAGCATGTCAATAAAAGTTCTAGATTGTTCTTATATGCCTTTATAAAAGGGACGTGCACAGCTTCCAGTCAGACTTTTGGGATCGTGTCTCTTGTGTGTTACTAAACTCCAGCAGTAGTCATTCTCAAGACTTTTCAAGACCTTCACTGCCAACGCTGGATTTATACTGTGGACTTTGTGCAGCTTCAAGCCTGCAAGGACTGTTCATTCATCCAACTGACTGTTACAACTCTGAGACTGGAGCTTTGCCGTCCCAGCTGAGATAAGTAGTCTGTACACTTTTAAAGCTTGTACTCTATCCCTGACTTAGCAATTAGTTTTATTTTCGTAATAAATTTTGTTTAAACGTTAACTGCTGAGTTCACCCTTTTGTTCGTTTTCTCTGCACGTAACAATTGACTTAATCGTGTTTTTTGTATTTCTGGCTTTGAATTTCTTGCAGTTTCTTTATTTTGCATACTTTATCAGCGTCATATTTATGTATTTAGTTATCTAATATTAAGAAAACTTTTATGATACGAATAAAATAATAAATACGCAGTATTTCTTGGTAAGCTGCGCTATTGAAAGCAGTGATAAGTTTAGTCAAACGCTTGGATGATTTTACGATTTAAATTCATCCTTATGGATGTTCTTTTTTGTTTCTCGTCGTTTGTACAAGGAGAATCACGATCGGAAGTGTTGTAGTTTGGTATCGGCGGATTAATGCTTTGCATTAATGGTCTGTCTTTATTCTTCAAAATATTGTTTTCAACTTTATCATCTTTAATTTTCACTATACAAAGTTTTAAGCACACATTGGGTGAGAAGCTGGCTGAAAGACAGACATCCTGTTGACCAATAACTAGACGGCATGTTGACGGCTTAAATGATAATTGCGAATCGATGATGTTTCTATCATTCTCACTAGAATTCTTGTTCTACTTAATTGTCTGTTTCTTTCATTGCTACGCCGCGAAAAGCGTTTGCCTGATTTTTTTTTCTTCTCCCGCAGATCCAAATACTGTTAGGTTATTCAGCGTCACTTCACCGGACAGATCAACAAATTCTATTGAAGGATCATGGACAAGACCAGATGGTCTAATTTCAAGCTATAGGATTGTGTGTAATAGTTCAACTGGAGGTAATCCACACCATGTACGAGATCTCGACTCTGATATTACAGGATATGTTTGTACAGGATTGTCAGCCGGTCATCTGTATACGATGTCTGTTTACACCGTCAGTGGGACAGGAAATGATGATGACAAGTTAGAAAGTGAACCAGCATCTGAAGACAAACGAGTTTGTAAGTAATGGACTTAATCTTGTTTTTGTATTTGTGGCTGTGGAATTCTTGCTATTTCTGTAGTTTGCATACTTTATCAGCGTCATGCTTACGTATTTAGTTCTCTAATATTCTCAAAATTTTTATATCTATCGAAAAAAATTTATGACACCTTTGAAATAATGGACTTACTCGTCTTTGTATATCTTTGTAAATCTTTCAGCTTCGGGTGTTATAGAACATGATGATTGATATCCTTGTATGTTTTTTCTTTAAATAACAAACTCGCACAATTTATCGAAACGTTTGTTGTCTATACAAGAAATTTTCTGACACTGGTGGAAAATAAAACTCATATTGACGCTTTGATAATCTGCGCTATTGAAAACAGTCGTATGTTTAATCACACATTTGGATGAATTTATGAAATTTCAATTCACTCTTGTAGACGCTTCTGTGTTTTTCGTCATTAGTACAAAACAATATCGCGATCTACAGTGTTGAAGTTTCGGTATTGGCCATGCAATGCTTTGCGTCAATGAAATGTTGTCGTTATTCTTGAGAATATTGCTTTCACTTTGTCATCTCGAATTTTCACTTTTGCAAATGTTTTAGCACACATTGAATGAGAAGCTGGCAGAAAGGTAAAAATCGTGGTGATCTATCACTAGACTACATGTTGATGACTAAACTAATAATTGTCAGTTGATAATATTTCTATCCCTCTCGGTAGAATTCTGTTTTGCTTTACTGAATTGTCCGTTCTTTCCATAGCTTCATAAGAAAAAGCGTTTGCCGTATATTTTTCTTTGTTTTCCGTAGATCCATATACTGTGGTGGCTTTTGGCGTCAGTTCACATGACAGATCAACAAATTCTATTCAGGGAACATGGACAGGGCCAGAGGGTCTAATTTCAAGCTATAGGATTGAGTGTATTAGTTCAACTGGAGGTACCCCACACCTTGCAGAAGATCTGGTCTCTGATACTACGGAATATAATTGCACAGGATTGTCAGCCGGTCATCTGTATACGATGTCTGTTTACACCGTCAGTGGGACAGGAAATGACGACGACAAGTTAGAAAGTGAACCAGCATCTGAAGACAAACGAGTTTGTAAGTAATGGACCTTCGTTTTGTATTTGTGGCTTTGACATTCTTGCAGTTTCTTGTGCATCACAAACAGTTTTTCGAAAAACCGCATTGTACATCAAGTTTGCGTTTTGTACTTATATCTCTCCATGTACATAATCGCAATCATACCAATCCATAAGCCAATAACACTAGGTCAGAATTCATAAGACAGTAGTTGTATAAACATACAGACACAAAACAGCACAGAACAGACAGTAAAAAGACGGTACACAAACAAAGTCAAATTCATAAACGAAAGATATATGGACCTCTGGCCAAAAGACCAAGAAGAGATTCATCATTATTATATGTTTAAGATGGAAAGAAAATTATATTTCTTCTTATTTCATCTTATGTCCGTATCCATATAGCCCGGAACATTGCTCGGTACAGTTCGCCGCCGCCTAAGTAGAAGGGCACATGTGATGGGATAGGGTAGAGAACTCTGGGTTGTCTTGTTTTCAGAGTAATGAGCAATTTTCGTTAATAATTAAATCCATCAACGATTTTTAACCCGGATTAACATGTTGGCATCCATTGAAATGTGTGAAAGAGCTTCACAAAAAATACTAATAAAAAATGGAAATGAAGAAAAGACAGAACGCTGACTTTTATCCAAACGTACACTTGTGTGCAATGTTTTTCATGACAGTGTAATATTTTGGCATCATTGTGCTTCTTATAGGGTAGTTTACTATGTCACTTCACCTACTTTACACACTGAAGCGTAAATTGAAAGGATAAGCTACGTTGCTGCCCCTTGAATATGAATATTTGCAAGTAAAGGTCATAGATCATCACAGCCATAGCTCCCTAAAGCACGGTCTGGAAATTTGTAAAGCTCATCTCTGTTTTGTTCGTTCCAAGAATGTACCAAAAAACTCACTAATTTAAAGGAAGTGTCGCAAACAAAGTGTCGTCAGAACAGAAATATGTTATATAGAAACATACAGTATATTATATAAAACGAAATGAAAAGCGACCCTTGCAGGACTCGAACCAACATACCTCGAAAACATTTCGGATGCTCTACCAACTGAGCTAATGGATCAGCTGGAAGTACTGTGGTCGGTCCTGTCATTTAAATGGTTGTTGAATCCATAGGATCCCTTGGCAGAAAGATTAGGTATTGAGTTTAGCCAAAACTCACTATACACGCACATGAAATGAAGAGCCCCATCTACGTGACAGGACTGACCACAGTAAGTGATCCATTAGCTCAGTTGGTAGAACATCCGAAATGTATTCGGGAGATGTTGGTTTGAGTCCTTTATGGGTCACTGTTTATTTCATTTACTACAAAATAAATAAAACTCTTATACTGAGGTGAGTCACAATTTCAAACCCAATACAGTACCTGTTTGTGGTGAAGTTATTGACGTATTGCATTGAAATATTTTAACGCAATCACTTTTTGTCAATGGTATTTGTGAAGCATGATTTATCATCGTCATGTTTTCAGATCCAGAAGCATCAAATATACTGACAACTGCCACCACTCCTGACAGTTTCGTCATAACTTGGGCCAAACCTGACGGATACTGGACTGGATACGCTCTCACCTACGACCCTATGGATAATCAACAGAACGCAGAGTCTGGAAATGAGGAAATTTCTGATCCAGATCAAAGCATCACAGCTCACATCTTCCGTGGACTTTTTGCTGGCACGGAGTATTCAGTCGATATATTGACCATAAGTGGTGAAGATGGTGACGTTGACCCCCTTTGCAGTGATCCTGCCACCGAAACGGACAGAACAGGTAAATTGTTATTGTATTTCATCTCTGTTTGTCGCTATTTATTTAATCACTGTTGAACAACATTTTATCTTCGAAGTGGTGTATATCAGTTGTTTGTTTAAGAGTTTTAGGTTTCCTACGTCAATGTTTCTCTAGTATCCCGTAATCGGCAATAAACACATTCCAACACGTATTTATCATTTATTCGCCTCTTAACTATCTAATATATAGTTCCCGCCACGGCGACAAACGTTAGATGTGAACGTGTCGAAACAGATTTCGTGGACCTTGCCTGGGATATCGATGTCACAAGTTTGTATGAAGAATTTACCGTAAAGTACACGGGTCAGCTTGACACAAGGCAACGCGTCCAAATTACAAAGGTTACGTCAACGAGTCTTCGGGATCTACTATCTGGCGATACGTACACTTTCGAGGTATACACGCATTCCCATGATAAAACAAGCAATAGCAGTGTGCCAGTCAACGTAACAACAGGTGTAGTATCATTTCCTTTCTTTGATCTGCATGCAATTTCGTTTGAGGAATATAATGAGCGGAATTTTAAGGGCGACTTCATGACAAGATTTCCGCTAGCAAACAATTATCGCATTCATCATCGATCGTAAACGACACTATAAAATTCCCAAGAAATACATGGAGTAGTGATTTCTTGTGGTACCTAGAGATTGAAGAAACATGTCTATTGTGAAACATCAACCATGAATTTCTTCACAATGCCTGATACAAACAATAATTAACTTGAACATTTAGAGTTTAGAGATAACTATGCCAAAAAAAATCAGGTGATAAGGGTGCGAGATAAAGTGTTAATGTAGGTCAGTACAAGCTGTTAGCAGAAAATTTGCGAAATTAACCTGTGTATGCTGTTTAGCAGCTCAAGCATAATTTTCAACAAACACAATTAGAACGTATTTGGGATAATTGGATTGAGAAGCAAATTCTTTAAAATCTGCAAACGTAAGCTAATCTGCTTTTCTTTATACGTTACACACTTGCTTTTATTAATATTTTGTAATATTGAGACATTGAGCTATTGGGAACCTAAGAATTTTGAGAAATTGAAAAATATGAAGATCCAATTATCCTAAAATAATTCCAATCGTGTATACACAAACATGAAAACAAGAAGGATAATAATCGGACCTCAGCCCATGAAGTGGTTTTGCATTTTAATGACACTGATGAAATGTCAGTTTGACACGCACGATTCAGTTTTGTGTTTTGATTCTACTCAGATCCACCAGGACCAGGAGAGGTAATAGTGACCGGAAAAAGCGACGAGGAAATACGGATCCAGTGGGTGGCACCTGATTGTAATCTTGGTGAGGACTGCAATTATGATGCATACAAAGTGACCCATGAGCCAGAGCATGGAGATGTGGAACAACAGTCGGACCTGGGATTGAATGCACGGTTGGCAGGTCTTAATCCCGGCGAGCTGTATAACATTGCTGTTCAGGCAATGCTTGGTAACCTTGAGAGTAAACCACAAATAATAACGGAAAGACCGTGTAAGTTCTTTAATCATAATTTGCTAGCCCTGTATCCTGGGCGTTAAAGTGTTTGTGAATCAATGTGTATTGCTGTGGTAAACATAGGATCATTATATTTTTCTGCTCATATTACATAGTAAACCAGAATTTCCTTCGCAGCTGATCACGCAAAGCCTATAACGTTTTATTTTTAAGGCAAACCCTCACGTCATTATATCCATAATGTCAAAGTACGATTACAACTGCTACCTGTCTACTTTAACGACGATTACTGCAATTCTATTATTATTATTATTGTTATTATTATTATTATTATTATTATTATTTTTGTTGTTGTTGTTGTTGTTGTTGTTATTGTTGATGTTGCTTCTGCTGCTGCTACTACTGCTGCTGTTGTTGTGATCAGTGCCAGTTGCACCCGAAAATTTAACCCTTGTGGAAACAACAGTTGTATCGTTGCTGGTTCAATGGGATAAACCGAAAGGGAATTTCGAATCCTACGATATATCGGTCAAGTATTTGAATGAAGAACGAGACAAAAGTCCAGACAACGTCAATATACCATTGCCTGATAAAGATGACGAATACCCGGCCTCTAATATCACCGGCCTTGATCCGTTCACCGAGTACCTAGTTATTTTAACTTCTTTAAGTCCGGAGCCTTACAGAACGAGGAGTTATCCTATCTACACACAAGGGGAAACTGATATCGCCCGTTAGTATTCTTTTTACCGTACTCTTTTAAGTTTCAGTTTTATTTAATCAGTTGTTCGGTAAGGAATTAAACGCTAATGATGTTCTTTCGAAAGTAGATATATGTTCGATAGTAGCGTATAGTACCACACGACAATGAGGACAATATCATGATATAGGGATAATGATGCCTGACCGAAATATTGATAATGATGCCCGAGCTGCAGGTGAGGGTATCATCTATATTTCAGTCAGGATCACCAGCCCATCTTCATGTGTTATTAATTTTATTACATCGGACATTTGAAGTCATCACAGAATCCAGCATTTGTACAATGCGCATCGACTTGCATTTGGACCGCTAGCGCGTGGCGCAAGAGTCGAGGGCAATAGCAAATCGAGCCATGCTATATCACTATTTTGAAATGTCACGTGGCGGTGTTTTAGCAAATAACGAGATCAGTACTATTGGTGAGGTGTAATAAAAGCTTGCATTTCCTATCTATCGATAGGAAAATTTTACAGCAGAGTGATGTGAGGACTTCCGTAATATAAAGTCTCTACCTATTTACGTTCTTTGTAGCTCCAGCACCATCGGACAGTCAACCAGCAAATAATCCACGCACCACACAGACTACAATAACAGTTGAGTTTACTGATGACATTTTCACACATGACCATGGTCCAGTGCTTTATTACAGCGTAATTGTGACAGAGGATGACGTAACAGGTAAGCAATTGTGTTCCACTATTTTCGAAATTATGTATGTATGTATGTATGTATGTATGTATGTATGTATGTATGTATGTATGTATGTATGTATGTATGTATGTATGTATGTATGTATGTATGTATGTATGTATGTATGTATGTATGCATGCATGCATGCATGCATGCATGCATGATGCATGCATGCATGCATGCATGCATGCATGCATGTATGTATGTATGTATGTATGTATGTATGTGTGTGTGTGTGTGTGTATGTATGTATGTATGTATGTATGTATGTATGTGTGCATGTGTGCGTTATCCTAGTCTTACATGGTATACGGAGAGCAGTTCCTTGTATAAATTTAAGATAATTTGTTTTGTAAACAATGAGACAATTAATCCACAATAGATAGCCATTCTTTACATAAACCATTACGATACTTACATCATTCTCTGCTACTTCATTAGGAAGATATGATGATTATGAGCCAGAGAGAGGTACAGACCCAGATCCACAAATGACTACATGGGCTCAAGCGCAAGGCACTACCATGAGATATCAAATAGAGGAGAGATATGATTATCCATGGCCGTATGAAGGTATGTTTCAGATAATTCACGGAATTTAGTTAAGTGACTGAGCCGCCATGTTGCTGGTTATAAATGCAACATGTAATGTTTATTTTCTTAGGAACAAATTCTACCATATATATATATATATATATATATATATATATATATATATATATATATATATATATATATATATATATATATATATATATATATATATATTCTTAAAATAACATGATTATTAATGAGAGTTTTAATTCAACCAATTTTTTGATTCTGCTCTTACAGGTGGAAGTAGTGTTCGCCGACGATCACCATCGTCAATATTCATTACAATCGGAGAAAATACTACATGTGACATTAAGAACGACACTGAGAATTACTGCAATGGGCCGTTAAAGGAAGGAACACCCTACAGGTGAGAAATGCGATTTCAAGTGAAAGTGCATTCTGAGGAATGGATGAACTGTAATTCTTCCGTAAAGGACACAGTTCAGAGAAACAGGTATGCTAAGGAGAATTGAAAACAGTCAGGAGTAACTTAGTGTCAAGAGGCCAGCAAGAGGCAGACTTAAAACACTTGTTAGCTTGAAACAATCATCCAAATAATGACAAAATTCCTTGTAGTTAAAAATGATCTTCAAAAAAGGGCAAAAGCAAAGGTTATTAATGCAATTTGTATTTAATTTCAAGAAATAGTAGTTTAAAGCATACCAGGTAACAAATCTGTCCCACAATTTGTGAATCAAATTTAATGAAACTATTCACCGTAATAGTTACTAATACATCGCAACATCTTCTTTTCTCTTCTTATCGCTTTCATTTTTAGTAGTTATAGACAGTAAATACTGTCATTACCATCAAATCGTGGATTTTATATTGACAGAAGAAATAACTATCAAAGAATTCTGTTTTATTTACCATTTCATTGTTTATGCTTCTTTGAAGTTTATTCGTCTCGAACTAGAAGTATAAACTTAAATCTCCAACTTATTTTGTTTAAAACACGGCATCATTGTTAAAGATATCAATTTCGAGGATATACAGCAGGTGGTTATACGGACACAGAACTTTCAGAACCAGTCTATACAGGTAAGAAAGACAGTAAAACGGTATCTGTGATATAAAGGATATAGAATAACCATTTCGACTTCAAATGTTTGTATTTCCATGGGGAACCCAGAAATCTGGTTGTTGTTGCTTTTGTTTGTATTGTTGTTTATGTTTATCAGTCGTGTTGTTGTTGTTGTTGTTGTTGTTGCCCAATAAAAATTCAACAAAGATAAATGTTGTGTTGTAGTTGTTTCAAACGTAATGTAGTTGTCATAAGAAAGGACATTATTACACCTCACTCATTCAGCGTGCACTGCCATTGGTTAAACACGACTCACGTGACATGTAAAAGAACGTGATGATGCCCTCTGCGAACTTGATGATGCCCTCTGCATTTGATATTACATGGATGACGTCATTTTACTTACTGCGCCTCCTTTCTGCGCATAACAAATTGTCGTTCGCTTGTACTTGCTACTATCGCTGCGAAACGTCATGCAGAGCTGTCACCGGCACAGTTAGACAATATTTTGATGCAAGTAAACAGCAAACGAACGAAAATGGCAACAAGGAATGCAATTTCTGTGTTTAGCGACTATGCAAGCAACAAATTTGGATACGCAACCGAGGAGATCGGCAAACTTTCAGCGGCAACCCTAGACTTGGCACTGACAACATTTTACGCTGAGGTCCGGACTCATGCAGAAAGGCGAACTGTACTCGAAGAAGTTTGTTCGGTGTAATAAAAATAATAACACATGAGAGCTAGGGCAAGATCACGATTTTTTGCCTGCCCTCGGGCTGGCGGTCATGATCGAAATATTGAAATATTGAAATATTGATGATGCCCTCGCCTACGGCTCGGGCATCATCAATATTTCGATCATGACCACCATCCCTTGGGCAGGCAACATGAATTATCATTCATTGATCCGATGTAACTCTATACCAACGTACACACTCTTTATACACTTACGATAGCATAGAGTTACATCGGGTCAAAGACAGCGTTTCTTATGACATCTACATTACGTTTGAACAACCACAACACAACAGTTATATTTTTTGAATTTTATTGGTCAACAACAACAACACGACTAATAAGCATAAATAACAATACAAACAACAACAACAACAACAACAACAACAACAACAACAACAACAACAACAAAACAACAACAAACAGATTTCTGGGTTTGCTATGGCATTTCTATATTTTCTCTCTGTGAACCAAAAGACATAATCTGAGTCCTTTTTGAATTTAATAACTGTAGGTAAAGCTGTAAGCATTTATAAAATTTCAAGGGGCAATTATACCTGTAAGTTTTGATACAATATTGACTGATCGTAACTCAACAATGCTGTTTTAAAAAGTTGTTCAGTAGAGCAAGATTAATCTTCTAAATACAGAAGAGAAAGATTGGAAATAGCATTAAAAGGTACTGGTAATGGTTGCCCCGAACTTATGCCAAGTTTACCGTAAAGAAGGCGTGTAGGCCACGTTTCGTCCGCTTCAGTAACACTAATTAGTTTAGTATGCTCTGTGTGCATCCCAAGGTAAAATCGGCGATTGCCTGCTTGTCAAATGCAGGATGAATTCTTTGTGAAATGCAAGAATGAATTCCTGACTTCCGCAGTAAGAACACTCGCGAGATTTTATGTGCGCGCATGCGTATTTGCCTTAGTAATGGCACAGGGTATGCTAATGGCATATTCGTCATCTCTTCCTCCCCCAGCCCCTGACCTAACATGGCTTGGGATTCTCCTCAGCATTCTTGGTGGACTTCTGCTCGCCATTCTAATCATTCTTGGAATCATTTATTTGTTAAGAAAGTATCCTGATGCATGCAAGAGGAAAAGGTGGGAAAAGAATCATGTTATTTGATTTCCAGGAAATCGATGCCAAGACGATTTAAATTACTATAATAGCTATTTTGCAGTTGTGCATAGTTTCAAGGTATCATTTTCCCTTTAAGGATAATAGACTGGCATGCAGTTACTGTATGGAAATACTCCTAGCAATACTTCTGTCGTCCAACATTATCAGATTATGCTGATTACATTGATATGTGAAATGCAACTATTTTAAAATGTGTTTCGCTGTTATTTGGTACGGAAGTTGGAATGTTTAGCCTATAGGCAATGGACCATGTGTTTTATTATATAATTATAATTCGGTCAATGTTGCTGAACAAGAGCTTTGTCGATGCGACCACGACGATGTCTTTATGAAGGCCCATCGTAGAACATATTTTATGCAGCGTCAAAACATTGCATAGAGAGATATGTAAGTGTTATGAAGTTGCCTTGTTCCGTATCGTTTTCACATCTTTGAATGGAAAACGGTTGAAACATGGCGTAGCTTAAACTTGTCATTACCCTGAATTCGGATGCAATAGTTTTATCTAGATTACAAATACTTTATGCATTCTCCTTTTCTTATTTTTACCAGTATGACTTCTTTAGATTTATTTAACTAGAAATAGTAAATATAGTCATTCATGCTTTGTTTTAGTGATCCTTCCTTGACGGGGAATGAGAACCCCATGCCAGTCGTGGACGGACAAGAAGGAAACAAGAAGAAGAAGCGCAAACGTCCAAAGTAAGAGAATAATACAATTGACAGTTACTATGTAAGGTAGAATGCGCCTCGGGGACAGATATTCGGACTCTAAAACTTTTACAACTTTTTTCTGTTCTACCACTGGTGGGGACTCACTTTCAAGCTTTTGGTGTAAGAAAACGTTTTGTTGTCTTAGTTTTTCAAAAATCGATTTTTTTCTTGTTAGAGTTAACACAGAGGCAGCAGCCATTTTGAATTTCAAATATCAGTGAATTTGGGTTTACTTGTTTCTCTAGTTCAAAAAAGTTTGAATGGCGATCCCCAATTTTTACATCGATTTTGACAGAGCATGATTTAAAGATTTCCGGAGAAAAGTTTGAGAAAAAGTTTATGTCCTCATACTTGAGGTATGAACTACCTTAAACAATAATGTAACCCCCTCCCTCCCTTTCTGGCCAATAATGGAAGAAAGTTAACTTTACACTACATAATGTACGAGGTGAAAATCCAGGTAAAATTATAGAGTGCAAAGTTTATTTTCTCCCATTATGGGCCATGTGTTCATTAATGCTATGTTTTAAAATATAGTTTTTGCAGTGCCAGGAATTCATAGATTTAAAATAAATCTAGAGCCACAACGCTGAACAATTATATATATTATAAGTACTGATCTGAGGATATTAAGTCTTAAAATTCATTTACATTGACAAAAATATTATACAATATAGTGTAGACACTGTGATTCCAACGCAAGTGAAGTTTACTATATGTAAGCTGAATAATTTGGGTTACTGTCTCAATCATAACAGTACTGCTCTCCTCTGCCAACTTATGCATACTAAGTTACATTTCGCTCTTGTATATCTGCAATTCTCTCCTCAATAATGTATGATCCTGCCACAATGCCGATACAGAAGAAACCCCATGGTATGAATTTGGGTATCTACTAAACATTTCTCTCTTGCAGGCCTGTGAAATTGTCAAAATATAAGGATTACTTCAAGACCATGAGTGCGGACATGGAGTTTCGATTCTCCGAGGAGTATGAGGTCAGCGTTGGGGTCTTAGAGACCTATTTCTATCATTCAACCTTGACGTTGCGATTTATAATACATCCATGCTTTCTTCTATGACATAAAACAACGTGAAACATTTTTGAGAAATATTTCAATAGCTGATAAACAACATACTGAAATTTATATAAATAGTAAATGATATACATCTTTTTTACCATTACAGGAACTTCGTAGCGTCGGTCGAGATCAAACCTGTGATGTATCTGAGTTAGCAAAGAACAAAGACAAAAACAGATATGCAAATATCCTACCATGTAAGTATAAACAAAGTACTGATTTTGCGTTAAAAGGGTAATCCACTGAGTGTCTTCTAGGTGTTCATCCAGTTTTACGGAAATATTCGAGAGCCATGTTCTTATGTGAATAAAATAGCGTGTTGATGGCCGAGATTATATATCTCTGTCACTGTTGAAAGCTCGTGTGACTTGGGAATACTGACGAGCGCTATGGTCTATGTTTCTATCTGTTTATACATCTGTCTGGTTGTCTGTCTGTCTTTCTGTTGGTCTGTCTCAGTCCTTTCATCTCTCTCGCTCCCCTCACACATATCTAACTACACACAATAATGTTCTGACTAAATTAAAATGTAAACACTTCTAAAACTTCTATCAACAGATGATAGCACAAGGGTTCAGCTTTCTATCTAGCTGGAAATGAAAATTCAGACTACATCAATGCAAATTGGATACCTGTAAGTACTAATAAGATCATTACGAATGCGACTAATGATCCTGGTGCGACCATCTTTGGAGCATGGCATCATAATTGGTAAAATTCTTCTGAATGTGCGATAATCAGTAGGGAATATGACCTTATTTGGCCTGCGTTTCCATCCTTCACACTAACCGACAGATACACTTCTAGGCATCGTTTAAAATGTTTTACAAGAATGCTACCAAGGGTGTTCTGTGTTGACTTTACACGTGTTTTATTATACATTCGGACTGCAATCTCATGGAAAATACTAAGAGTAAAATAACTTCTTCGTCATTTGTTAATTAATAATTAATTAATTGATATCACTGACTGGAAAATATTGCCTTATAACATTGAACACGTAACATAAAACTTGCAATGTTGTACAATGTAATTGTTAGCTCTTGCAAAGTCACAATGTATTTTGCGTAAAAGGGCAAGGACTCCCTGTCAGAACAAATTTTCGGTTGCCTCTGCCTGATGTGATGTGATGTTATCTTTCCTTTGTGAAGGGTTACAACTCTCCGAAAGAGTTCATCGCCGCTCAGGGCCCTTTGCCAGGAACAAAGGATGACTTTTGGAGGATGATCTGGGAATATGACGTCAGGACCATTGTCATGGTTACGCAGTGTACAGAACGCGGAAAGGTAATGTTAACAGCCTCGAGAGATAGCGTCACATCGTTGTGCCCAACATCACTTTGGTGGAATAATGAATCAGATTATCGATCTTTTTAAACGTTTGAAACTAAGGAAATCTTCAGTCAACGGTAAAGCTATTTCGGGATAAATGCAAACTCAAAAACTGATTCTTGAAATGTTTAGATTTCCAGTGACTTACAAAAATGTACAATCGACATATACTTATCAGCAAGTTGATGAAAAAGGCGTAAAGAAAGATAAGTGAAAAAATCAAGTAGAGCCATTTCTCAATCATCTAAAAATTATTCCCATGATGTATATGATAATATGTTTATTTAGACAGGAAATTCCTCAGCTCTCGCGAAAATAATTTTAGGTCTAGCCAAATATTTACTCCCGACAGTGTTTACCGACAGAGTTGAAAGCTGACTACGATTTTGCTATTTCCTTTTTATTGCAAGTTAATTATTGAATAGTTTACTACATGTAAGTATGGCGTAATTGTCCGCAAAGATCTGCCTCACTTATAACTCTGGTTCTGCATAGATATACGTCACAGATAACAAAGTAAAGAAAATTGAAATACGTTGGGTATACCATACGTCCACTTATATACACTCAATGTATTTCAATCATTTTGTCCAGTGTAGTGAATATAAGCAAGGCAGTATGAGAGCGAAATGCCCAAAGAGATTCTTACACTAAATTGTATTGATAAATCTTATGGCACATATCATATACCCAACAACATGACTTGTGTATTATTTTCTTTTGAACATCCCAAAATTATTCTGCATTACCACTCCATCTCCAGGTGAAATGCGATCACTACTGGCCGTTCGATAACGAACCCGTGTACTACGGCGCTATTCAAGTCAATATGTTAAGCGAAGAGGTGTTTCCGGAATGGACTGTGAGGGAGATCAACCTGGAAAACGTAAGCAACATGTTTACTAGTACATTAGGTAAATTCTAGATCGGATACGAACTCACAACGTACGGCACCAATTTATCTAGTAGCGAAACCGTCGTGCAGTCCAAACCACTCGGCTAAATACCATCCTCAATAGTGGATCAATAACAACATATCAATCACGTTATCGTGAAAAAGGCCGGCCTCATAAAAAAACTGATTCAACATTAAATATAAAGTATTATTAAATTAAGTTATATAAGTAATTATAAAAGTTAATCGATGGTGTTTGGTATTGGATGTGAATCTTTCTGTAGTTTGGAGTGAAACAATCACAAATCGAGGCAAAATTATTGTTTTTTGCGAAACAAGCTTACCTGCTAAATATCTTTATTACTATCTTTATTCATAATAGGGTGGCATTTGTAAGAAAGTTCGCCATTTCAACTTTACGGCTTGGCCAGATCACGGTGTACCGAAGGCCACCCAGGCTTTATTGTATTTCGTCAGAGCTGTGCGTGAACAAATGCAAGATGATAGCTCTCCAACGGTGGTTCATTGCAGGTAAGATCGTGAAATATTTAGCTACCAACAACCTTATTCTTCAATGTTTTCTAACAATCGCTGTTCATAAGCACACTTTTAGCACTTTTTGAGTAATGAAGGCTATATGCTTTCAGGAAACAATATACATTTCCATAGATTGAGTGTCGTTGTTTCGAGTAAATACATAAACAAACCAACAAAACACTCATTGAAAGTGCATCTCTCTCTGTCTCTGTCTCTCTCTCTGTCTCTCTGTCTCTCTGTCTCTCTCTGTCTCTCTCTGTCTCTCTCTCTCTCTCTCTCTCTCTCTCTCTCTCTCTCTCTCTCTCTCTCTCTCTCTCTCTCTCTCGCCCGCCCCTTCAGTGCCGGTGGTGGCAGGACGGGTACCTTCATTGCCCTGGACAGACTGATTCAACACATGCGTGATAATGTTGACTATGTTGATATCTACGGTGTTGTCTGTGAGATGAGAATGCATCGAATGTTCATGATTCAGTCAGAGGTGAGTGTTTCACAGACGAATGGCATAATCAATAGGGAAAACCATTGAATTAGCAGCGATAGCTTGATGGTAGGTGTCTGACGATGAATGGGGAGTTCGAGACCTGGAAAGTCAAGAGTTAGGGACTCACTGACAGACGACGCGTACGGTGAGTTCGAGATTCTGGCACGATGTTGTGCCCCAGAGCAAGGCACTGTACTCCTCAGTACTCCATTGGGTAGTTGGCTACGCCGGGTAACCTCATCCTGCAATTGGGTTCGCCTATATTGGCAGAGTAACAAAATAAGGAAAAGTCATGTTGTCATCAGACAATCCCTCGACGTTATACCCGGGTATACTTTCTAGGCACAGCTTGGCCAGCACTTCATGCGCTGCCGACGGTATAAATGGTGACAAGTCTTTGATTATTAATATGTACTGCCATTACATCGTAATGCCTAGCCGGATAACATGTATACATCCGCTGTTAGGAATGAGACTTAGCGCCCTCTTCTTTGGCCGGTACATTCATTTTTGTTTACTTCAAACCAATATTTTCATATTGCTTTCAGTCCCAATACGTGTTCATCCATCAATGCGTTGCTGACTTATTGCGTGAGGAAAGAGGGGATAGTGAATGGTTCAACGTACACACCTACGGCAACGTGCCACCAATGAGGAAAGCCAAGCCGGATGCAAACCACGGCATCTGAAGATTTAGATTCTTTGTACCATATACATTCCTCATGCTGGTGTAGGTTTCCTGGCTGGATAAAGAATTACTATTTTTGCTGCCGCAAAATCTTCAACCAGTTTACTGTTGCATTAACGCAAAACAGTATTTTACTGCCCACCATATAATAGCGTTATCAAATTCCGTGCCCACAATTATATACATCTACATGAAAGAGTCATACAAAACTAGATTGTTGAATATGTCTTCTTTATAAAGAAGGTACAAAAATACTCAAAACTACCTTTTCTGTCAGTTTGACGAAAATCCATAGGCTTAGAATAATGGTATCACAAAAAATGAATGAGCATATGACAGAACCTGTGCAGAGAGAGAGAGCGTTTACCTTGCCATAATTGTAATGCCATCACTCTATCATCGCCTGGTCTATAACCGGTAGATGGTGTTATTTTTTCTTATCAGTTCGAGAATCAAGATGTTATGCAGCGTGTCAATCGGTCGCCATCCTCACAGCTAAAAAGGTATATTTGTAAGACTGTCCTAAAAACAGCCATAGACCCTACAAATGCATCTAATATATTTTCAGACTGTTCGCCAGCTTTGTGTCAGTGTTTCTGTGACCATTTACTAGCAGCTTGTATTATACGCTATGTTGAACGTCGATACTGTTGATGATATTATTCTTAAGGGTGATTGGAAAGTTTGCGTTGGTAGCCGAGTTGCTGGTCTTTAAAAAGACAATGGTTTTCTTTTCACCACAGACCTAATTGACTGAATATTTTCCTTTGTGTTTCATCTATGAACCTTGTGCGCATATTTCGTAACGTTCTTCGAAATATTTTAACACAAAGGGCAGAACACAGCAGCTATCTGTCTGACATTCAGTTGGACTAATGACATATTTTAAACATAAATGGCCATATTTCGCCTATAGAGGGCGCATCTCTAAATCGACCACATTTGCACACAGAAAGCACGAGCATTTAATACCCATTACAATTTATTACATACTGTAACATACTTATGAATATTTGGTGTCTTTTCTGCCACTGTCAAAGTAGCCAGAATACAATAATTTATAGTTTCTTGGTGGTCTGGGCGATTGGTAAGAAAAATTTACTTATTTAGCGAAAAGATCATTACTTGTCTCTTGAAAGCTACATACAGCTACTAAATTAGTTAGGGGTATGGTGTGTCTTTGTGAAAAGGTCTTATAAAAGATCAGTGCCCGGTTAGTCCGCTTTAAGGAATATGTTATCTTTTTGTTAGAAATGCTAGAAGGTGGCAGGAATGATGGTGACGGGATAGACGAGAACACAGCAGCGGACAGAGGCAAAATTCACTCTGGACTCTGAGAGCCTGGGTGACGGAGACAACTTTCCGCATCCTCCGAATGACCAATAAATCTTTGAAGACGTGTCACTTGTTCGCGGGAATCCAAAAAAGTAATACAATCGGTGCTTTCGAATCTAGAAATCTCATTTTGAACAGCAGCAGCCTTATATCATCTATAAAGCTAACCATATGCATGGCATGCAATAGTGCGTACGTCAATTTTTGCATCAAGTTATCTTAAAATTCCCTTCACCCATACTATGCTTTGTGTTGTTAGCCCTGAGTCATACGGTTAAGAGTAACTAATACAACTGTTATTTGAATATTTACAAAATGTCTAGCAGCAAATGCCAAATTAGCGTTGAGAATGTTTATAGGTGCAAATTATGCCTCTTATGAGTTCGTGTTTTTGGAGCATCGTCAGAGTCAAGGTCAGGGCGATATCGTCACAGTAATAGTTTAGGTCACAGACTGTTATTCTTCGGTCGATATTATTAAACTATACATGTCAAATACGAATCTCCGTGTACGGTTCTTCCAATGACGTCCTTATCAACACCATGAGATATGCATACAATATTTATATTGTTTATCTGTCTTTCAGTACCATGATGAGGGACAAATTATCAGTGATGTGTTTCCTCGAGGGAACCTTTGCAGTTATATTCCTCGATAATGTCATTATTTATTCAAGACTTTCTGTTGTATGACAAACTACCTCACAGATCCAATTTATATAGATGGAAGAAGGAGCCTTCTCCCATGTGTGAGCAATGTATTTCTCTTGAATACTGTGAGCATTTTCTTTTTGAATGTGAACGAGTAAAGCAATTTTGGGTAACTGTTTCTAGGCCCTTAACAGAGCATACAATGTACAGTAAACCACACACTGGAAACATGTTATATATGGTTATTCTCTAGATCTAGATTCAGTTTGAAGCTTTGAATATGTTAATTATGGTTGAAGCTTTTTCAGTATAGAGGGCAAGAATTTTAAAACAGGATAATGTGATAAGATTATTGATTGAGGAATTATATTACATTAATGATGTCAAGAGAAAACATAATTATTTCAGAGTTTACAAATCATATGCAAATCATTTATGATCAGTTCTATATTTCATATCTACAGAAATAAAGCTGATATTATTTTTTTTTAAATCCAACACCTTGTTCGTTTTTCTATTTTTATGATAAAAAATGATTGCAATGAAGACCTATAGGAAATATTATACTCATCAAGATTTTAAGAAATGAATATTATCCCTACAGAGGTAGTCACACAATTGATCTGTGAAATTAATCAAAAGCATTTTACTTGCTTAAAAGTATATAAGGCGTTTTGTACAGAGTAAACGTAAATTGTACGTTCCTCATTTTGTTTGTATGATTAAGCTATACATTTTAACATGCACGGACAGATACATGGTGTGGGAGCTAGGCAGGTAGATATAGACAGTTTTGTAGATAGGTGTGGATACTATAGACAGGCAGGCAGGTAGATGACCTTTGGCTTGCTGGCAAATTGGAACCCACCATTGGCATTCGACTGGTAAGAATTTAATAGTAAGGCAAGCATCTTTAGACTTGTAACGACAACAAGGTAGCAAGACAGTATTCCCATATACTTATATTTATGCCACAGTGTACTGCGGAATTCACAGAAAAAGACACTGAAAAATTACCGGTTTTTACACCGGAGTACTTTTGTACGCTGAAACATGGTGGGCATTTTTGGTTTTGTTTTGTTTGACAATCTGGTGAACCCTCCGTGTGGAAAGAAAGCACGACCATCCCTCTTCAACTCCTGGATTTTGCTCCTCCGCCATGATATGATTGAACGCTCCATAACGTGTATTAAGGTAGCGTAAATAGATGGTTGTCGATTTGTTGCTACCCAGCAAGCAGTACTGATGGCTGGCTAGCTTGTTCGGTAAGTATGTTGATAGGTACATGGTAACGTACAGCTTCATAGACACATGATATGTGGCTAAGATAAGTACAGATTTGTATACGGATGTAAGTTTAGTAACTTCTGTCATTTGTTGTTTGTTTGCATCTTGTCAGTAAACGTCATTTTATGACGACTTTGAATTCCCATGGCGTTTCTTCCATTTTCCTGTTGTCATGGCAACGGCTACGGTCTCCGGCGTCAGTGCGAGCTCCTGTTTCCTGTTTTCCGCTTTCTCCTTTTTAGCGAGGATCATGATCCAGGCGCCTTTCATAATGCGCTTGCGCCAGGTGTCAACTATGTTCTCTAAATTCTCTATGCGTGGTGGATGTGAACGTGTTTAGATCTGTCAAGTACTCGACCGGAGGTACAGTGAGTGAGAGTGAGCTAGAGAGGGCGTTACGTGAGTCTCTACGCGGCATACAAGGCAAGCGACACAACCAACGTTGAAGGTAAGCAACCACCTTGCTGAGAAATACACCATGTATTTTCACTCTTACTTCATAAAAAAAAAATATTATCGTCTGTATTCCTTCATATCCTGCAAAAGCGCATATAATTGTGAACGCACAACTTACACTGTCTTGAGGGTTACCAAATATCGCAACGAAAGAATTTTAAAATTTCAACGCATGATCTTGAAAAAGAGAGCGTAAAAAGTATCGATAGTTTGTGTTTTTGCTGCCATTAAATGGGGAGATGATAAATGGTGGAGGGGAGAATCATTGCTGTGAAAGATTTTGATGGCCAGAAGAACGTAGGTAAATCACGAGAACTAACGAACAGAACATCGAAGGTTTTAAGTACACGTCCAGAAATAAAAATGTCAGTCGTTAATTCGAATAAGACTTTTGACAGAAGCAATGAGGGAGGCAGTCTGGATAGGCAAGGCAGCTTGGAAGTCAGCAAGGCAGTACTGTAGGTAGGATCCGATCATTCGATAGATGGCGAGCCCGCGTGCATGCTGTTACAACTCCAAAAACCTGGCTTATTATCTTCAGCTTTATCCAACATGAGATGAAAGCTCTCTGATTGCGATGCGCCATCCCTGCTTCAAAATAGTTCAGGGTAACAGAGAACGAAAACAGGCAAGAAGGCAAGAAATAGAGACTGAGAGAGGGAACTGAGCGCGAGGGAGGGTGATGAGTTCGCAGGTCTAAAATGTGACATGCACAGGCAGTGGTAAATAAGCCCGTGTTCGCAAAAAATACCAACAGATAAATATTGGCTTCTTCAAACGTTCTCACGTTTAGATTGTAATTTATTCATTTATTTCAATATAATGAACTGAGTCTGGTCAACGCTTGATCCTATAGCTGCAAGTACAAAGCACACAATAACGGCCAGGCAAACGAATTAAACTACGTGCTTTTTGTGTTTACTGATAACATTTGGTTCTTCATGGAATTGCGATGAATTAAATCCCAATTAGCTTGATATGCATATAAGGTAGAATGAATGAGGGAACAGATATTTGGAATATCAATATCTTTACAATTGTCTCTGATCTTCACTTGAAGGGGCTCATGATCTTAAAGCTCTTCTTAGTGTAACAATTGTTTTTAAGGTCTCATTTTTCAAAAATGTCTCAATAGAGTTAATACGAGGATGGCGGCCATTTCTAATTGCAGATATCGGTAAATGTTAGGTAGCTTGTTTCTTTTGTACCAAAATTTGCATGGTGACCGTTTATTTTATTCTTGATTCGGTGAGAGGAAGGTTGAAAATTTCATTAAGGAAAGCTTGAGGAAAGTTTCACTTTTAAGGCACGTACTGCCTTTCAGTTATCTCTGTCTCTCTGTGCAAAAAGACATCCAGAGGTCCAAAAGCTATGTCTGAATGCCTAGCGTTCGGATTTGCCGACACAGACCGTTTTGAGTAATGACGTGTTTCAGTATTGACAAGGTAATACTAGTCAAGACTTGAATTCAATATCAACAAAAACATTGTTCCGGGTGTACAATGATTGTTGTCTTGGCAAAGCCATTAAAGCATTCTCTAGGGAGAAAATGTGCGTATGATTGTTTTTCAGGACAAAAATATCTATCACCAAGTTACGACTGCTGTCCCCTTAAAACTGTCAATCCCAAATTTGTTGTTTTCGTGCGCATGCCCAGTTAAATTTTCTGACGTCACAGCATAGCCCGCTTATTTCTGCCGCTCGTATAATGGGAACAGTAAATGAAGCGTATCTTCGGTTTTTATATTAAAAGAAAATAACCAGAATAATCGTGCGGAACGGTGTCGGAAATTTAGAAAACAATTTATGTGAATATGTGTTTGGAGTAAAAATGCGTTTCAGAATTGTTTTTGTGATTAAAAGAATGGCGAGTCGGACTTTCATTACTTTGTTAAACACAGTCGAGGAAAAACAAATTTAGAAAGAAATTAGGGTTTCCTAGAGTTTTCGCAGCTTAAGATTGTATTTGTGTCGTCTCATATATATGGCTAGAATGGCAGACAGAGTAACTTTCGAAAGTGAGTCCATTTAAAGCCACTTAGAGGTACATTTTGATTATTGCCAGTATTTTGTTTCGCCGGCAGAATAAACTTGTTTTTCCAATATCATGTCGACACAACAGTCCATTGAACACAACTCCTAGTTAGTGTAATGCTCAATATTATTGTCGTCATAACTTTTGTGACAACTTGGGCTGGAATTCATTGTGAAAACAGTGGCATATTGTACAACACTGCATTGTGGTTGTGAAGACAGTGCTTTGTAATTCAACATATTGTAAGAGGAACACAGTGCGCGTGCTTTGTGGAACATATGGTGATGAAAATTTGGTAAAAAACTAAGATTGTGTCTCTTTTAGGTAGCATGCGCATCAGGAACAGATATGAGTAGACTCTCAAATTTTTACAATTCTTTTCTTAGCTACCAATTTGGCGGTTCATTTTAAAGCTCTTGAAGTAAGAAAATATTTCACGTCTTAGTTGTCGACACTGAATCTAAAATCTTATTTTTCCCCTTAGAGTAAATGCTGGGATGGCGGCCACTTTTAATTTCAAATATCGATAAATGTCGGGTACGTTTTTTTTTTGTAGCAAACTTTTCATGATGAATCCTGATATTTTGATTTGATAAGAGAATGGTCTTATTCAGGAAAAACTGTGCAAAAGTTTAGGTCTTTAATTTCGAGGCGTGTAATTCCTTAAGATAGAACTCGCCTTGAAAATTTAAAAACTTAAAACTTTCACTCAAACTTTCCTAAAAGCAATTTTAAACCATTCTTTTTCAAAATCAAGAACAAACATCAGCTGTCATCGTGCAAAATTTGGCATTAGAGAAGCTGATTACGAAATATGTACAAAATATGAAATTCAAAATGACCGCCATCCTTGTGTTAAATTTATGGGGAATTGTTTTTTTTTTATATATATATTTTTACAATGAATAAGCCTGTAAAATTTTATTTACACCGAGAGCTTCAAAATGAGCCCCACAAGTGGTAGACCTCAAGTGTATTATTTTAAAGATTTGAAAGTCAGAATATCTGTCCCCGATGCGCATCTTTAGTCTTTTAGTACGATGTTCACCAGACAGGGACAGATTCATTTTCAGATAGCAATTGTCACGTGGCATTTCTGTGCGATGCGAATCGTATGTTGCAAATGGAGGAAAAAACGCATTTTTCCTCCATTTTTACCGGAATATCGTTCATGGTGTATTACACATAGACGTTGTAAAATGAGACAGTAAAGGTACTATATGGAATGTTTAGATGATATGCACGTCTCGCTCTAGGTATTTCTGCCTGCAAATATCGTAACGAATAACGTTCAAGACAAGCTGACGTACCATAAAATTGTAAAATGCCCGTTCTCATTAACATCGGTCCACTGAGATTAAAATCTTCTTTTAGAACGTTTGTTTTCCTATATGTTGAGGAATGGATTTGCTTTTGTGGATCAGGACCTTATGCCTGACAAATATTACCCAATACAGCGTTCAGTCCGAGTCATTCATGGTATTTCACGGTGAATTCACAGGAACAGGCAGACGGGATATATAACCCGCTACTTGATGAACGTCCTCCATGTCAGAGAACTGCCGTGACAGGGGGATGGGGGGTGGGGGTGCTGCTGGTGTTCGAAAACACTACCACTAACTGACCCTTCATTGCCAGTGTACACTCATAGCATGTCCTCATCAACGTAAATGCTGCAATGGCACTATTAAATTTCAAAGAAATATTAACTCTGAATATTATGCCACTCTATTCACACTGGCGTAGTTTCTCACTAGATACACGATGAAAACAGTCATATAACTCCGTCTATCTGACAGCAACGCGCTGTCATTGTTCTTATTACCCATACACGATTCGTTAACAGCAGTGTTCAGTCACTCGTTAGATTTGATGACGCCATACTCATTTTGCCGAAAGTGACGTTAGGAAACATTTCTCTCTAAAAACAGAATCGTTTACAAGGGATGGCCCTAATGCTTAAACTCTTCGAGGGACGAGATATTACATGACCACTTGGCCGACAACATTTCCCATGCCGTCGAATGCTACACTCTACGTTTGTCGTGTCTATATTCTTTGTAGTTGATAATTAGTAGCCGTAACATACACCTTCACACTAAATTACCAGTTGTAGAGAACGTTACGACACAACAAAAGGCCACTAAAGTATTTTCTTTGTAATACGGACAATAATAATAATAATTGTTGAAATGAATCCTCTACATTTTGTTGCTGAAACCTTGTACATTCCCAGTGCACTTCGGAACTATTTGTTCAACGATTAATTTTGCTGTATGTACCTAGGCACCACATACGTAAGTATCCCCAAGGACTCAACGGAAAAACCAGTAGTCAATCCGACTTGAAACAAAAATAAATCATCACTTCGTCGTTTTAAATGTCAAAGAGGTAATTTATACCTAGTGTGTATCGACATTTATGAAATGATACATCGATTCTTTCAAGATCAAGCTCATAAACGCTGATTATTGCAGGAAATTGACAATATCGGGGTTTCACAGTTCATGTTAAAGCGATGTTCAATAAATTATGATGGCTATTGTCACTGAAGTGGATTTTCTTACAGGCGAGTCATGATCATTTTCGGAATACATGAATCGTATGTAAGCCTTCGACCACTGTCAAAAAGCAGCAATCATAGAGGGCCGGGGAGGGGGTGAGAGACAGACAGACAGACAGACAGACAGACAGACAGACAGACAGACAGACAGACAGACAGACAGACAGACAGACAGACAGACAGACAGACAGACAGAGATAGAGAGACAGAGAGACAGAGACAGAGACAGACAGACAGAAAGATAGACAGAAAGAGACAGAGAAAGAGAGATAGAGAGAGAGAGAGAGAGGGAGACAAACAGACAGACAGACAGACAGGGACGGTTTGAAAGACATGTTGTTTGAGTACACAAAAGTAAAAATGCTGAAGATTAATACGGAAAATATATTAGGAAAGCGCTTCTTAAAAATTGGACGTCGCCGAAGGGAGCAAAAAATAGACGAGGGAGAGATAAAAATGAACACAGAGATGTATGACAAAGAGATTCTAGCAGAGTGGAATGCAAACAAAGAGATTCGCCGAGACTAGCAGAGTGGAATGCAAGAAATGACGTGAGCTGATATACAATCCCTGTTTTTCCCGCCCTTACACGGGGTTCAAGTGATATCCATACAATGTTACTTGTCACTATACAGAAAAACAAACCCTCATCTTTGCTTGTTAGGATATCTCCAACACTGTGCGTAAAAGTGGCACCTTTCCTAACGAAGCTTAATAAAAATACACGTCACGTATAGACACCCATAGTGAGGTATAATGAAATATTTTTTTTGTTCAAGACGTTCCTATCGAGTAAATAGACATCGTAATGTCCATTTCAAATAAAAACAGAGTAGGAAAGACTTTTTTCTAAAACGACTGCTGCGTTGGTTTATCGAGAAAAATAACGAAACGAATGACAAGCATTGTTGCAGTTTTGATCATTAAAGAATGTCTTATTACTGTAATATCCCCGTGACTGCAAAATATCTAATCATACTAATATCTTATGATGTAGAAAGTGCTAGTTATTAGTCAACGCAAGTATCACACAGCTTTAAAAATCTACAAACCTAATCTTTTTCTACGACATGATCGGCGATGAGCGGTCTTTTTTGACAAGCAATATTTGCCATCCGTAAAGTAAATGTTCATTTCAATTATTTTGTGCGCATGTCGAGTGTAGCGTTTAAATTGAATCGGAGAATAAAAAAGATATATGAGATCAACTTGTGCGATCAACGACCCCATTCTGTCACCACTTCGCAATGGCTTCGGCAAAAAATTAATTTCGTTCCTTCCATAAGTCGATGTATGGTGGAATGTGATTTATGAAATAGTACCAGGAAAATATCCACAAGAGAGGGAAGTGATCTATTAGCAGTTCGGCATACTTCTGACCTCATGCTTCCGCTCTAATTTGCTTTTGTTTTTACATCTGGGTAAAGTTGGCACACATTATCCATGTAATTATCAAGAAATAATTCGATTTCGCGCAACAGCACAGCGCATGCGCCACCACTTATCTTGCACATTGTGTCGAAGATAAATAAAAAAAACTGTTGAATCAAGTATCACGTGACTTTCCATGGTTCTCATGACTAATGGTTCATGGTAGCTTACAGTACAGGGAAAATAAACTAATCAAGGGGCGACAATTAGTTAAAAGTTTGTCCTTTCAATAGGGACAGCGAGTTGTGCGTCTAAATGAATTCAAAGGCACTTTAGGCGGCGACCATTACAACAATGAATTATATACAAGCTTAATTGTCAGGGGACGGTGTTAGGTTAGGGAAATGACTCGAATAAGGACCGATGATCGATGAAAGTATCGTCACACAAAGATGAAAAAGAACTAATTATCCACATTTAATTGGAATCGATTTCCAATATCCATCGATAACAATGAAATACATTGACTTCATGATAAACCATTGACTTCTAGCGTTTATTGAGTTCTCATTGTAAGATCGCGGTGAACCCTCTCGTTTTTCAATTACACGACAAGGTGTCGGGTGTCTACATACATAGAGGGCGTCTTACTCACTGAGGAACCTTGACAAAAATGATAGTAGTTTTCTGGATAATCATTGTAGCTGTAATGCGATCTTTTATCGCTAAATTGATGGTTTAATCCACAACAGACAGACAGAGACAGTGACAGACAGAGAGAGACAGAGACAGAGACAGAGACAGATACAGAGAGAGACAGAGAGAGACAGAGAGAGACAGAGAGACAGACAGAGAGACAGACAGACAGACAGACAGACAGGCAGACAGTCAGACAGACAGACAGAAAGACAGAAAGACAGACAGATAGATAGATAGATAGATAGATAGATAGATAGATAGATAGATAGATAGATAGATAGATAGATAGATAGATAGATAGATAGATAGATAGATAGATAGATAGATAGATAGATAGAGACAAAGACAGACACAGACAGACAGACAGACTGACTGACAGACACAGGCAGGAGGGAGAAAGAGATCTACTCAGTTAGTGGCAACGTGAAATATAATAATACTAATGTGATCTGTCATGAAAAATACCAGTTATAACGAATGGTTTCTGAATTGTTTTGATCAAATTCATCAATGGGACACGCTTTGATAACTGTAGTCAAACTTGTAGTTCCGGTTGACCGCTTGTCCGGGCAAAGACGAGAGATGAAAATTGGGCATTTCTGTTCACGGCAGGAATAAAATCAAGTGATTTTTTATTCCAAAACGTTATCTTGCCAAAAGCTATTTGGTATGGCCTCTCGTTCAAACCACGATGAAGATCTTCACGAGCATCATCGAATTATTCTATGTAGAGAATTTTGATAAATTACACTTTTCTCTGTACTTGCACAGGCTCAGCGTGTTACAAACAAGAGTCAAGTTCAATGGTTGACGATGTCAATCGTGCCTCTGTTGTTTGTTTTAGAAACAACAATTTCACTGCTTCAATTTATGCAACCCATTTTTGTAACTGGCAAGCTGGTAGACTAAATGTATTGACACAGTTATAAAATATGATTTTTAAATGTCAGTTTGGCCTCAGTAGGAACAACTCTTGTTTCTATCTGACGAAAAACCTTGCTGTGGGTTAGTGTATTTCGGGCTACGAGTAAGACTCCGATGATTTACGAAGGTGCAAAGTGACGGGGTTTCGCTTTTGGCAGTCACTTTATTTTGCTATTATCTCCTATTTCTCGTATCCGAGATTTATTCTTAAAAAAAAGGCAAAACGGAGATTTTATAGAGAGACCGTCACATCTTGCGTTCGATTCACATTGTGGGCTCGGAAATGACACTATACGCTGGACTCAAATTTCACCATCCTTGGCAAAAACTAACTGACAGCCGCGCCGAACCAAGTGAATGCACAACTGCTGCTTGCCTGCACTACTCATAGTTTTAAGTTCGAGTGCTCCTGTCATTACAACTGTTGGACGTGAAATCTTTACAAAATTGACAAACAAGTAGAACGGGAGAGTTTAGTAAGATAAGAAGGATGTCCGACGTTCATTGATTACGTCACATGTACGTCAGCAGACAGACTATGATAATATTTCATAACATAACAGTTACTGTATTAGCGAGGTATGTATTGAGTTGTATCTGGACATACTTGCTCGGCACAATCACAATCCTACTCCATGTCTGTCAATCGATGCATCGGAGATGAACTGTGACTGTAACCGCCATTTACCGTTGCATGAGTTGAGATCCACTGCACGTACAAATTTCAGTTCATGTCAAGTCAAAATGGTAGTGTAAGTTGTTGTCTGCTCTATGCCTGTATTCTGACTGGTGCTCGTCTATGAAGAGGAGTAAATATGCGATCGGATTGGTCAATGCTATCTTGAGGAGAAACAATTTGATCTAGTCTATATGTCTTACGAACCATGCAACACTCATGGAAACATCGTTTTCCCATTTTTCCCTCTCCCTCACTATTTAACTTAGCCTAGCTGCCAGCTTACCCTGTTCCATTTTGTCTTTGTAAAATTATGCCTCTCTCTCTCTCTCTCTCTCTCTCTCTCTCTCTCTCTCTCTCTCTCTCTCTCTCTCTCTCTTCTCTCTCTCTCTCTCTCTCTCTCTCTCTCTCTGGCCTAGTTCAGCGAACAAGTTCCCTTTAACTCACCATTGTTGGTAGCGGCACAATTTTGATAAGTACAATCAACTAACCATTCATTTGCGCTCAAAGTTTCGACATTATAGAAACACATTATTCTCTCCGAGCGTTGCCATTTTTCTTCTGCGATACACATTGCCGCACGTATGAACTCAATTTAAAGCAACTCTCGATTATAAATGGGAGCAGTTGGAATCGTAAATACTCACAGCTGACCTCACGCAGTGCCTTCATCATTACACCAGTGTACATCATTAGCGCACACTGATCGATCAATTGAAGATGTCTTAATTGAAGATCGATGGCGGTATACCTCCCAATGATAAAGTTTTGTCCTGTCGGTCTTCCTTTCAACGGAGGATGGTATCACGTCGTTAATCAACTGAATATTAATTATTGTGTCCATATGGCCATACAATGAGAGGCGATAATAGTACGTTGAACTCATTCGTTCTGCCCCGCACCGTGAAAAGAGTATATAATTATGAAACGAAAATAATATTAATGATGCCATACTTTTCAAGTTCAACAGTACTTTCTGGTTATCAATCGCCATGACAACATTAAATTTGCATAATCACATAACATTCTTGAAGGGCACATACTGCGCTATTGTCGTTCTTTTCAGAGGATGTGGCATCGATCGGTCTCAATCGGTCCCCATTCCGTCCCACCCCACCCATCCCACCCCACCCCACCCCGAATTATACAAATTCCGGTTGCCATAACCCTGTTACCATTAGACACTGGATCACAATGTTTTTAATCGAGTGGTGGACCTATGTACAGAGAAATGGTTATGGCCGGTTGAAAAGGTGAAACATGCTAATTTTTTTTCATTTTATTTCATTTGACTAGGAACAACGAGCCCAATTACAGTTCCAGCAAAA
Source organism: Ptychodera flava (assembly GCF_041260155.1). Classification (NCBI taxonomy): domain Eukaryota; kingdom Metazoa; phylum Hemichordata; class Enteropneusta; family Ptychoderidae; genus Ptychodera; species Ptychodera flava. The sequence goes on along the minus strand of NC_091930.1, from coordinate 48,357,431 downwards.
AATTAATAAACAAATAAAAATACAGAACAAACATAAGCTTACAACCAGGAAACAAGTAAATAACAAACAAGTGACAAACAAGAGGAACAAAAGTTGCAAGATTAAGACGAATAAATCGAGTTAAATAAAAAACTGCGGAATTTACCATAGCTACAATTAAAAATATCAAAAGTCTGATTCGGTAAAATTGTATTTAAAAATTTCATTGATCGTTGTAGGAAAGCAAACGAGTGCACAAGTGACCAAATAAAAGGTTTTGCAAGTACATTGACAGTTCTTCAGTTATTGGCAATTTGCCAAACTCTACGATACGTGACCACCGATGATGCCATGTACCCTGCAACTAACAATCTCTCCCGTGTTGCCATGGCGACAGGAAATAGTACATTTACCATGGGCTCCTCAAAGCCGTGGAGCGAGTCATTAAGTGATTTGTGAAATGGAAGGTTTGGATATTGCGAAAAAAAATATTTACCGATGCTCCATACGTTAGTGCAGTCTCTGCTTGAGCACGTCGGTTGTCAATACAGATTTGCGGCGCGCTGCCATCTCGAATTTTAACAAAATATTTGCAATACCATAACGTTTGCGACAATCTAAATCAATTTGCGACAATAACTTACCCCTGCAGCGTTCAAAACTTATCTATTTTTGGCAATGCCGTGATTGAGAATGAATGAACACGGAAAACAACCTTATCTCTCAAAAGTTCACCAAGACCGTTGATATATCGTTTTTTGTTAATGACAAAAACAAAAAGTTTGGAAACGAAATAACCTCTCAAACACTCAACAATTATTTTCTCTCAGTACCCGTCAGCGAGAGAAAATGGGTCCGAAAATGTTTTAATAGAAACTCTGAAACGTTCATCAAAATATTTGTGATACGCTGAGTGACCAAAACGTTCAACAACGACTTTTTTCCGTGTGAGTCAATGGGTAAAAATGAATCTGGAAAATGGACAAACCATTCACAAGTTAAACGAGAGATTGGCAGTACATTCTTGCGTTGGGTTTATCAACAAAATAAGAAATTCAAAGGAAATATGAACACCAATCCATCTTCTCATTAGTGGTAGCCGTGAGCAACGTTTGGCGTCTTTTATATCAGAGTTTTTCACAAATACATCTTAGCTTTGAGAACCATCAATGTCTCCGATATAGCATTTTCAAAACACGAGTCGCACGTCCTTTGATTACCAAACTGTATCGTTTCCATTCACCAAAGAACAGGTACATTGTAAATCATGCTATTCATAGATGGCAAATGTTTTAATAGCTAAACGTGTCTATCGGGAAATAAAGCCTTATCAGTAGGGTGAATGCAATTCGAGGAATCTGAAATTAGTGAAAGAGCTGCCGGTACACGATCAAATACAAATAAACAACAGAGACTTGCTTCATTGAGTTATCTGGCATGTATGTTTGGAGCAGTGGCTGCGGAGATATGCACAAACGCCAGAGACATTGACTGTCACTGGCCTGATAATATTCAAGTGGTTGGAGATTTCCACTCTGTCTCATGGAAACCAACGCGCAGGGTGAAGTAAGAAAAATACCGCAGCGGCAATGAATTGCAATGAATATGATCAATTCTCCACGCCGCCCTCCCCCTTCTTTAGTACAGTGCCCTGTGACCGATGAAGAGATTTCCAAAAATGTTGCCTACTAGTTTTCCCAAGGTATGGAATTATTCTTCACACTCTACATGTTTTTGACTATAACAGGGTGAACCTGTTCGCGCATTTTTAGATGACAATCCCCTAAAATCTGGAAAAACAAACATTGTTTTGACATTCCTTTAAGCTGTAGTCCACGTTCGTCAATTCGCTATTCAGTGAAAATTATTTTCAATTCTGCGAAGCGGCATGCCCTATTTATGGCTAGCACCCGGCGGATTGATGGTCACCATAGCGACGGTATGAAGCTTCGAAGTAACGCACTGTCCGCCTCACAAGTTTCCTGAGTGATTCCGACGTGTTTATTTCATTTGTCGAACGTGTGCTGTCACACGTCTGTGGTGGCGGGCCGTAGGTTACAAATTGCTGCAAGTCCCGAATGATGTGTTTTTGATTGAAAACTGGTTGTTGCAAATCTTCATGTGCGAAAAAGTCAAGTAGTTTTTTGATTCTGGAAAGCTGATGAATTTTGTGTCCTCATTTTTCCGGTAATAATAAAGAACGTATCCTGTTCCATTCGTCTTGCGTTATTACTTGCGAGATTACAAACAACCCCACCCGCGCGACCCTCTTATTTTTACGTGACTGTTTTTTTCGCTGTTTGTGTGCTTTACTTTAAGTCGTGAACGAGTGCCGCATTTTGTCAGTTAGCGAGATAAATATTATGATTGTGGAGCTTCGATACACTCTGTCAATCAACGAAGCGACTCACCGCACTACGGTTTTCTCATGATCATTTTCCGCTCAAAAAATTCTGCTCTTGCGACCTGAAAAATCGCGTTGTAACTGGGTGGAAGCTGCCACTCTGCCATTTCGGTGTCTTTGACATTTGTGATGTAATTTTGTTTATTTGTTTGTTTGTTTGTTTGCTTCTTGTTTTCAGGCACGACAGAGTAGATAATAATTTGCATGATTTAGGTCACTTAATTTATTCAAGCAAAAATTACCGAGATTGTCTAACAATTTAATAAAACAATTTCACTTCATGTCATTGCAAAAGTCGCGCTTGCTTTGCGAATCTCATCAACCGATTGTGACATCAAATTACAAACCATCTATACAATATAACCTTCCACGAACTTTTTAAGCTTTCAATCAAATTTTGGTGATCTAATATTGAAAATAAATTACCAACTGTTCCATTGCGATCTCTTTCCGCAAGACCTGGCGTAATTAAAACTCGGGGAGGTCTCAAGGAGTCTAAAATGACCTGAAGTCGTTTGGTATCTCATCTCAAAGCGGGCATATCTATTTAGTATTTAATTGAAGAGTTAATGAAATCTATCAAAGGCCAATGTTGCAGTTATGGTGAAAACAATCTTGAGCTTTAACGTTTGGAGACGGAACTGTAGACTTCCAATGATTATTCAACACCTATCTGTCCCCATCTCTTGTCTTTGTCATTGAACCAGTTCTGTCCCCATGTCTAACTTCAGGTAATTTTTCTCGATACATAAGCACATGCATGAATAGATAGATAGATAGATAGAAAGATAGATAGATAGATAGATACATAGATAGATAGATACATACATACATACATACATACATACATACATACATACATACATACATACATACATACATACATACATACATACATACATACATACATACATACATACATACATACATACGTACAGACAGACAGACAGACAGACAGACAGACAGTCAGACAGACAGAAAGACAGACAGACAGATAGACAGACGGACAGAAGGACGGACAGACGGACATGCAAACAAATAGACAGAATACAATTACGACAAACTGCACGGAGGGGTTTGATATGTTTTACCTTTTGAACAACAAGAGACAACCACACGATATGTCCATCGCACTTTCTTCAAGTCTGAATATTAAACTGGCCCTTTACGATAAGTGTCTCTAGGTTGTCCGTGCAAATGATGTGTGTAAAAAGGAGAATACTTTCAGGTATTGCTCTGAGAGACGCCGTGTAAACTACAGATAACAGTTTCAAATTTCCTGTTATCAGTGATGACCAGATCAATTATTTTCTGTCTACTTTAACATAAAAGCCACCTCGAGGTGATTTTAGGTGCATTTTCTCCAATTTGAAGAAATAAATTTCCGGACTTTTCAGAAATTACGTGAAGTAAATTGACCTTGCCACTCATACGAGAATTTGTTTCCAAATTAATCAGTCTCTTAAACCGACCTTACAAGTTTTCGCACTCTCCGAAATTAAAACGATTCTATCTCGGTGCTTGGATTCGACAATATGCAATCACTGTGTTGTCCGGGCAAGTGTTCTTTGTAAGAATTATGGTGCCGTCGCTATCGTGAACTTTTTTTTTTCAAAATGCCTCATCGAAGTGAACTCTTCCGGTTGCCGTCACGCATGACGCCAGAGAGAGTTCGGAACCAATGCGATTTTCACCAAAGCGACGCGCACACTCCGTTACCCAGCATTTAGTGCGCGATTCGACGTTTTCTATTGGTTTTCTATAAATAGTGCGGCAGTGGTGAATTTGCTGGTCGTCAAACCATTTACAGGTGATGTGTGCCATTGTCCAAGGCAAACGAAAAGAAATGTTTTAATGAAAACAGCAACGAATCTGCTCGGATTTCCAAGGACGAACTGAGTGGCTCTATTTCAAGGTTGCACGCGACAGGATATAAAGTGTTGAGGTGTAATTTACTCGTCAATCAGAACGCGCAGCGGGGACATATATTTGGACTCTAAAACTTTTATAACTACTTTATGATTTACCACTTGTGGGGTGCTCATTTTAAAGCCCTTGGTACATGAAACATTTTCAAAGAGTTAGTTTTTCGAAATTGAAAATTTTATTTCTCTCCATGGAATTAACGTAGGGATGGCGGTTATTTTGAATTTCTAATATCGGTAAATCTTGGGTAATGTGTTTCCCCAGTAACAAAATTTGCGCGGTGACCCCTGATTTTTTATTCTTGATTTTGAAGTAAAGTGGTTGAAAGATTCCTTTAGGAAAGTTGGAGTAAATGTTTAAGTCTTTCATTTCCGAGGCGCATACTAGCTTTAAATGAATCGAGGCTAGCACACCAATCACATCGCTGCGATGCACGTTCGGATACCTGTCACCTGATCCACGTTTACACTAATCAGTTCAAGCCTTGAAGGCTGTATGTAATAAGCAATTTCGATTTGATGAAACGACAAGTGCAGGAATAAATAGACGTAAGATGTTGCATTTTGTCGACCATTATCAGAGCGTGATGATCATATATAGTCTTCTTGATTTGCTTGTTTTGAGAGTTCATAGAGTACAGTTACTTGATTAATCGGCTCGGGGTTGTTTTCATGGTGTCCGAGGAAACAAGCGTGTGTCAATATTTTCATAGATGCGGTCAACACGGAACGTACTCCGGGCTCTATGATAAATGTGCCATTTAGGCCTAATGATATTTAAACAAATTCTAAACCATAAGCGCGTCATAACGTATATATTGCTTAGCATGCCAAAGCAAACGACGACAATGACATTCATGATGATGATGATGATGATGATGATGATGATGGTGGTGGTGGTGGTGGTGGTGACGGTGATTATCTTTATCATCATCATCATCATCACCATCATCATGGCAACCGCAAAACTCTCCAACGTGAGATTCATCACCATCATCGTTTTCAAAATCGAGAAACTTATAAAATACATTTACTTAACTTGTAGTGAAACAAACCTGGAGATTATTTTTTTCAAGTAGATAAAGCGAAAAACGCCTAATAAACAACTTTCTTAAAATACAAACGAAATTTTTTTAATTTGTAGGAGTCGGTCTTATGTGACATCTACTACATTCGGATTCGAACTTACAACGTCACCGAGTCACTTAGCGGAGACTTCAGAATTCAGAACCACTCGGTTAAATCTCAGCCCTTACTAACCGAAGAATAACCGAGCTAAATCGTTACAATTTTTCTGACTGCGACCATTCCACACATGCTGTCGAGCTTATGAAGCACTCGCACTCACATACTCGCTATCACACATCGCACACAAACTTTATCAGAGAAATGAATACATCGCTTTACTGGGGTTCAGAATTTGCAGGCTATAAATTGTATATTACGTCATTCATGGAAAACATAAACCATAAAACGCCTATGAAAACCTCCCAAAAATACAAGACGAGCGATCAGAGGCCGGGAAGGAATTATCTGAAGACTTCAAGAAAAAAAATCAACCATAAAGCCATATACACTCAGAAAATTAGTTAGTTAGTTGTATCTAATCTGTTGTCCTTTAATTCATTCAATCATCCGTGATATGTAAAATGGTAACAGGCTTACATTCTATGACGTAGATCGACGTTTGTGTCAATGTTTTGTTATCAATCACTGTTTTGTGAGTAAAGAAATAAACTTTGCAAGTATTCGCGCAATGGTATTTATACAGTCTGACCTTTGTTGACCTTGGTCGGTGTGCCAGGATGAAATGCAAGGCACAATTTACTCCGTTTAATCAGATTAGATTTTGAGAGTTGATAAATCATACTAATCTCCATGGAAACGCGTGGGCCAATTAACGAGGAGCTTGGTTTATCGCCTGACAAATTTATCGGTTGCCTTTGCTAAGTATAGTTGTACCTTCTTTGAATCGAGCGTCGCCCTGCAGGCACACTACAAGTTATCGGGTCATTCGATGTACATGCATTTATGAGGGACAGTCCTACTTGGCGGCCATAACATTATTTATAATTGTTCTGTTGCAATTCTGAATACATGCCTGTGAAATTTATGAAAAGAAAAATCTTTGAATACGATGTAATGGTTTGTATTAAAGAGAGAGAGAGAGAGAGAGAGAGAGAGAGAGAGAGAGAGAGAGAGAGAGAGAGAGAGATGCACACACACAATTCACTCAAAGTTGAATTCGAAGTAAGGCACAACTCTGTTTGAACGTATATATGGAAGCTGAATGCAATAAAATGATGTTAATATTTGCTGTATGTCTTACTTTTTTATTCAGATTGAAAAGGCCTGGAGTTTCCTGACAATAGATATCGAATCTGTTTGCCAGAAATTATTCAGAGGAAGATTTTCAAACGCTGCAGCTATGTGTCTGGTCTCTGGTGTCTGGAAGCTCTCGGTAAGCTCATGTTCATTCTCTTTAAAAATGATCACGCTTTGCTTTTACATCTCATCAGCCATATGCATGGAAACAATTTGTCGTATACCATGGTAATATCTAGCCCAAATCATACGCTTCAAGTTTGTTACTTACAGCGAAACCAAACAAGATATGGTTTAGTGGTCATGAACAAAAAAAACCCTATTGTTTGTTGGTTCACAGACCCTGGATTTTAGTTTCAGAAATGTCATTTCTCCCCTACTTCTACATTATGTTAAATCATCTTGATAATGTTTGAAAATAACTCACCAGCTTTTAGCAGTTGTAAACATTATATACCTATCCGAACAAAGTTTAGCTTGCCGCTATACACCCGGGCGGTCGCGGGGGGAAGCAAACAGCAAATCTGGGAGACACTTTTACAGAAACAGTAAACCGATACCCCACGACTTTTAACGGGCGGTGTTTGACACTGGTCCTCTGATCTGCTAATCGACGGTACCGTAATGACTTTATTTTCCAGTCGTACCCGGGCATCAAAATCCAAGTCCTAGCAGCTAAGTCCTAGCAATCGGAATTCATATGCAATGCGTTAGCCACGTCGTAAATCGTATAGTAGACGAAACTTAGCGTTATTGAAGTGATGCAGAAACACTCTTCAAACAAGACGATCCTCTTATGTGCTTACATTTTACGCCGGGAGTGGACACAGGGCGACTATTTTATTGTCATGGTGATTAACCAGTTCATCTGCCTTGAAAGGCACTCAGACGGTCCTTGTCCGGTGTCTAATCTTGTCGTGCTACGAATATACGAGGCTCGGCAGCCTAATCCTGATTAACTCTGAGAGGCTGATCGGTTTGAAGGGGAAATCAATTTCTATACAGTGTCAGGCTCTCACTGTATTATGGAGGGCTATTCTGTTTGTGCAATCTTATTAATGTTACTTAATAATCTTATCTGGCTCTCTCGGATGACGGTCTGCGCTAACGTAATTAAAGGTGTCACTCTCTTGGTTGGCGTTATGAAACGCTGTATCGCACTCGCATTATGTTTGCGTTTGGGAGATGATATCGGTGCTAGTTGTGATAAGAAGAAGAAGAAGATTTTGATTTTTCAAATAAACGTTTATTACTAAAATTAGTCTCCTGTACAGACAAGTACATATCAAAACAATTCAAATTTTGAGACAAAAGCAAAAATGAAATCTGACAAATGCTTTACAGCAAATGATGGTCAATTACTATGAAAAAAAAACTAAGCAAAGTTGGGTACTGTAAAGACCAGCAAAACTGCAAAATTGCTATGACACTGAAGCTGAAGCGAGACGGAGAGAACTGGTGAAAAGGCAAACAGGTAGCAATATAAATCTGAAAAAGAATAAGAAGAAGAAGTAGATGAAGATGTGGAGAAATAATTTTTACTCATTCAATTTTACAGTACTGGGGAGTCATATCAGCGGAATGTACTTGGAATACAAACACCATGGCAACGCAGATATTGTCACTGTCTAATAGAGTTCAAGAAAAGGTCTTAATATGCATATTTCAGGAATAGTCGATCTAGAAATTTCACAGATTCAAGTAGCTTTTCCAAAACTATGTAGATGTACCCCGTCCCTCCCTCCCTGGGGAGTCTGCTTTTTTCAAAAGCTGAGTAAATACGAATGACGTGAATGAGTCCCATTTTAAACTTGTCTTTCTGAACTAGAGGCAGCAAAATTGAGGTTTCGTTCGAAGAGGTCCGTCTACTTCAGATTCTGGCTGTTTCAGCGATATCTTGCTTTTTGCAAATACGATTTCCTAGATATGGGCGGGTCACCCTTGCCTCAAATCCATCATGACGGGCCCCTTGGTAAAATCCTAATGAAAGATGGATACCTATATCTTATTACTGATATGAAATTAAATTTCATTCATAATTGATTCCTGAAGATATTCGCATAAATGGCTTGAGTTTGCAGAGTAACACGATATATATGTAGGCTTTATCGAAATGTAGCCTTGCGATTATTTAATCGCCAATTCCTTGAATTTCAAAACATATCAACGAGAAGAGACTGTTTGTTTACTGGTTAAAAGACTAATCTGAGGTCAATGTCAAAGTCAATGACATCAACTGATAATGCGATCAAGCAGTAATGAACGCCTTTGGAAAAAAGACTTTCGTGTTACTTAGCAACGGTTATCAATTTCAGAGCTCTCATAATGAAGAAGACAAATTTCAGGAAATAGCGCTCTTGAACTTGACTCCACAGGGAGGTTAAGATTATAACAATATTAATCCGCTTGCAGTCTCTTTCAGATTGCAAGGCTGTGGCCTTATATTTGACAATGAAACTAAGTGATTTACAGGCGTCTCCGAGATGCAGTACTAATACTACTATCCCCATGAGTAATTGTGAAACAGCGTCCAATTACCGAGCCCACTAGCTCATTTAAAAATTCTTTTAGTCGAATCTAATGGTTATCAGGGTCACAGGAAATTATATGCAGTTCTATCCTCTTAACACGATCTTAATTTCGCTTCCCCGTCCTTGCTTATCTCTCCACAATACATGGCCTGAGTTTTCTTTGCATGTACCTCCCTCTTTAACTTTTCCACATCTGAACAGTGAGTGGTAAACCTACCCAAAAACTATCTATTGGTCTCTTTACCTTTGTCTGTCTGTCTGTCTGTCTGTCTGTCTGTCTGTCTGTCTGTCTGTCTGTCTGTCTGTCTGTCTGTCTGTCTGTCTGTCTGTCTGTCTGTCTGTCTGTCTGTCTGTCTGTCTGTTTGTATGCCAAACAGTGTATCTCTCATTTGCTTTTTGTGTTAAATAATATCACATTTCAAAAAAGTAGTCTAGTTCACTTTGAGATGCAAGTGTCTCTGGATATGTAAATGGAGACAACCAGACCACTGGCCTTTAAGGTAGTATGCGCCTCGAAAGTGAAAGACTTACGCTTTTGCTCAAACCTTCCTTAAGGAATATGTCAATCATTCTCTTTCAAAATCAAGAATAAAAATCGGGGCTCACCGTGCAAATTTTGTTACTAGAGAAACAAGTAACCCAAGAATTACCGATATTTGAAATTCAAAATGGCCGCCATCCCAGTGTTAACACTATAGAGAAAAATAAAATTTATAAATTTCGAAAAACTAAGCCAGTGAAAAGTTTCCTCACACCAAGAGCTTTAAAATGAACCCCCACAAGTGGTATATCAGAAAAGAATCATAAAAGTTTGAGAGTCTGAATATCTGTCCCCGAGGCGCATTCTACCTTAACGTGACTTTCTGTTCCCCGACTATCAGTGCGTTGCATTTTGATGTGTCCTGTCACAGCAATATAGAAATAAGTCACTGCTCAGCATTCCAATGCCGCAAAACTCTTTTCTATGTCTTGCAGGCGTATGGCTTTGGTCTTACTCTATCACTTATGAGCTTTGTTGAATGCTAATATTCAAATACGATGCCCATGAGTTATTTATAGAACACTTTGAAATAGATTGAGTAATGAAGCGACGCGATACGGAACGTGGTAAATTGAAATTGCCGAGAACGGTATGACAACTAAAATATTTTCGGTGGATTTATTTTAACAAAATGCAGCGAGTGGAAGCAAGTTTCAGTGAAACTGTAGCAAGGAATTCAACAATTGCAGTTTCATTGCAATGATAGAAAGGACAAGATGCGTGTCGCGAAAATTGCAAGGTTTGGAGTTTTATGGCGAGGCAAGTCGTTACAAATTGATGCGGTCACGGTAAAGGTTATGAGTTGTGACCTGAAACTTGCTGCAGGCACCACCGATTCAGCGGCGGGTATTCTTGTTATATACTCAATAAATTCAGTTGAAATTGGAATTGCGATTCTGGTCCGCGGGGTATCGCACCGACCATATCAAAATACGCACACATATACTCAACGTTAAAACGACTTCAAAGACCCTACAACATCTCGATGACCTGTTTCGGTGTGCTGTTTTTGCCGGTTGCCCTGAAAGATCACTCACGTAAACAAGAAAGGAAAGTTTGCAGAACATCAATTGTGATCATGGCGAGGTGAATTTCATTGGAGCGGATTGCGGATGAACTCCCCAGCGTGTGTAAGCAGTAGATTACCGTGTTAACTTAAGCTCTTTCCTGGCGCATTGCCAATCCCTGTACATGTCATCAGATTTCCGAACACTTCCCTAGTAAATATACGTTGAATCATTGACACCGTGTGTTAGCTATATCGGTCTTGAAACTGAATCCCTTAATGTCCATTATTTGAAGAAAATGTAATTCCATTAAAACATGACGTCGGTTTTTATCGAATTTGGACTTTTCACAGTTGTTTGTTTAAATCACTGTATCCAAAACCCGTTCATTACAACGCCGGTGTTTTCGTCCATGAACAGTCATTATGTGCTGTTTTTCTCTTTATTTTGGTTACGTGATGCCAGCATTGACTGTGACGTCGAGTTCATGAACTCTACATTTTGATGGGAGAGAAGAATTGTCAAGAATTGTTTTGACCCTCCTAAAAATCCCCATGGGATTGTGGGGAAGATGTTTATAATACACACGTACTTCACACGAAACGGTTGGTTTGGCATATAAATATCTTTGAAGTCACAATTATATTGAGCATGTGAAGCCCTTGTACAACACACCTTATGGTAGTCAAGTCCATGTGAGCACTGGTTTACGTCCATGGACATAAAAGTGTGATTATAGATGCCAACTTTATTCAACATTTTATATGGTAAGTATCGTATCTAGATGCATTATATTGCGAAATATTCTATTGTCAATGGTGTCATGTATGTAACTTTCGCATAAACAAATTGGTTTGGGAAACTTTTTTGGCCTTTGTAATTGCATAAATTTGAACAACTAGGATTAACAAATAGAAATAAGAACACCAATCGGACAAGTGCTTGTTTGATCACCTATTCGGACGGGTCATTTGACTGTCAAGTTCACTGATGTAAACTGCATCTTTTGTACTACTTTGTTCTGATGAGTCACTTTGACTAATGGATAGTAAGCCAGTCTATTTTCTGTCAACTATTCATTCACCATTTGGAGGACAATGGAATGATGTGCCAGTGACTGTATCAGTGAGATAATATACTGGGACCATGTCCATGCTCTTACTTTTGTCTCCAATTATAAAGTTGGGGGATATATTACAAAATGTAAAAAGGGGCTTTACACAAAATACTTTGGAAAAATATGCTGCAGAAATTTTATTTTATTTTCTTCAGAGTAGGTTGTTGACAGTAAAAAATGCAAGTGAAGACAGAATGAGCTTTATTTATTGTACGTGATTTGAAATCGAGAAAAACAAAACAGGAAAGTTGTTAACTAGGTTTTACATACAGTACTTTGAAAATACAATATACTGCGGGCATTTCTGTTTCATTTTCTTCAGAGTAACTTTTATTAGATGGAAAAAGGAAGGCATGGGGTAGACATGGAAATCTCAGACAAATACAAAAGACAGCGACAACATCAATATCAACAGTGTTGTGTTCTAAGACACTAACGTTTTCATACTTATGCACATGCCACTTAAAGGTATACAGTCACCTGTAATCTAAATATGCCCATATATGGTCAAAGGGGCGTTCCTCGGTATTCAAAATGCTCATGTGAGGGCGCTGTTTTTAAAAAGCGGCCACCCGCTTAAAATCTGTGATTGGTTAGATTTTCTCTTTCCATGGTAACTGTGGCAAAATTGGAACAGGTGACAGTATAACGTTTGAAGGGCCTTTGTCTACATTACACTTCATGATTAGAACAAAAAATATCAGTGTATCTTCAAAAGTTTTTTACAATTTTATGTCAGGTCATGCTGATTTGAGAGAAACCAATGGTTGGTAATGAAAATTGATGAATTAATGAGGATCTCCTATGAAAATAAACAAACGTGGAAAAATAGAAATGTTTATATTTGGCGGCCATTTTGAATATAAAGAGGTCACGTGACCATAATATGCATATTTTTGGGACAAGTGTTTCATGGTGATTCTAAAATCACATGGTTATTGGGTACAGTCTTTGATTATTTCAGAAGTCAGAAGTCACAGCGTACTTCAAAATGTCAACTCCACAACAGGCCTTGGGGTGCAAAGAGTTAATCAATCTAACCAGATGAATATTTTTTTTGGGGGGGGGGTTCACATCATGAATTGAGGGTCACATTGATGATTGTAGAAAAATAATTTGGAGGGGATCGCTTTTTTAATTTCATTTGTAGCTTAAATTCCATCGACCCCTGCTCCTTAATATCTTGGTTTCTTATCGGAAACGTCGCTCAAGTTTTACTGTTGCCATAGGTTACTCATAAAACAAAGGCACCGCCAATTATTGATCATTATATCGATCCTATGCCATTATTGAAAAACGTACTAGTCGGTCTGAAACCTTCAGATCATCAGCGTGTTTTCTACTTCCCAAAAATGTTTGACCGAAACTTATAAATGTGGAAACAATTGGGTTTCCAGCTACCTGAAAGTTTCCATGGCGTTTTATCAAGACCCAATGATTCCTGATACAAGTTTTGAGACACCGACTGTGTAAACTTGATAGTGTCAAAGTGGTACGGTTAGCCATCAAAAGGCAGTGTTATGACGTCATAGGTGGCGTAATCATTAATCACTTCTTTTGGGTAAAATGAGTAGTACTCCCAATATCTGTAAAATTCAAAAGGCGGCAAAATATCAAAGACTCTTATCTGGATAATATCAAATGATTTAAAACCTCCCAGGGCCCGTCGTATCTCAATAAATCAGGTCGTTAAGTGTGTGATATTTTGAAAAGGATGGATTTCATTGTCGCTAGTATTAGTCATCGCAACGACTATAATTAATGAGGGATTTTTTGATGATCGGAGAGGGTGATGCCATCGTCTGTCTATCAATCTGTAGAATTATGTCACCACTGTTTCTTGAACTGGTCAAAATAAGCGCAGTTTCACCGAGAGAGCGTAAGCATATATTGCTTTGTGTACACAGTAAAATAGTTTTCAATCGTAAATGATGAAGTACTGAATATCACCAGTTTTGGTGCTATCGGAAGTAGATGAGACGTGTTCCTTGCGACAAGGGGGACGAAGTACACAGCTACGACGATTATCAGGCCTCAGGTGCGGATATTAGTGCAAACCGCACTTCTTTTTATAGTCTATTAGAACACTCCCGCAAAGCCCCATAGAGCAACCATTCATTGAAAGTGTCCGACGCTGTCAGCTATCAAAAGTCAGTGTCAGACTAAATTAGACTCGGGGCGAGTCAGATAAAACCTAATCAGCCGACGTAAATATGAAGACATCGAACATCTTATTGCCGATGACGTCGACGTAAACAGGTTCTTAGCTGAGTCGATTTCAGCATATCTGTCTGACTGTTACCGTTGTAACAATCCTCCTGTCACATTCATGGCTATTCTGGACTTGTTTGTTAAATATTGTCAGGGCGGTAACTCTATCTATCTACAGATCCATCCATCCATCCATCCATACATCTCTCGATCGATTTATCTGCACATATCTATATCTATCTCTCCCTCCGTACATTCCCTATGTGTCTGCCTTTCTTTCTATATATGCGTCTATATGTATTTGTCTATATGTCATTACATCTAGCTATAGCTGGCTACTAGCCTACCCCTTTGCCATTTACCTATATTGCCTGCCCACTTGTCAGTCATTCAGCCTGTCTGTGTGTCTCTCTGTCTGTCTGACTATCGACGTACCTGCCATGGTTCATTCATCCATCTGAAATTTATCTATTCTCCGACAACGACGATCATGGCAAACTATAACAGTAGCCTGCTCGAAAAAACTGAATAATTCAGTGCATTGTTTCTGTTCGGTGATTTCAATTCAAATTCAATTCAAAACGCAGATCAACTTTGATTGAAATCTAGTTTAAACGCATTATTGATAATAATTAACTTGCATCACGTCGACGGAGTTATCAGAGGAGATAAAGAAGAAATATGATCAATTAACTCACAAGAAAGGTATCTTATTCGCTCTGTCCATATTTAACGATGTACTACATATATGACCAATTCTCGAATGTCAATGTCACCCTCAAAGCGGAATACGTGCCGTTATCAGTCGGACATGAACTCTGGCCCGTTTTCCTGTTTGAATAACAAGGTCCCTTTAGACGAGTCTATCATCTAGGTACTATGTCAATACAATTCACTGCAGAGCTTTGAACACGTTACAGGGCTTGCCTGTTTGTTTAAGCGATTTACTTTTTTACGAATACTCACATAAAAACACGTTTGAAAACGCCGATCAAGCACGTTCTGTTTCCAGTAATAAAGAACGCTTTTGAAATATTTTTTCCTATACACAGTCATGGCCAGTGTTCCAGTATGGAAAAATACCCACGTAAACGGCAAACCTAATTCGGTAACGAACGCTTCAAGCTCAAAAACGCAGTGCTGGAAGTAGGTTACACTCACCGGGCTAATTTGAAGCGGGTCAGTCAAGTCTGTTGATATATGTATTGTACATGTGAAGCATCCATTTGTGATGTCGTATAGCAATATTCATATGCGCAGTAAATGGGCGCAGTAAAATATTAATCACTTCGGGTGAAACATTAAATCGCTTCATACATAGATATATTCATTAAATAGATAACACATAGATAGACACATAGATAGATAGATAGATAGATAGATAGATAGATAGATAGATAGATAGATAGATAGATAGATAGATAGATAGATAGATAGATAGATAGATAGATAGATAGATAGATAGATAGATAGATAGATAGATAGATAGATAGATAGATAGATAGATAGATAGATAGATAGATAGATAGATAGATAGATAGATAGATAGATAGATAGATAGATAGATAGATGAGAGATAGATAGATACATAGATAGATAGATAGATAGATAGATAGATAGATAGATAGACAGATACATACATACATACATACATACATACATACATACATACATACATACATACATACATACATACATACATACATACATACATACATACATACATACATACATACATACATACATACATACATACATACATACATACATACATACATACATACATACATACATACATACATACATACATACATACATACAAACATACATACATACATAAATACACGTACATGGTTTGCGCCATCTAACTGTAAGAGTACACATAGAAACATCGGAAATATATTTCTCTCTTCTCGAAAAGCATTCCTCCTTCTAAGTTCAAAAAAAATATTTAACGGAATTTCTAAGCAATATTTGCATAGAAAACACTGCCTGCCCCATGAAATAATACGACAGAAATCTTATCAAACGCAAAGAAAACACACAAATTGTTGCGTGCAAGAGTTAAGTAAAGCCTAATTACCATTGCCCCGTCCCCGCCAACGGTGCCTTGGCCAATGGTGCCTTGGCCATATAAGGTGATACTAATAAGGCCAGAGTTATCACTGCTGGAACGTGTCACATAGTACTGACACTACGACTAAGCATCGTCTAGGGCAACAGCACAGAATTGACTTGATACGTTTTGGATTTTTTAATTCTAAGAGAAATCACTCAAAATATATCATAGTCTAATCACATCCAGAGCAGGTAACTGCAAGTATGTAAATCAGAGATGTAATGTTTGTTCTACATGGAAAGTAACTTCACACACATACTGAATATTGACAAATGAAAATTGATACAAATGCGTCTTAATCAGTCCAAAAAAGCCAACAAAAGAATTTTATGTATATATATATATATATATATATATATATATATATATATATATATATATATATATATATATATATATATATATATACCAAGCAATGCGTTCGGGTTTCTTTATATTAAAGTTTGGGAAGATATCTGGTATTAGGCCAGTTTCAATTTTGAAAGTAAACCTTGGCAGCTTTAAAAATAACAACGTTGGTTTTCAACTCACAATCGTACTCATAAAGACGGGATTTCTCAGTTAATTAGAAGTATTTCAGTGAAGATTTGCGTGGGGTGTTTGTGTGTAGCCTCTATCGTGCAGATTGGGGAATGTATCTCGGACATTGATGAAGGGGGGCGATTTGATCGTCTGTAATGAATCGTGCGATGATTGGCAGTTACCCAGACACGGAATGGCGTGGCACGGAACGATGGAATTCTTTCGAAGGCAATTAGAGACGACAGTATAGCCGGGATTATCAAAATTACTGACTTATAGAAAGAGATTTCTAGCAATCATCTCAGTCAGTGGCGATGCATTTTGTGCAATATTACAGAGAGGTAAAGCCATGCAATAACTGCGAATACCCATTAAATTGAAAAAAAAGTGGAATGAGAGTATGTATCGATTTAGCTTGCAATTATAATCCACAGTGGATCCCTCTAAGGTCACGATGGGAATCCTTATCATTATTTCCAGAATCTGAAATGTTATTAGTGACTTAAATAAAATAGATCTCGTCAAGATGTATTTTATTTCTCTACTGTGGCGAAGATAATGGTGTGAACCGTTCATTGTCCGAGTGTTATTTTCATATATCTGTAGCCTTCTTCACGGCTAATCCTTACAATTTATCTGACGCGCATAAACAGCATAAGCATAGCCTAAGTTATACAAACGTTTTACAATGCGTTGATCGATTACCCGCCATTCCTTAAATCTTATCGGGACATTGTCACGGCATATAAAGGTTCTGTATGGCAGTAGCTCCGTGCGATGCGCCACGTACTCGGAGCCCAAGTCAATATACAGGACTGTATTTTGTGCATAGCCCGTATCATTGCACATCTGTTGTTAGTAACTAAGAAATGCCGGGTGTGTTTAAGTGAGAAATAACACTTTTTGAAAGAAAGGCTGTATTGCGTAGCGCCGTCTGACTACAAGGAGATTGGTGAACTGACAACTGACAGTGAAATTGCTACAAAAGTAATTTGTTTACTGCTAAGTTACTGAGAATAGAATGAACGTTCTCGCACAACACGTAGGCCTATACCTGTAATCAGTAGCCACGATGCCGACGTGCCTTTTCGCTTGTATCGGCGTTGGGTACTAACAACATATTTATTTTAGTGGAAACATTAATTGTGCTAAATCATCATTTTTGCTCCATTAAAGCGCGTTTGTTGAAATCTGTGCCAGAAAATCGTCGAAATCCCGTAAAAAGTCTCAAAAAGTGATCGCTCGCATTTGATATGATTACGGGTCCGAATTCAACCGAACGCCTTGATTTGCATTTATACTTTGCACATATTGCCCTAATTGACATGCGTACAAAAGACAGCGTGTAGTCAGGGTTTAAATCCATGGTCATGGTAAAAAGAGTATGAGAATGGTAATAAACAACAATGATGAAAATAAATTATAAACAAATGTAAGCGATGAAAATCGGCTCCTCGGATCACATTAATAAGGGACTGAAAGCTATAGGAATATTGGACGTGTAGGAAGATATATTGCTTATGCTAACTGCACGAAGGTTTAACAAGAGGATTTCACACGCAGATCATTCAGACTTGCGTTCGCTCTGTTCTACCATCCTCAGTGGAATTGAAAATTAATTCGGGCACATCAGCTTCCTCAGGTTGTCGTTCTTCAGGACAATCTGTTCGTGTTTGTGTTGGTGACACCTTCGTCAGTGCACAGCCACAGGGTAGTGCAGGCATTACCCGTCTCGAAGTTATGAATATGATCAATAAATGTCATGTATTAAATTTTTGTCATTATACAAGCCTTACCTTTGTCGGATGTGTGCCTATTACTTTACCCTCGCTATCTCTGCATAGCATTTCAAACAAAACAGTTTATATCTCTTAATCACCCTCCCTTCATTAATTTGTTCCGCTGATCACCAGCGCGGGGGCTTATCGCTTGACCAAATAACTCGATTGCAACTAATGACAAAAAAAATAATACAGGATATTTATTGAAATATTCATATATGCCTAACATAATGCCTGCAGTAACCTGTGGTCAGTACAAACAATGTCGCACTGACGAAAGCTTGTCAGGAGCATATCGTCCTATAAAATCTATTTTCTTTCGTCGGAGAAATGAAACTCGTTCATGAATGGAGCCTGTCAACTCAGCCTGTCACAGTATTAGTCACTCTTGATTGGCAGTGTTGTGAATGGATCTTGACTGATACCTGACAATTCCGGAAGACGTTTACTTTAAACTCTTTATGGAAACTCTCGACGGCGACGGGAAATGTCAGGGTGTGTTTACCCCGAGCGAATTTATCGCTTGCATTACATCGAATGAATGACAGGACGTTAATTGCCACGGAAAGCGAGGATCTTCCGTTTGTTTGTTTCCCCCTTCCCGAACCAGAAACGCACTGTAGAGAGGTCAACTCACAATTTTATTTCTTCTGTTCTGACGCGCATGCGTTCATAATCTTGCAACAGACGACGAAAATTTGTCGTCGTTCTAAAATCATGCAAAGATGAAAAATTTATGGGGTTTCACTCCTGTTCACACTTTTTGGTTGATTTTTTGTTGTTGTAAAAGCAACTGCACATAACGGATAAAACAAAAAGGAAGTATTTGGAAGGATGTTGCCTTTATTTGAAAATTACCATGACGGGAAATAAGTCATCCATTTTGTTGTTCGATGAGTGACAGAAAATGATGGGACACTTACCGTTACCAACGCTACACATCCGGGATATCCGTCACGACGAACATTTAAAATGTCAAAATGTCAAAATGTTTTCACATGTAATGGTTATGATTTATAAGTGCATCTGATTTCAAGATTATAACTGAAAACTTGCTGTCACACACGTAGTAGACATGCGATTTTTTACAGAGAGAGAGACAGAGAGACAGACAGAGAGAGAGAGACAGAGACAGAGAGAGAGAGAGACAGAGAGAGAGAGAGAGAGAGACAGAGAGAGAGAAGAGAGAGAGAGAGAGAGAGAGAGAGAGAGAGAGAGAGAGAGAGAGAGAGAGAGAGAGAGAGAGAGAGAGAGAGAGAGAGAGAGACAGACAGACAGACAGACAGACAGACAGACAGACAGACAGACAGACAGAGACAGACAGACAGACAGACAGACAGACAGACAGACAGACAGACAGACAGACAGAGACAGACAGACAGAGAGACAGAGACAGACAGAGACAGACAGAGACAGTCAGACAGACAGACAGACAGACAGACAGACAGACAGACAGACAGACAGACAGACAGACAGACAGACGGACGGACCTACAGCCGGATAGATAGATAGATAGACAGAAAGAGAGACAGAGAGACGTTGACAGACAGAAATGATGAAAGACATAAAAGAAGACAGGGAGAGGCTTTACATGAAACTAAACCACACGCCCGAGCTTTGAACACCTGAAATATTTCCTTACACTTAAGTGCCACGCATTGAAACACGTGAAGCAAATATGTGTCGCTTGTTTATGTGTCGAGAAATTTGCGCGCGAATGTAATAGATTCCTAGTTTGCCTCGTTTTAGTACTTATCCTCAAACAAGATCTAATTGCCTGTGATCCAATTCAGGTATTAAACGTTGTTGATACATTTAATAGTCTTGTGAAGTCAAATACTGTGTATTAGATTCTGGTGGTTTTCCAATTAGATCGAGTCTCTTAATTGGACAGGTATGAATACAAACATTAAATGATTGTATGACTTGAATGTATTAATTTTTCCACTTATAGAAGGCCTGTATATATAATATTGCGTATATAGAAACACGCGTACCAGTCTATTATTTAGGTCAGTGTCTCGAGAGTTTACTCACAGGAATATGGCTATCACGTCAGTAACGGTAATATGCGCCTCGAAAGTGAAAGACTTAAACTTTTGATAAAATTGTCCTCGGAAATCCTTCATCCATTCTCATTTAAAAAACAAAAAATAATAATCAGTGGATCACGTCGCAAATGTTGGTACTCAGGAGAAACAAATTATCCAAGAATTACCGATATTTGAAATTCAAAATGGCCGCCACAATCTCTGTGTTAACTCTATGGAGAAAAAATAAAATTTTCTACTTTCAAAAAGAATAATTATCCATGAGTCACACACATCTCAACCATTTGCTAGAAGTAGAACGATAGAGTTGTAAACGAGTTGATGGCAACCAGTACTTTAAAGCTACTATTATTTTGTATCAAGCTTCGTATAACACTAATGAAATGACATTAATTATAGTATCAAATATTAATTAATGTCAAATCAAGTGCTAATATTTACGATTGTAAATGCACATTGTAAGCAATGTACCCCAGCTTGGCAACCAAGGTTTCTATGTTAAATATTTTGAATTGGGGGGATTTGGTTCTACAAGTTTGTGTGGCACTCTGAGTAGAAATCTTTACACACTGCTGTAAATTGTCAAATGATTTCCACTGGTTGTTTCAATCACTCAGTAAAACATCAGTGTTCTGGGACAAACCTCGACACCAGATCTGAATAGCATGTTTTGATCCGGATACTATTTTTGGACCAGGGTCGTCGTGTGACGGCAGCCACAAACCGATGGTGGGTCGGTTAAATAGCACAGCAGTACTATACATGACTAACACATAACCATAATCCGCTTGCCACAAAACAAATCTACTTGATATTGATATCTGAAATTCGAAACACTCAAAAGGGGTTTTCGTAGAAGATTGACAACAAATGTTCTGTCCCGCGATGATGTGTTTCCGAAATCAAACACTTAAACAAAGAATTGAACACGTTGACCTTATTTCCGTAAGTATCGTAATATTCTTACCGCACGATTGAACTCCGTCGCCCGGCACGGGGCCGTGCGAAAGGAAAATTTAGGTGTACGAAAATTTATTGTATTTCAGGCGGCGCTTATTAGAATTGCAATGAATGCTTTAGAAATGTCAACGAACGATAGGAAGGAATTATTTTTCTTGAGTTTTTTTATGAATCCAGTATTATGGCATAGTTTAGTTCTTATACGGTATCAAGCACAGTCTAATGCATGTTCGAAGTCGTATTGTCAAAGTCTCGTGTTTAAAGAAACCACATTTCCTTGCCATCTTAATTTCAAGCTGAAGGTTATAACTTTCGTTACAGAGAAGAGTGTCAGTGTTTGTTCACTTGACGCATGCTCAAATTTCAACTCTAAGGGTTTCAATCGCCGTAAAAGAGTTGCTACTGGCGCAATGACATCACAGGTCACTGAACAATTTCTTGTATGATGGCAACTTAACGGCATTCTCAATAAAAACGGCGAACATTTTGTGGCTCCGCTACGACAAACGTGAGAGCAGACAGACAAGACAGACAGACAGACAGACAGACAGACAGACAGACAGACAGACAGACAGACAGAGACAGACAGACAGGAGAGATAGAGACAGAGACAGACAGAGAAAGACAGACAGAGAGTCAGACAGGCAGGCAGACAGACGGATATATAGAGACCGACACAACGGACGCAAAAGTAACATCAAAGAGTGGCAGACTGACTGACAGAACCAAAGGGGTATAGAGTACATTCGTTCAAACTTTTCAAACGTTTTGAAGCTTTGCAAAAGATATTCAGAAAGTCAAAAAATAGTTTAGCATTCTATTTATAGGAGAAGATATTATTTCTCCAACAGTGTTTACTCTACAACTGGCAAAGACTGTCTCCGTCAACTCTTATCTACCATTCATAAATACATTGCGTGTAAATCGTACGAGTGACTATAAAACGTCAAAACGACACGTGGCGAAAATAAAGCAGAAACACGCCGTCGGTGATCTCTCCAGGAAGACCGTAAACTTTACGGAGCGAATGAGGAATATTAACTTCTTCCCGGTACGAGCCCGTTTATTTGTATCTCGCTGTATGAATGGCCGCGGATTGTCACTGGCGAATGATCCAATTCTTTCAGGAAAAATCAAAGGATCTTTACATCTCACTCTCGACTTTATCGTCCCAGTTTAAGAGCTCGTTAATTTATTTGCCTTGCATAACAAGTAACAAGTAATACATCGCCCAGCTGCCACAGAGAGGGCGTATAATATGATGAATGTCAAAGACACGACTGTGAGTTTCTATAGGGAGGAGGATGACATCTTTTGGGAGACGTTTCCGTAGAAAACGAGCGGGCGAGGGAGGGGGGCAACTACACGTGATCGCTTGACCTGATTTCATTTTACGATGAAAAAATAAAAGTTTAAGAGAAAAGTACAACTCATGAAAAAAAAATGTCGCCCACTATTCGACATATAAGCAATGGGGTTACCTGCCTTCGGGCAACGGCTGTCCGCATTATAATAATTCAAATCAGAGAGCTTATATCGTTTTTGTTTTGTTTCTGGTGTTTTATTTGCCATATCTGATTAAAAAGTCAAGCGGAATTATTTTCCTAAGGCTTAACTTAATTCGCTTGATGTCGTTTATGAAGTATTGCTGAAGGCAGTCGATGAATATATATTCCTCATTTATTAAAATAGACATATTAGACACATTTCGACTCGTTTTCCTCGATCCTTTTTATTTCGCAGGGGTCTGGTCATTTGGTAAGAATTACTATCGTCCACTTGCATGTCGTAAATTAAGAGTTTGTATAATTTTTACATGATCATTTGCCAAACATTGGCTTTATATAATTCTGCATTGTAACTTGGTTTTCATTTTGCTGCCTATGTAACTATCCCCTGCGGTGAAATGCCATCCAATCAACGTCTTAGATTTGAGGACGTCAAACCTTCCTCATGGAGTGAGACATTTTGCCCTTTACATTGACTTTCTACATGTTGCTATAGCTGTCTCGCTTGACGAACACAAGGCCATAAAATGTGACGAAAATGTACAATATGATTAAATATTTAAGGAGATCAGTACACTGTAATGGTTCACGTGTTTCCGTTAAGGGAGAGTAGCTGCAATTCTTGGGTTTTTTCTTCATGTTTTCGTTTTTCAAGTCAACTACCGTTTCTTGTTCAACTTCCTAAGGCATGTTGAAACACCTACTATTTAGCTTGTCAAGGTAGCGTCTTCACGTATAAAATGCACTGTTATTGTTTACATTTGAATTCTAGTCCGGACTATAATTCACTTGACAACAATAACAATGCAGTCTACACATGTACAGGCTGAGTTGGTAATCTGAATACCGTGTATCTCAAAATGCTCTGGGGAGTAGTACAAGAAACTTAAGTTGATATTGGGGAAAAAATAATGAAAATAAATTTGTCTAAACTCGCAGCCACTGGCCCTTTACTACAATTTATCACGTGACTCTGCAACGCCATATTGTCAGACATTAACCGTCTGAGGGTACGCCGACGTTGGCGTGACGACAGTACTCTAGAATTTACGGTTCTTCGCAGAGCAGCTTTCAAAGAGACGCCGCTGATGAACACATAGACTGCACAAAGCAATAAAAATCCAAACCGAAGCTGGTCCTTCCAGCGTCTTTTTTAATGATACTTATCTTATAGCATTGCGTGTAATATTGGTGAGACATTTGTGTGAGAAAGACTTTCAAAACATTTCCCTTCCAAAATGTACGTGTGTCCGGTGGGGTGGGGGTGTTTGTATGTGTGGGGAAGAGACAAACAAATTAACAGATAAAAAATCGTTTCTATTTTAGAACTGAAAAATGTATTCTTTAGGTCAATTACAAATCCGAAATCGGAAATTGTTCTGCGCTGCAGTTGTTTTGTGATACGGCAGAGTCATCGCACTTCTTCGTTCAAAATTCTAAACAAATCCACTAGTTTGCTCTCTCAATTTAACCATAATTTTCCCTATAAGGTAGTTGTCCAATGTATGTCCACGAAGGTCAGATGAACATGTGAACGTTCAGATGAAAATTTGACCGTGTGTTTTTTACTATAATCTGATCACATCCTCACTTATCCAAAGCGCTATCATAAAGCTCATGGATATTTAATCAGCTGTTGTATGGTCCTCATCAATAGGACATCAACAAGGTCACCTCAGACAATGTCAAAAATCCACGACCGTTTTCTATATGTGCCTACATCATTTATACTTAGGCGTTCAATATCCGTCCGTCCAGTCAGTAATGGATGAGCACATCGGGCGAGTCGGAGGTGTAATTAAAGAGCTGCATTTCGGTCGTAAAACCGTGATAAAGGAGAGGCCGGACCTCTGTCCCTGTAATTAAACAGACAACGCAATAAAAGTTGTTTTGTATCCATAACTGCCTTTAGCTAGAGTCGTCACGTAAAATCTGTCAATAATTTATGTTGTAATCTACCAGTGCATTAAAAAGAGTTTTGATGTATGCTACTCATTTTCACGTGTTGGTTTATCATTAGACAGCTAAGATTGATCTGGTCAGCGCCTCGAAAGCCAAAGATTTCAACTTTTGCTCAAACTTTCCTCAGGGAACCTTTCAACTTACTCATACTAATTCAGAAATAAAAATCAGGGGTAGCCGAGTAAATTTTGGCAACAGAGAAAGAAATTACCTCACATTTGATGATATTGAAATTCAAAATGGCCGCCATCTCTGTGATAACTCTGTGGGGAAAAGTAAATTTCGATTTTCGAAAAAAAAAACCCAAAAAACTATAGTTGAAATTTGACTCATACTAGGAACAAAAAAATGATCCCCTACAATCGGTAGATTTTTCAGAAAAGAATTGTAAAACATGAGACTTCGAATATCTGTCCCCGAGGCTCAGACCTAACGTACATCAACGTCACCAACATCACACGCCAGCACAGTGAACTATCGCCGTGCTTCCTCGGTGGCTGTCAACGACGTCCCGTCTCCGACGTGACATCGTTATTATCCTTGGCACAGATCGGAAACATGCGTCGCCGCCGATATTCCTTTTTCTACACCTTGATGTGAGCCATTCCGGTTTTTACACAATATTAACTAGCAATCGGGGGATTTAATACGTCAAGACCGATCACCGAGGCTAATTGTGTATGCCGAAGGAAAGTTCGGTTTATTGTTCAGCGAAATGTCGTTATAATCTTCTTAAAAAGAGACCAGGGGATTACCACAGGACAATTCACAACTTCAACGCACTAGCAGAACTGCAGGTTTGATGTGAATCCCCTGCAGTGGAATTTCAAAATAATGCAAAGCATATTTTTCTTCAAATGAAAAATCTAGCCTGAAAATTAGGACATAAACACAACAAAACAAGTGTTAGATTTCTCTCAGCCGTACGTCACTGGACACGTGGAATTGAAATTCCGGGCGCCTTATGATAGCAGAGATATATCTGGATTGAGCTAGGAGCGATATCACAACTGGGGTCTAACCAGAAAGTAATGATTTTTCTGCCGATTGAATTACGAGTTGGAATCTCCAGTGAACGGATCAACGGCGCTTTTCATCCCCCCGGCCGGGCTGACATGATAATATTCTGATATTATTTATGGCGTTGCTCGCCTACGTGATGTCACAACAAGCCAAATCGTAAATTCGACTTTGAAGGCGCGAATTAAAATTAATGAGAGATTCAGACTTCAGCGATTAATGAATGACAATCGATATGTCATGAGCATTGTATATCACTGCCCATTATTGGACCATACAGCGCTATGTGCGCAATATCCTACCGTAGAGACAAATGCATAAAGAGTAAAAAAATCGTCTCAATTCATTGGCATTATCACTTACAGCTTCTAACAAATCCATTACACCGGCCTTTCTTGACCTATTGCTTTTCTTAATCCTTTTCTTTTGGACTTCTTTGATTTACAATCAATCGCTTCTTTCAAATGATATTTTAATATAGGTTTCCGAACGTCACAACTTCAAATGCGCTCCCGCCATATATCAGTTGTCGATCTTTTGATGTGTTTTTAAGGCGATCGCAGAGTCTTTGAGGAAATCCATATCTGCACGGCCATGCTTGGTGGTTCTCACTGCCCTGACTCCGTTTTATTGAACCAGCATTTAAAATCAACTAGATATGCCGAAAGTGCCGTGGCTGTGCCGAAATCTCCAAGACTTTGCAGTTTGTTCGTCCCAGCGCAGTTGGAAGTTATGACGTAGCAAATTTTCAATACTCGAGATCTTGCATCGTTACATACCGACCACGCCAAAATTCGATAATTGTACGCTGTTAGACGATGTCAGAGCCACGCCAAAGACTGCACACGATTGTATGTGCTTACAGAATAAATAAACGCCACAAATATGTTCCATAACTGTCGAAATTAAGTCATAACGTAGGTCAGAGCCGGTCTGTCTAAGCTCACGGTCATGAGATGATAATGCGCCTGCGTCAAATGCTGGATGATGACGTAATTGTGACTCTATGCATGCAGGTAATGTCGACAAACAGATACCAGATGTAAACTGAATGTGCTCACGTGGTTTACAACAGGTTCATTACATAGTACTAAGCTTCACAGAACAACCAGATATTTTTCAGATCATTTTATGTAGCAGGTTTAATCAACATTCGCACACCCTACTTTAGTAATAATCACTAATTACAAAACTTCATTTAATATTCAAATGAGCTGGTTATTAACTTGACATTGTTCAATGCTTCATGGGATAATTAGATGTCTATCAGATCAACAGCACGTTGTAGCACGGTTCATCAAATTTAATGCTGTAATTTCGGAGTTATATGACTAATTACAAAGTTCGTTAAATATGCATATGAACACTTAATTAACTGACATTGCTCAGTGCTTCACGCGACAATTAGATCATTATCAGATCAATATCTGTAGCATGTTTCACCAAATTTGGTGCCATAATTTAAGAGTTATATAACTAATTACAAAGTTCATTAAATATGCAATTGAACCCTTAATTAACGTCACACTACTAAATGCTTTACACGACAGTTAGATATCTGTCGGATCAGTATCTGCAGCAGATTTCATCAAATTTTGTGAAGTTATTTTGGAGTTATATGACTAATTAGAAAACTTTATAAAATATGCAAATGAGCTATTTATTAACTTGACACTACTCGATACTTCACAGTAAAATTAGATTTCTATCAGATCAATATTTGTAGCTGGTATCATCATATTTGGTGTAGGAATTTAAGAGTTATATCACTAATTACAGAAGTTCATTAAATATGCCAATGAGCAGATAATTGACATGACACTAACAATATCATCATAATGTTCTGAGATTGTCATCAGTGAAAATTTTCATGAAATTTTGTACCGTTTTCTTCATAAATGTAGACACTGTCATTACTGTCTTCATGGGGAAACCACTATATGAAAAAAAAGATATTTCATAACTTCGTTAATATGCAAGCCACACTAACCAAAATCTAATCAGTTCTTACAATTAGCATATGATACCTGTCTACCGAATTTGACTTGAATCCGTTACGCGTTCTTGCGATATCGTGTAAACAGACAGACAGAAAGAAAGACAGACGCGCACACTCACAGACAGGCAGACAGACAGACAGACAAACAGATAGACAGACTTCAGTTCGACATTACTCACTTGTGTGAACACATGAGCTAAAATGCTTTGTCAAACCACAGCCCATCCCGAGTATAAACACTTAGCCACGTTGTGACAAAAGATTTAAATCGCGATTGTCATGAGCTTTAATATGTGTGTGCTCATTAGCTCTATCCAAGAAACACGGAATATTATTCACGCTTATATTCGATACATTACGGTTACTCTATCCAACAGTGTAACCGTGAATATATACATCCCTTTTTCGAGTGCATGAGGTCACAAGCGCGGCAAAGAAATAGCGGGATTTTTCTCAGTCTCGCGTAAGCCATCGCTAGATCTCTTCGTTCCAGTTTTGAACCTGAAAATGCCTAACATTTCGCGCCAAGAAACAAATTTAGCGAACTTGACACAAGAAAAGTGTGGGGTCATGGTTCTATTTTCGATTTTTTGGACATTTACTTTGTGACCAACACAAGGTGGTTGCAGTTGGACAGACAACCAAGCAACACAGCAGTGATATTCACTATATCATGAACAAAATCTGAAGGGGAATACGAAAAACCCTACAAAAACATGAAGGGCAAAGGGGGTTGGCTTGTCGTCATAGGTGACACCAGTCTCATTGTGAATCTAAATACAGGGGCTGACGTTACTCTTTAGAATGGCGAAAGGTTCTGTCTTCAGCTTGTCATAAAATGCATTTAGTGCATTATAATCGTGACAAACGACCATGTGTGAATGGAAGTTCATTTTAACGGTAATTTTCATGACATATGTAATATGACTGATGCATCTGTCAGTTAGTTGAAGCACACATATTGTGAAATCGACATGGTATCAATGCCCTATAGATCATCATAAGTTACCAGGGTTCAACAATGCGTCGGCAAGGACCATGACGCATTGACACGGTCTGTCCGCGTCGCATTGTTTGTGACTGCAGGACAAAAAAATAACGTTAATCCGCCCTCACGTTCGGTAATAAGTCATGAAGGTCGATTTAATCTGCTCACGTAATTATCAGGATAGGCACAAGCCGCGGCGATCGTTGCCAAAATGTCGCACACCGCGCTATAAAAGCCAAACGAACGGAACTTCACAGAGACGCAGCGCCAAATGCGTCCAAGTATTCGCAGACACGCATCCGCGCAACACGTAATTTTTACCTGTTGGCTATCTTGGTGAATAAACTATACTTTATAACTACAAACGAACATTCCGACGAACCTGCAGTGTTTTTAATCAAGATTTACTTGCTCTATACTCGCATTTCTTGCTTGTTAATATTCTCTCTGCCACTGCCTGGGAGCAGACGCCGACCATTGGCAGCACATCACGCGTTTTATCGCCTGGAATTTACCGAGAGATCACGCGACGTCATCTGAAACCCCGATTTCTTTCAGTTTTACTATGCAGTCAAACATAATTTTGGCGAAAAAACCAAACAACAAATAAAGAATGCAAAGCAGAAATATCATGGATATGATAATCGCGAATAATAATACCCTGTCCTTGGCGGAGTATTGATAAAGTAAACGATAACATGTCAAAATGGTTCATGACTTTTGAAATTATATTAAGAAATGAGGTACACATGATTATTAAAGTGATAATTATGATTGGCGCAGACGTGACTCCCCGAAGGTGAATTTCATTATTCAGTTGGACCACACACTGTGACTCATGTAATACATTGTGCGTCTTTGTTTGTTTTCGTTTTCTATTTCACAAATTTCCAAATCAAAGATACATTTAAGGTAGCTAGATACCTTATAGACACTTTCAGATTTTAATTTTTTTCTCAGTTATAGAAGTCCCAAACCCAAATAAAGTATATATTTTCTGAAAGCCCTGATATTTGGAAATCCGACCATGCACAGTACATTGTCATTATTTGTATAATAGTCACGTGACAAACATTTTGCTGAACCTTCCAAAATCACGATTTCCGGTTAAAAGTTATGCAATGGCAAGCTTTGGCAATGCCCTTGAAAGTTCATAATATTTCACAAATCTCAGTTTGAACTTTTGTTTTGGAATAAATTAGTAAAAAAAGGTTTTTCTGCGACAAAAAAGGAATGCAGGCGTGATAAAGTAAAATTAGCTGAATTCACCTTGCCGTGTATCAAGCACTTATTTTGCTTTCTTGAGGTAAACGCTCGTCGATTTTGCAATTCACGTCACGGTTCTGAGGCCTTAGCCTGAAAATTCAAAATTTCATCTGTTCACTTTGTCCCACGTTTGCCCGTATGTACTACAAGTGTGGTTCGGGAAATGTCCAAGCACCCTTAGCGTGTATTGCTTTAGTTCAACAGTTATTACAGAAATAACGGGCGACGCGCTGACCATTAACCCGTTAATTTGGCTTTCCTCGAGCCCGCGCCCACAAATAAACGTTAATGGTCAGCGCGGAGTCTGTTATTTCCAATATATTATCAGCGAACCCAAGAAAACCGTCAAAATTTCCGAAAATTACAGGAGCGAACGACAACTGGGCCCGAGAAACTGAGCAATACGCGACGCATTGTCACGTGCGCTGTAAAAATTGGCAAATCCGGAGATGTTTTCAGAAAATAAGTATCTCAACTTGACCTACAAGTTTTCCATTTTATTTTGTGATTGATTATGATTTACGTCTGAGTTGTGAAGTTACGATACTTTGAGTTGTTAATCTTATTATTTATATTCACGGGCATGTAGAGAAACCATTACTGTGTATTTGTGGTCAGTCACGTGGTTCAGCTCGCCCAATCAAAATGCGACGGGCAGGGCATGGTAATATAATGATGCTTAAAGTAACAGAATGGGGAAGAGCGTTCGAAGTGTTCTGGCGTCCGATTCACACTACCAAAGGTGAACAGTAAATATTCTGCTAGAAGGCATCTCACAAAGGGAGAACCATTTACGACAGACAAGTTAGTGCGTGTTACTAGTGCCACCTCCCGTCACTAAAACGAGGCTTGGTGCAATGCATCCCGGGAAACCCGCAGAGAGGCGCATCTCACTTTCTCATCCAGCTCAACAGTCCGTCAGTCGAGTCGACTAGCAAAGTGCGCCAAATTGCCGATGCACCTGGGATAAAAGCAGGTTTGAAAATTCTACAGCGGTGAGTCTGTCTCCGATTAATATACTGGTTTTCATCTCAATTCTATTGCTTTTCTTTTTGCTTTTTTTTTATTTTTTTGTAATTCGGAACTCCATTGGCTTCACAAAGGGATTTAATCACTTGATTCAATCGAAATCGTTCGTGTCCGTCTCGGCAAAGAGTTTCACACATTTCGTTGTATCTTCGCTCACGGTTCCTTTTCATCGCAATTGATAATTTGCAATCGCTATTGGTGTATGGCTTCAATTTTATCTACTGTCATCGCTGGGCTGGCGTATGCAAGCTTCGGTCTGCACAAAAAACTTACACCTGTCGATCAAAATAAGTTGGTTTACACAATTTTCATTTAGCTTTTGTAGCGAGAACGTACGAGAAGAAGCAAAAATTGATTTCTTTCAGCGTCGTACTATTAATATATATTTATTTTATATTGAATTTGTTCTCTGTGTAATGACAATCAGTCCATATCGCCATACTGACAGACGTAATCAGTATTCAATGCTTTACCTCCATGCGGTGGCTTCGCTCTGACAGTTTCACAGAAGATGGCCTTTGCGGTTTATTCATTTTTTATTCGCTGGAACGAGATAGTCGTAAATACTTACTAATAAGTGATCCCCTGCATGTTAAGACTCACGGTAGATGTCAGCAAGCGTGAAAATGCAGTGCTTCGTCAAATCGCGTGTTTTGCTCTAATTTTGTGATCGATATGGGACTGAATACAACTCTCCCTTCCCCCTCCTTCTCCTTCTCCTCCACTCATCATCATCATCATCATCATCATCATCATCATCATCATCATCATCATCATCACCACCACCATCACCACCACCATCACTATCATCATCATCATCGTCGCCGTCGTCATCGTCAATGTTCTCGCCGACATTGTCGCAGTAGTCATCGTATTGGACAGCGACGTCGTCGCCACCGTCATCGCCATCCCCTTCATCATCATCATCATCGTCCATCATCATCATCATCATCATCATCATCATCACCCACCACCATCACCACCACCATCACTATCATAATCATCATCGTCGCCGTCGTCATCGTCAATGTTCTCGCCGACATTGTCGCAGTAGTCATCGTATTGGACAGCGACGTCGTCGCCACCGTCATCGCCATCCCCTTCATCATCATCATCATCATCATCATCATCATCATCATCCATCATCATCATCGTTGTCGTCGTCGTCGTCGTCTTCGTTGTCGTCGTCTGCGTTGTCTTCTTCTTCGTCGTCATTATCATCGTGTGCACATATCATAGTCTGTTTTAACACTAAAAGAATTGTCCGTTATTAGTTTTATGTACACGTTTTCTTAACCTCTCTGTTGGTTTGTGCTCCACTAAATGATAAAACTGGCATTTAATGTAATTATAAGGATACACCAAACAATTTGATGACGTCACCATGGGCTGTGTAATTTTCAGTGACGGGTAATTGCTCGTTTGAAACATGAAATGATACTAATTGAGCGTTTCCTTTCAATGATGTATCGTGTGGGGAAAAATTGTAGTATTTTCAGTATCTGCATAATGGAACTACTATGTTTTTTCAATTATCAATTTGCGAGCCTAATAACATGTACAGTGTGGTGCCACACACTTCTTGAAATGTCACGGCACATTGGGGGATTTTCAACGAATGTACTGTGACAATAGCGCCGATAAAGGCCTCCACTGAGAAATGCATCTGGTCCATTAGTCTCTCTGAAAGGTTAAGAATGATAGATGGCGGTAGAGGGGAAAAAGCAACAATTTTTCATCTAAACACGGTTCATTCCAAACAACGATTTCCTGGCAACCAAAAACACAATCTCACCGAAAGTCTTCTGCTTAATCAACGATACATATACACTATAATATATATATATATATATATATATATATATATATATATATATATATATATATATATATATATATATATATATATATATGTAGTGAATGTAATATAATATGTTAGTAGGTAAGTTGCTAGGTATATATTATTATTTCGTCACTCCTTTGAATACAAGACTACATACACTCAGGTTCATGTTCAACGCAAGGCAAAGGCTCATGTTATTTCAAGGCATAACAGCATGCATAAAGCAACTCGGAGCCGTCGATGCTTTATCAACATTAACAAATTTGTCGTTCAATCAATCAATCAATCAATCAATCAATCGATATTATATTGACATAGACTGCAATTTTATTAATCATGACAAACGCGGATGTATCAGCGACGAAATTGGTTTACTGTGTGTATTAAAGCGATGTTATTAGATTTGTCCCGCTCTGAGATGCCGATCAATATTTATTTCAGGGAACGGTGTTTTCTAAGGGTTTATCAGGGTTTAGTGTTTCTTCCCTTTCTCGATTAATTTCTTACTTGATTTCTGGACAAAAGAGAGATATAAAACCTGGTTTACTTTTGCCAACAAGGATAGAATTACAACTCCTGTTCGACCTACACAAAGCTTAATCTATAGAAAGGCTGTGGCCATGATTCATCAAAGGTACGCTCATCAGTATTGTGAAATATCGGGGGTGGAAGGTCATGCCGCTGTTTTCACTGTCACTCAAACTCAGCGCTGATACTGGAAAACAACGTTGTTTGCATTCATCGCAAGGAGCTGAAAGACTATAGTGGATCAGGTTTGAAGAAAGGTTGTCAATGAGAAAATTATTCTGCCAGGAGAAAAATCCGTCACAACAGATTATGTTTGTCCTGTACAGATTCCCGTCTTACGAGAAATTTTGATCATCATATAATTCGTTGATGATAAAAGAAACGGCATAAAATGATATCCTCGAGACATAATATGACACAATACTATAAAGTGCAGTACTGTAACATAATGACATCAGTTAGAGAGACAGACAATGGTGCAAAATTATGTAAACAGTAAAAACGCATAAAACACAAGCACCCAAAAATGGCTCTCTCAGTGAATAGAGAAAGCAACATGCACAATAACTGAAAATGACAGGTCTGACTTTATTGAGAAAAATACGTGACGGTACATATGATACGGATGGAAAGTTACATACTGATACATGATTCATGATTTCAAGTCACGTAGTCATGGCGATATGACGGATATCGGTGTTCCATTTCACGCTAGGAAGGGTTTATCTAGCTTGGAATAGGTAATAGGCCTAAGGCCCGGAAAGATTCCCTATGTTACTCAACAGATTGTTCGGGTTTGCCAGTTTGCTGAAAGGCGTCTTTATTTCAAGTTAAGCAGATATTCGGACTACGTTGTAGGAGACAAAATACTTATCGTGATGTTGCTGTTTTTATTTTTCCATTATTAAAGCGAGGGTTTAATATTCTATTTCTTCAAGAGATCGATCCGATATAAGGACATTTCGGCTTTCAATAATTATGGTACATGCATTGTTCTTTCGTGTCGTTGGTTATTTGACCCCAGATGAAGTCAACTTACGAACCCAGGGACGTTAATTAAGGGATTGGTACCCCGAGTATTTAGGCAGAACTTTCTCGATTAATCTGCTCGATGACGACTTCATATTAGCTCAAACATGATAATTTATTGTAGGGTAAGAAGGAGAATAGGTACATTCGTTAGACCAGAGCCTTAGCAGCATCTCTTGCTTTATCATTGCTCACTTTGTTGGCAAACAACAACAACAACAGCAACAACAACAACAACAGCAGCAACAACAACAACAAAGATGTTACTTGAGAGGTGCGCAACAAAGTGACGCGGGTGAAAAATCGGAAATATATGTAGTACCATGAACTTCAGAATATTGTTAAGAAAAGTCTTTACAGCAAACTTTTGGGTTTTGACTGTGATGTCTTCGCTAGATGGCTGGGCGCCGTACGTTGTGAGCTCGAATCCCATCGAGAATTTACTGAAGTTTCTACCCTGGGTTGATAGCTTTACTGGTGGACAGAATTGTCCCCAAGGCTGTAGTTTGCCCAGTTCATTGCTTTGATAAGTTTGTGAGCTATGCCATGCGTTATAGCGAATGTGTGTGTGCGGGTGCTTCATGAACTCCCAAGTGTGTGGAGGGATCGCAGTCAGAAAATATTGCAACAACTTAACTCGGTTATTGAACCACTCTTTTCAAGGATGGGGATTTAGCCGAGCGGTTTTGACTGTGATGTCTTTGCTAGATGACTGGGTGATGTAACTTATGAGTTCAAATCCGGTCGAGAATTTACTGAAATTGTATCTTCTTTTGATGTGGAAGAGAGTCCATAGCATAGCTGATTTTTTCCCAGCCTATGTTCGCCACACAGTGATGTAGTGACTTGTCCCATTGGGCAAGTGATCTATGTACCCCTTTTATAAGTTAAAATATTCAAAGTGAGTAACGAGATATTCCGTTTCGTTCATGCTTAGCTGATAGAACTTTCTTACAGGAATATGCCATACGTATACGATTATACTGAGAAAATATGGTATTACCCAAGCTGAAACACTACGATAGAAAGCATTATAGGTTTTGATAGCGTTTCAGGAAATATTTATTTCATCGTTTCAGTATATTTCTATTGATATCATACATCAATGTTTAATGTTTACGTTTGTAGTCTGTTAATAACATGAAGTCGCTATCATATGGAGAGTGGATTGACATGGTTTCTTTTTATTCATTTATGGTTAAATGGTCAGTTCTTTCTGATGTTTTTTCCCGGTTTTGTTTATATTTTTAGTTTCGTTATTCTATCCGCAAAGCATGCATGTTACGATAAACAGTATTCAGCTTGTCAACTCAGCATATAAATGTGTAAACTGCGATGTTATTGTTGACAATGAAATTCAGGTCCGGACTAGAAATTCAAATGTAAACAGTAACTGCATGTTACGCATATAGGCGCTGTGTTTAACAAGCTAAACAGTTGGTGTTTCAACATGCTTTTTGGAGTAGAACAAGAACAAGACCCTGCTAGTGACATACTACTGTCCCAGTAAGCGTGAGTTTTTGTTAGATAATGATTGATTATAAGATAAACCGACAGAAAAGATACCTTTAGATATGAACAGTTTTTCAACAAAATTTCTCGGTTTTCCAGTTGTAATAATGTTAGTCGACACACTGGAAAAACAGCTTAAGGAAACCCGTATCGCTTAAAATTGTGAGTAATTAACTGGCGTCTGACGGAACGAAAAGAATTTGTCGAATCAAAAAATGTAACCTGTAGATTGTTTTCTCTTGAGTCTGGCGTCAGAAGCAATTTCTTCTGAACCACGTGATTTTTCAGTACACCTGGTAATGTTGGGAAGAAATGCTTTTTGGGTTGTACGATAAATCATTTTATTTAATAATGGGGTAATCTAGGGTCCTAGCTGCCTGAATCAGATCACATAATTTTCTTGTGCGAGAAATATGTGTTATTATCTGTGATGTAAGTATCGGTGCATTTATAGAGTGATGAAATATGGTACCCAAGCCATTCAATCCTCTAGTCGCCATATGTGTGGTGTTTTATCGGCAAACAATATAGCCGGAAAGCTGAAGGGTAACCGAACGCTGTTTTGGAATACAATTATGTAATATTTTATCATCCCTTGTGTCGATTTTGATATATCGATGACTTCAGGACATCCTTTTTATATCGGTATAATCCTTATTGGACTGAAATCATTGAGGATTATTTTGCTGAAACTGTGAACCCATGGCAACCAGGATAATTGAAAGAACTTCACTGGTACACGTCAATGGATGAAAAACATTCTGCGTATTGATTTGTTAAGAGATGTAAAGAGGCGTTTTATAAACCTTGTTGTTTAATTACTACTGACTCAGTTATATTAGAGCAAAGTCATTATCTAGTATGATATTTCACTGATGAATTGCAACTTCTTCTGGATCGCTGAATTTATTCCGCGTATTCAGATCACTGGTGATGAGCACAGCATTGCGGAAGGATTCTTGAAAGTCCTCTGATTGATCTGCACTGTTTTTATCGTTCGTACGCGTCAAAGTTTTCGTTTCGTGATTCTCAAAGTATCAGCTTACCCTTCCTTCTCTAGGTGTCAGTTTATAAGACAAATAGCTACTTCAGTCACCAAGTGAATTTTGTCCTTCCTCTTTTAAGAGGACTGCTTGCACAGTTCTAAATGCACCTGAGTCTCGATTTAAGAATTCAACTTTAAAATGTTATACATTGCTTAAATGTTTACGAGAGACGTGACTTGCGTTGTCATCAATAATACAATTATCAGAATAAGCACTCCTTGGTGTACCATTGTAGACGTTAACCTCTGAGCGCTGTCAAAGGAGGGTGTGAATTCAATCACAACACCAATATGTCAATATTAATGTTATGCATTTAAACTCGCGCGTCTTTTCAACTGATATCCCTTTCATGGTGATGCAGCACTCTATATGTATGTACACGTCTGTCTGTGCGCGTGTCTGTATGTTTGTATGTATGTATGTCTGTCTGTCTGTATGTCTGTCTGTCTGTCTGTCTGTCTGTCTGTCTGTCTGTCTGTCTGTCTGTATGTATGTATGTATGTATGCATGCATGCATGCATGCATGCATGCATGCATGCATGCATGCATGCATGCATGTATGTATGTATGTATGTATGTATGTATGTATGTATGTATGTATGTATGTATGTATGTATGTATGTATGTATGTATGTGTGTGTGTGTGTGTGTGTGTGTGTGTGTGTGTGTGTGTGTGTGTGTGTGTGTGTGTGTGTGTGTGTGTGTGTGTGTGTATGTATGTATGTATGTATGTATGTATGTATGTATGTATGTATGTATGTATGTATGTATGTATGTATGTATGTATGTATGTATGTATGTATGTATGTATGTATGTATGTATGTATGTATGTATGTATGTATGTATGTATGTATGTATGTATGTATGTATCTATGTATGTATGTATGTATCTATGTACGTATGTACGTATGTATGTATGTATGTATGTATGTATGTATGTATGTATGTATGTATGTATATATGTATGTATGTATGTATGTATGTGTGTGTGTGTGTGTGTGTGTGTGTGTGTGTGTGTATGTATGTATGTATGTATGTATGTATGTATGTATGTATGTATGTATGTATGTATGTATGTATGTATGTATGTATGTATGTATGTATGTATGTATGTATGTATGTATGTATGTATGTATGTATGTATGTATGTATGTATGTATGTATGTATGTATGTATGTATGTATGTATGTATGTATGTATGTATGTATGTATGTATGTATGTATGTATGTATGTATGTATGTATGTATGTACGTATGTATGAATGTTTATATGTATGTTTCTATCTGTGATTCTTGGGCAGACCTTCAGGAAAAGGGAAATCCTTGAAGACTTAAATTTTACGTTCAGTTATCTTCAGATTTAGATGAAGATAGGACTTGCGGTATTCACATTGCCATTGAAATCATCGATGCTTAGGATTATTATTCTGTATGAGAGGTAACGCTGATATTTCAAGCGAACGCAACAGCAGATGATGTGCCCTTTGGTCATGATTTTAATGTTGAAATTTTAATTCTTTCGTTGAAGTATTTCAGTGAGGTGGAAGGTCACGGGATATCACCGCCTTATATTTCCTTTCAGGATGCGTAACACTCACATAGTATACTGAGTAGTTTGATTGTACTTTGCATTTTGAGAGAGAGAGAGAGAGAGAGAGAGAGAGAGAGAGAGAGAGAGAGAGAGAGAGAGAGAGAGAGAGAGAGAGAGAGAGAGAGAGAGAGAGAGTATTCAAGGGGATTGGTGATTATTCATTGAAGGGTTGTCGGCTGTTTTTGAGCTCCCTCATTACTGGCGAGAAGATGCTTTCATTTCCTTAGACCAATCGCAAGATTACATCGAGAGGAAATTGGTTTTCCATCAAAACAGTTCCCCGCAAAACCCTCTGAGATAATGACCAGTTGATTTCAAGGCGTAAACAGTCGTAAGGAGCACAATCTTGCCAAGGAGCGTTAAGATAAGACGTAATCACCATCGCACGGACACTGACTTGTAATTGACTACTTCGTCTTGCTAAGAAGCTTCAATATAGTCAATACAAAAATGAGAAAAGCAAAAGAACTGTTGTCATGTTATGCATAGAATACTCTTCCTATAGTTACACTTTGAGGTTTGCTTCTGTGGTTTAATCAAAGATTTCACGTGAAGGAAGTAAGCAGCGAATTCCATGATTTCATTTCTTCACGGATGCATCTTCGTGTAAGTAGAGACGATCAAATGATATCGTCGGACTGTGGCACTGTAGTTGGAGAGTGTTTAATAATAATCCACAAATATTCACACAAGTTGTGCTCAAAGCGCTTTACATATTATTACCCCTGGTCGCTGGACCTAATATGATACCACTCAACTCCCTGG
Organism: Ptychodera flava; assembly: GCF_041260155.1. Taxonomy (NCBI): domain Eukaryota; kingdom Metazoa; phylum Hemichordata; class Enteropneusta; family Ptychoderidae; genus Ptychodera; species Ptychodera flava. The sequence continues at coordinate 48,317,871 of NC_091930.1, read as the reverse complement.
GAGAAACAACAGCTCACAATGTGCAGCCAATTAGCGCAGCACCACATTACAACCACTGTCCTACCAGGTACCATCACTCCTGGGTGGGAGAAGCAATGAGGAATAAGTGCCTTGCTCAAGGACACAACACCATGGCCATGCCGGGGCTCGAACTCACCATCTTGTTATCGTGCGTCCAATGCTCTAGCCACTGGCCTATGACGGCTCCTCAAAATTAGTATCTCGAAAACGTAGCTACCCTTGTGGTACAAGACGAATTTTTCGTCCGAGCTGAATATTTCGTGTCGTCAATAGTGACAACGTAAATACTATGTTTAATAATAGAAGCACCGAACGAACTTAGCTGCATCGACTATGCAACTGCAGTGAAAAGTTAAAGTTTATTCTACACAAGACGTTTTAATTATGTCCCTAAATACGGAAATGTAGGCAGAGGTCATTTCTGAACACCCTCGGAGGATAATTTATCAAGCGTTTTCATTGAAAGTTGAAAGGTAAACCAAATAAAGGTATTCGACTCGAAAGTAGAAGACTTACACTTTCGCTCAAATTTTCCTCTAGGAATCTTTCAACCCTACACTTTCAAAACCAATAATAAAAAGCGGGCGTCACCGTGCATATTTTGGCACAGGAGAAACAAATTAACCAAGATTTACCGATATTTTGAATTCAACATGGCAGCCATCCTGTGTTAATTATATGAAGAAAAATAAAATATTCGATTTCAAAAAAGTTTTTCTTACTCAAAGGCCTTCAAAATGAACCTCAACAAGTCGTAAATTTTATCCTCCATTTTGTCCCCTTAAGTGCCCATAACGTTTCGCAATTTCCCCAATTTCGTTTTCACATTAAGCTGAACATCGCAGTGCCTTGTAATGATTAATTTGTTGTGGATACATGTTATCATCGAAATATGCAATACGAATAGGGTACGCAAATACCGGGGTCAAAAAGTTGAGGTCATGACCTCCATTTGACCCAAGATTGGCAAGTTTCTTTGAAAATATTTAGTTTACAATGTTTTAGTAAAATGCATTATACATTTCGCTGGTCCTTCAGTCAGAGAAGAATTTCACTGCTATACAGTTTCTCAACTCTAGCGTGTATAAGTGATCGCTGTTCACCAAACCAGCCTGGTTGAAAACCACTCAATTCAATCAGCGAAGGCATTCATTCGTGTTGTGGTGAAATTCTTTCAAGTGCAACGAAATGAAGCCTCCTGGAGGTACAATGCGTGCGTAAAAGAGCTATTTTTCACTGACATTAGCATGAAATTTTAGCTTGCCTGACACGAAGCAGTATTTTGAAGACACAAACAAAGCGTCACCTGTCATCGGGGGCACTCTGCTTCAATTTGACACCGACGCTCGTGTTTCGAGCTATCATGTTTTCTATCGCTCAAGAACTCACAATTTCTCTGTCCTTTTATCGTTTTTTTTTTCACGTGATATTTTTTCCTTAGACAGAACCGTTGGATTCATTAGTGTAAGGTTGAAAATACTATTCCCTCAAGAGTAATGAGTTTTCGTTGTAGTTTACTGAAATAGACGTCCGTTGCAGTCAAGGGGTCTTTTGAAAAATAACATTTGAACCAAACTCTCTCTCTCTCTCTCTCTCTCTCTCTCTCTCTCTCTCTCTCTCTCTCTCTCTCTCTCTCTCTCTCTCTCTCTCCTCTCTCTCTCTCTCTCTCTCTCTCTCTCTCTCTCTCTCTCTCTCTCTCTCTCTCTCTCTCTCTCTCTCTCTCAGTATTCCGAACCCACAACTCTATATTTGTCCTCTCGAAATGTTTCTCAATGCATTTACGTTCTGTAAGGATAAACATTTAAAGTGGTAGAGTTTTCTGTTTGCACTGATGTAAGGGTAGAGAGATAGAGTAAAGGTCTTGAAGAATGTTCAAGGAAGAGATGGGAATATTTTGTTCTGGAATGTTATATAGTCGTTCACGTAAATACTAAAATCTTAATTAGCCAAGTTGGCGACTGAGGAAAATTGGATGTACATTTCAAAGGCTGGTGCAATTAGTAAACTATTGACAAGCCTCGTACAGTACTATTCGAACAGATAATATTGCAAAAACATACAACCAGATTTAAAACACTGAGTTTCTATTGCCAGTTCTTCGGCTAGCACTTCAGTCTGCGGTGTCCTTGTCTCCGGTATGAAGTCGATTCGGCAAAAGGACGTTTGAAACACGCGATTTCCGTAAAATATCCCTTTAACATGAAAAAGATTTAATGAACAACTTTGTACACATCTGTTCTATTTATGTCCGCCTTGCTTTGTAATGAGACTTCTCCAAAAAGCACAAATTGTATTATTTTGTCGGTTTTCCGTGGCATTCTTTGTGTGACCATTTTCAAATCAACGTAAAATGAGCGTGTGAGGCATCTCCTGCTGTCACGGGACTTTACCTTTCAATAAGGCTTATTATCGACCGTTTATCTATGAAAACATTGCGCTGTGCATAAAAATTGAAACATGTAACATTCTATTTGTGTTTTATGCCGGCCATTTATTTAGTCCATGCACAGTGTACGTAATGGATTATATATATTATCAAGGCGTGAAGAATTATACATTTGAAATTTTCCTATCTTATATATATATATATATATATATATATATATATATATATATTTATATATATATATATATATATATAATATATATATATATATATATATATATATATATATATATATATATATATATATATATATATATATATATATATATATCAGAGTACAGTTAGATAACCAGAGACGCGCATTTATTATTTACAGAATTTGAAAAATTCTTCGTTTCATGCATTTCAAGGTACCACACCGTCACTAAATCGTTGGAAAGAAGCTGAAGTGACCTCGAACGTAACGAACGAAAAATTCCTGTTCATGTTTTAAGAAATTCATGTGGGATGCGTATCGTAATTGTTTCTTGGAGCTGTTCTTAAGTGTATTTCCGAGAAACCTAACACTGTGATAGCTGAGACGGCTGGGGAAATAACGGCGTTGTCAACAATCGCACGGCATTTCAAGGGTTTAAGGGAATTTCTGTAAACAACATTGGGACACTCCTGAAAGGAATGCCAACATTCAGAACAATCATGACACAATTAGAAGTAGTTGCTCTTAAGGAAAGTGGGGATGAAAACATCAGGTTTGTACACAAAGCAAAAACAAATGAGTAATTTCACATGTAATCTTATAGCGTTATACGAACACCGTCGTACACGGCGACATTGTTACTGCAGTGTATGTATTCATAGTTTCCAGAACATCAAGGCGTTTTGTGTTTTTTAAGGTGAGAACGCGCAGGTGTAACTTCAGGCTCTCAGAGCTCTAAGTTTACAACAAACAGGCTCTTTAAGAAGGGAAACATTTGTGTGTACGTGCTCAACTTTTTGCCATTTTTACACAACAAAGGAAAGCCGTGAACTCCCATTGAGGGCCGGGGCAAAATATGTTGACGCATATACTAGTTTCTTCGCGACGAATGACGGATATCCATTCTGTAACCACCACTTTGAGTTGAAGAAAACGTTAAATATCAAAAGATGTGAACGAAAACCTTGTTCGTAAATTCTTTGATTCACCAACGTCTTTTCAATTTTGTAATATGTAACATTTTCCAATTTTTATTCATGTAAATGTATCTTTGAAGTGTGACTTTTTCATGCTGTGACTTCCTTCTCGTATGTAGCTAAGTGTTTATGTGTAAGTATGATTGTATGGATGGATGGATGGATGGATGGATGTTAATACCTATAGCTACCTACCCACTTACTCACCTACCACCCACCTTCCTATCTATCTATCTATCTATCTATCTATCTATCTATCTATCTATCTATCTATCTATCTATCTATCTATCTATCTATCTATCTATCTATCTATCTATCTATCTATCTATCTATCTATCTATCTATCTATCTATCTATCTATCTCTATCTATCTCTCTATCTCTCTATCTATCTATCTATCTATCTATCTATCTATCTATCTATCTATCTATCTATCTATCTATCTATCTATCTATCTATCTATCCATCTATCTATCTATCTATCTATCTATCTATCTATCTATCTATCTATCTATCTATCTATCTATCTATCTATCTATCTATCTATCTATCTATCTATCTATCTATCTATCTATCTATCTATCTATCTATCTATCTATCTATCTATCTATCTATCTATCTATCTATCTATCTCTCTCTCTCTCTCTCTCTCTTAGGATCCACCCACGTATCAATGCATTTACTTATATATCTATTTATCTATGTATGACACACGCCAGGGAATTTGAGGAGATAGGCAATTGGGATTATTATCGTTGTTTGTATGCCTTGCACACGTTCCGAGAGGAAAATGTCCCTACTCTTTTATCGTGCGACTTGTGTCCGTTAGCTTCATTAGCAAACTTTTGTCATCCTAGACTGCGTGGTGAACGAGACTGCTTAATTGGCAGTAGAATCGAATGTACTGATATCAAGGCACGAATGACGTGTAATTTCAAGTGAATGTTGACAAGAATGACATCATTGTCATTTGGTCAATGCCTTCTCATTTAGAATGATGTGTGAGTACCGTGTACTAAGTTACAATAAATCGGGCATTTTCAGAATGTGCGAGTCAGACGATTACGGAAAAATCGTAATTGACCTTTCACAGATCTTTTTTTACATTGAAAGTGATAATTTACCGCAGACGTGACACAATAGAAACATTACATCTGTTGCTCAGAAACTCACCGAATATACTAAATAAGGAAGGCCGTTTTCGAGATATAGTGTGACGCGTCGTAGAATGTAACTCAACAAACACCGCTTTGAAATCGTGTGCGTGACGTGAACGAAAATTTGACTGTCGTCTGCCCGCTTTCAATATTTATTGTTCTCTCCTAATATGCGCTATCGTTCATTTTATAGCCCTCATAGTTTATCGTTTAGTGTTACGTTTACACAGATTGAAGATTGTGTCTCCTATAGCGGCTGTTTCAGATGTCGTTTGACCTGCGTTTTCAATGTCAATAATTTTTAGGCGGGAACCAAAAATGAAGGCGATGAAATTAAATAAAATTTGAATAGTTATTAGCTTATTATCTAATCGTCTCTCAGTCTCTGTTTCTGTCTGTGTGTCTGTCGTCCGTGAAGCCCATGCACCCCGGTGAACTTAACATAATCACAAAAATAGCGAGCATATTAATACTCAGATGAACCAGATTCGAACTGAATCCGCACTGATGACAATAAAAATAGTTCACTTACTATTCTGCAAGCGACCGACACACCTCATTGGTTGTTCTAGCGAACAAACAGTGATGTAACATTAGGTTATTCTGTGTAGCAGTAATTCATTCATAGAAGGCGCTTGATATTCAATATGTAAAACCACGAGTCAGAAAGTTGAAATTTATATGACTTGAACAAAAAAAATAGCGACTGTAACACTCGTCTTTCAATATCCTCACGCAACCAATAACAAGACAACGAAATGATGAAAGAAACTAAATTTGCGAGTCACGTGATAAGCGGCTTCACAAACGAAGGTTTTACAACAGAACACCCGAGAATAATAGAATCTGACACCCCCAAGGACCTGGGATTAGATTTCTCACACGAGTTAGGGATATTTTGTCAAAATATCCCCAACGAGTGTGAGAAATCTGATCCCAGGTCCTTGGTGTGTGAGATTCTTTTTCTCACATGACCACAAAATGCGTTAAATTCAGATTGGACACGTACAATATTATCAAAAACGTGACAACTCTGTCGTCTGCCACTGTACTTTGACCTGCTTACTTTGTAGTTCTAGTCCGTGTGTTACTCGTCGTGCCATTGGATGCTTGTCATCCAATCAGAGGTCGTGTAATATTTACTGCAGAGTGTGGACGGTTTCTTAGAGTGTGGGATCGATTTATCCCAACTCTCGATCCCGCACTCCCAGCAGCCAGGAATGTGAGAAAAAGTTGTCACAAAATTCAAATTTTGCTCTAACTCGGACCAACATAAATGATGTCTGTCTTTTATATTTCCCGTCAATTTTGAAAGCTGTACGACGAGTTTGTAAATCTTATTAATTTTGCAAATTAGTAGTGATATATTTGCCATATTAAGATAAATCTCATCAGGTGGGTTTAGTGTCATCCTTCCTATTCCAAACATATTAATTAATATTTGACACAGAATTTGAGCACGCATACTGTCTTTTCTTAAAGGTTATATGTTAATGTTTATAGTAAACCCCAACATTACAGTATGATGCTATCATTAATTTGTATGGTGAACATTTGAATGAATTCCCAGACTGCCCTAAGACCGTGGGCCTTTTTTGACATCATAATATAGTAACTTGAAGGAATAAATTTCAGCAGACTCAGGCCTTGATGGTCGAGTATTCACGATATTTAGGAATAAAAATCCGCCGACATCCGACATGCCAAGCGACTATTGATTAATCCACGGAGCCATTACCAAAATATTAACCCCTATTTCTGAATTGTATCTGTGCAAATTAATGCTAATTATTGAACCCACGTCCAGCAAGTACTGGTGTGAACACGGGAGCCAAACATAAAATTTGACAGAAAAGCGAACAGCAAAACGAGAACCAGAGACATCGACCCTCGTAGTCACGTGGTTTGTTACGTGTACATTATGCATGGCAAGTTCTCCTTCAGTGGTCCGTAGTGCGCGATATTGGCGCGTCTTGTTGACTGACCAGTCTTCTAATTCATTGCGAAGGCCACTGGTGAAATCCCCTATTTGCTTATTCAATAACTCAGCGCTTTGATCCTTCGCCGCGACCTTGTTCTGAATTAAACTTGCTCAGCACGATTGCATGCGGAAATTTATTGCACACGACACAAAATTGAATTAAAAATAAACGCAGCTGATTAAATGAATCGCGATTGGTGTCAATTTCTAGAACAATCTCAAAGCTGAAGACAAAAAAGTAATAATTTAATCGCATGGTGCACGCTGCCCCAAGCGCACATTTGTTTCATAACAACTAAGGTTTTTCTATCTATTGGTTTGTCCTTTGCCTGATTGCTCGGTTTCTGTACGTCTGCCAAAGAAGTTTTATTTGATTAAAATATTACTGTGGTGTAAGAAATGCTTTACATTCACAAGTTACGTCCTATCGACAACGTTACTTGGTTCATTGCTCTCACTGTTGTAGGTTCATTAATGCGACGCTACTGACGATATCTAGTTCACATACTTTATAAAGACGACGAGGCTTAAAGTTATAGTAATATTGTTAACTTGTGTATGTATGTATGTATGTATGTATGTATGTATGTATGTATGTATGTATGTATGTATGTATGTATGTATGTATGTATGTATGTATGTATGTATGTATGTATGTATGTATGTATGTATGTATGTATGTATGTATGTATGTATGTATGTATGTATGTATGTATGTATGTATGTATGTATGTATGTATGTATGTATGTATGTATGTATGTATGTATGTATGTATGTATGTATGTATGTATGTATGTATGTAAGTGTGTGTGTGTGTGTGTGTATGTATGTATGTATGTTATGTATGTATGTCTATCAGGTATGTCTATCAGACATATATACTTGGTGTTACATTATAGTACAAAATTATCCATTACTTAAGTTTTAGAAGAGGATAGGGTAATTTACTTCATCACACTATTATCATTATCTTTCTTCTTGAACACACTTTAATGAGATTTTTTCCCATTTTTTTTGTTCCAGATGCTTCGACTGTGTATACTGCTTGCTTTCTTTCCGCCAAACATTTCTGGACTAGGTAAATAGATCCATTGTTGATTGCTTGTCAACATTTTAAATCGCATTTTTCTTCAAATTTATAAGACTAAGGCAAGAAAACAAGTAAAATACAAGAAATTAATTAATGTAGATTGACCATGCTGGAGGGCAAGACTTGTCTATTTACTTTGTTTATTTATTTTATTTCTCATTCGTGTATTTACTTATTTAATTACTTTTATTTATCTGTTCATTTCGTAGGTTTATTAGAACAGCCAGTGTCGACCACTGTGGCCATAGGAAGCACGGTTCGCTTGGATTGCAAGGTGTCGGGTAAACCCGCAGGGGCCATCGTACACTGGATGAAAGATGCAGTCGTCATCACGAATGACGATGTCGTCATACCAGGAGACGGGCGGCTTTCTGTCGTTGGCGACCATTCAAGTGGGGAGTATGATCTTCTCATCACGGATGTTGATGGGGGCGACACAGCCGGTTACCGTTGTTCCGTGACGGAAAGCAGCACTCTCCTAATTATGTCGAATGTGGCCTCTGTCACCGTTGATCGTAAGTATAATAATGAAAGACAGCAAATTTTCAGGCAAATGAAGACACCAATCTCTATAAATGTACAATACTTTAAACGGTGCCATGCTGAACGTTTAATTTTCGATGATAATCCTCCTTAATCTTTTTTGATATATGCTTCCACCTGGACGTCCACTCGATGCTTTGAATAAAACGGGGACTTCTGGGAAATGTGTCGGTCCATTGTATCACTTATTGCACTGCCTGCTCCTCAATCCTGTAACTATTGAGTTTTATCCTACTCTACCCGATATCAGTGGACGCGGATGTCCTTTAACAGTCCTATAGCGTTGGGTGTTACTAGAACACCATTTGACCTTTGACCTCACGGCTATTTTATGCAAACAACGCAAAAATGAAATGATCAGGTTATTTCTCTTAAAATTGTTTCATGTCACAAAAGTAAAAAAAATCTTGGAACTTGTGTGAATTTTTCTGCTGAGCCATGATTTTATCACCATGAGGGTTGTACTTCAAGCTTTACTTCATAATATGAAGTTATCTCCGCGCTGCAGTTCACTTAATAACATATTCATGCAGACTCCATTGATAATCCAAATACTCTGTCTTTGAATGATTGTACAGGGAGTTGGAAAAAAGAGGAATTGATAACACGAAAGAAAAACATCGTAACAAATGCAAAAGGTGAAATTAAGCACTATTTAGGCTTCAAAGGCATGATTACGGTTGGCATTTCGGGGAATCTAAATTTTGAGATGTACCACGGGGAATGATAATAATTTCAGTAATGGAGCGTATACCAAGTTGTCAGTCGTGCTCACTACTTCAAATATTTATCACAAATGAAGAGCGGCGCCAGGTCAGCACTCAGATTACGATAACTGATTGTACACAATGCTAGATAGACTGTGAAAAAGTCTCCTCTAGGTTCAGTCCTAGCTCGCTTTTAGTATCTTGATTTTGCTCTTTTACTTTTCTACGCTAAAGATCATAACACGCTCATAAAATGTAATATTTGCCGTGCACTTGATCTAGGTATGTGTTCATTCAAGCAATAACCAATATGTCGATCGAAGGTCAAGTGTCCCAAACAAATAAAAGGTGTGACACTGTCGCCTTGATGGTTGTTGCTGATATTGATTTTCACTTGCCGAAAATAGCGTTACTTATCACGCGCACGCACATATCACATACACAGTCATTATCAATTTCAACACCCGGCACATCGACAACATTGCATTTCCTTTGTAGAACAAGAAAGTAACTTTTGCAGTCAGAAAAAGAATAAAACAGCAAAACTGATGAACAACCGGACTGATGAAGCTATATGCAATAATGGAGCCCAAGACTGCTACTCAGACTGCTCGCAAGAATTGGTAATCATGAATCTTTCGATTAAAAATTTCCTTCATTTGCATAATTACAGCATCCCTGACGATGCCACCTACATCGCCGCCGGTAACAACAGATGCGCTTGCGCAGACGACTCCATCACCAACGACACTGGCGGAGCCGACATCAGGTAATTTGTTTCGCAGACACGCCGGACGTCACTGGCTGATTTTTTTTGGAAAGTTTCACGAGAGACTTCAATTTTGATCCCGGGATAAAATAACGGCCGCCATTATGTTTGTTCCAACGCAGCAAAATTAATGACGTAGACACAGGTTGTCCTGACGTAGAACAACCAGAGTATAAATGCCGTATTTTTCACACGGAGACGACAAATCTTACTTATGAGTGTGATAATATGCATTTACCTTACTCCCAGGCAGTTTGCTAGATCGTTTGCTTTTGATAAAATTTGGTACGCAAAGGTCTTGACGTTACTATAAGCGGAACTAAACAATTTAACAGCAAAACGTACATTTAAATGTGTGTTTATTTGCTATATATAAATTTTATCTTGGTATATTATCAAAAATCATGACAATACTCGTTATCAAAATTTTACCAGACATTTCGAATGACATAATTAGTACTTCGAGAAAAGAAGAATGATCTTCTTCTTTAAATGGTGCGGCTGTGCTGATGCCTCTTTTGCCATATTTTGCAATACCATGTACATCTATAACTGTCGCAAAAGTACCATGTACGGGCAACTAGCCCTAGGGCATATCTGCTTACACTGTACAAATTGAAACAGATACTATACCCTTTGCTGTAGCATATGACAAGTTAATTAATGTCCATAATTTGGAATATTTTATCTTCCACCAGCTGTAATCTCCGACCTAACGACATTACAAGACCACGTAAGTTACCAGTTACCTAATTTCACAATAGACCTTTTCCGGGTTAGCCCACAATGCATTGTGGCTTCATCAAACACTGTATATATACTCAAAACAACGAAAACATACTGATTTTGTCTGGTTATAACTGATTCTTATACAAGAATGACACATTCGTAATGCCCCATGTATATTCTATCCATCGGCGTTGAAAACAGGCTAGGGTGTAATCTGCCATAGAGTTCTATGGGTAACATACCCTGCGTATACCCTACCGCTATAAAGTTATACGAGTAACGTACACTTTGTATACCCTAGCGCGCACTGCATCATGGAACCAGTAAAAGAAGTATTGCATCTTATGACGCACCCTTTGCTCAACCGCGTCACACTTGTTTCTATGTTCTCTGAGTTGTACCAATTGGTGGAGAATCCGCTTGTACGGCCCGCCTTTTTCTGTGCCGAAAGATTTCGGTCTGCTGTAAAAAAACCAAAGTCACCGGCAGTTCACTAAAATGCCTTATATGTTTCCAACAGCACTAAAAATCGTAGCATAGCTTATATCGAATTTATTATTATAGTACATTCTTTTCAATATTATACATTGAACACTTCAGTTTTGTGGGTATCTTTAGTTGCGTTAAGCAAGTGCATTTTCGGAAATATATTAGCCATAGAAAACACCTTGCATGAGCCAAGGTGACAGCCGTAGCCGATTCATCGAACAAGGGGGTGTGTTGAAAGCATTGTTGTTCTACAAGACCTTGGCGCTAACACAATATGATACCGTTCTGTTCGCAAAGGAAAAGTGAAATGAGGATCTCTGAAATCCAAATTACTTACTATTATTTTTCAGGTCAGTGAACAAGAACACTTCTCATTGGTTGAAGGACAGACTATCATGTCGCTGTTGAATAATTTTCTCCAATCGGGCGCCGTAACAGAGGTGGCCAATCTCACCATGGCCAATGAGATTCTTATCACTGTGATATTCAAGACAAATGCAAGTCTTGGCGGTGAAACGGATTTGCTGCAGTACATTGACGTAAGAAACTCATTATGATTATATCACGGCATATCTGTATCTACATTATAGGCATACTGTCACCTGTTCCAATTTTGTACACAGTTACCATAGAAAAAGAAAATCTAACCAATCACAGATTTTAAGCGGGTGGCCGCTTTTAAAAACAGTGCCCTCACATGGGCATTTTGAATACCAAGGAACGCCCCTTTGACTATATATGGGCATATTTAGATTACAGGTGACTGTATACCTTTAATGACCCTACCTCCCTACCTACCTGACAGTGCATATATATATATATATATATATATATATATATATATATATATATATATATATATATATATATATATATATATATATATATTGAAATATCATGAAGGCGTAGGTTTTGAGTCTTGTTCAAACGAGTGTATCGTACTGCGAGAACAGTGAAACATATTTTTATCATCCTATAGGTAACAATAGATACAGCCGACCGACACATTGACCCTGCTCTAAAAGACATATGGCTGTCTTCAACTCAGGTATGGTATAAAAACAACGTTTTTTTCCGTAGTCAGTATTCGTTTTCTTTATCCTTGTCCTCGACGCTTTCGTCAACCTCCCATGAAGGAAATGTGCCTGTTGGCGTATTCCAGAAGCAATAGAAATCCAGCAGCTGGATTATTCGAAATCGAAACAGTCTCGTGGAGGGTTTTGTTTACACTAGTCATCGAGACACAACTTGAAGCACACGATGTTGCTCTAATCTCGACATTTCTGACGATCATCCATCAAGTTGGCGCAACTCAATCACGCTGTGTTGGCAACGCACTACACCGCGCGTTGCCAGTGATGACATTACAAGTGTATTATGATTAATAGCAGCGAATGAATCCAGGATATTTCCAATTTGATGTAATGTCGCAATTTGTCAGCAGACGAAGTCAAGCCCTTTGACAACAAGAGTCGGCGATCGTTGAGAAGGACTCGCGAGCAAGCAGTGATGTCAGAAACTCATGTCGAGCAGCGATCAATCCGACGAAAATGTCAATAATTCATATCCTTGAAAAAACAGCCGCTGACTTTCTTTTTTTTTATTGACTTCGCCTGAAAGAAAGACGAGGGAGCCTTTGAGAGCAAAACTTCTGTATGTGATAAATGTGCGATTGAAACACTAAATAATGAGTACAATATCTATCTATCTATCTATCTATCTATCTATCTATCTATCTATCTATCTCTATCTATCTATCTATCTATCTATCTATCTATCTATATCTATCTATCTATCTATCTATCTATCTATCTATCTATCTATATATATAGTATTCAGTACAGTGCCCATGACAAGGGGCAAAGCTGTATGCTAATTATATTCAAATGAGAACACATTAAGCATATTCGCTACTTATTACTCGCCATGTTTCATCAACCATTCATTTTCATCGAAAATAGCCATATCCGTTTCGCCTTGATGGGATAACAGGTTAGGTAAGATTTTAAAAAAAGTTCTGGCACGGGACAGGGAAGAATAAGATTCGACATATTTGCATTAGGTTTAATGGCTCTCAACCTCTTTGCAGGGTTCGACGTCGTCCGAATTGCCTGGGATTACTTTACCCGTCACTGGCACACTACTCGCACTCGATCACTTCGCCGTTTGCATCAACCAATACGTCATCCAAAGTACAAGCACATCTTATGAAACTGTTCTGGATAACATTGGTACGCATTCAATGAACACCTTCGTCACCATCTCTCTCAGTGTCTGTCAGCTTGTTTTCTCCTGTCTATATCTCTATCTTTTCGCTTGATTTGTGTCTGTCCCTCTCTGTTTGTTTTCGTCCCCCATTCCTATCTCTCTGCACATGTATCTCTGCCTCCCCTCTGTTTGTTTGGCCATCCCTTAATACTTCTTCAGTCTATCTTTAATGGTTATAGAAGCATGCATAGATAATATTTAATGTCTGCTTCAAGCAATACGGCTATCATATTTAAAATCTTTGTTATCCATTTTATTCACAGATGTTTACAGCAGTACGTATCTCTTCGCTGACTTGGACGGATCGTTAGCTATCCGTATATCTGAATCTGTATCTCTGAGTATACCAAATATTCTGCTACAGACAACAGGTACGGAAAAAACCTTACATTTTTCCCCTGAAATTATCCGTGCAATGTTGACAGACAGTATAATCTATGACGCCACACGGGTCGTTTAACGTTTAATCTAAGCTTACTTCGGAAGGCAAAATTTTGTTTCGGGTGTTCATTAAACTCTGTCACAAGATTTTATAAAATTCGTGTCTTTGGTATTGAATGTGATCATGTTGTTGAAGCAACTACACAAATTTTCTTCAACCGTTTATGAGCATTGTTGTAATGTCGCACACCATTGCTAGATAATCCATTATATCCTCGTTACTCGAAACCTTTTCTGGCCTGACTGAGACCTTGCTACGCGTTCCCTTGCCACAGGTTCAAAGGGGGTCAGTGTGACCTGCATCGAGTACAAGTCAATGGCAGCGATTATGCCAGCGGAGGTTGCCATGGATACGGTCGGAGATGTGACGGAGAGGCTCAATGTCAGTTTAGGAAGTGGTGTTGTCTCGGTAACGATGTCACCGAAGCCATCAATTCCGTTTGTACAACCATTCACGTTATCTTTCAACGACATAAAGGTATGAGTGTATATCTGCAGCTGTCTCTTACATTTACCTCCTTTCGTTTTTATATCATAATTATCTTCATCATCATCACCATCGTCGTCATCATCATCATCATCATCGTCGTGGTGGTGGTGGTGGTGACCATCATCTCTTCTTGTCACGCTATCCAAGTCTGAGTGTTTCTTTGTCTGTCTGCCTGTCTGTCTACCAGTCTGTTTGCCTGCCAGTCTCTATCTGCCTGCCTGTCTGCCTGTCTGCCTGTCTGTCTGTCTGTCTCTCTGTCTCTCTGTCTCTCTCTGTCTCTCTGTCTCTGTCTCTGTCTCTCTCTCTCTCGCTCTCTCTCTCTCTCCTCTCTCTCTCTCTCTTCTCTCTCTCTCTCTCCTCTCTCTCTCTCTCTCTCTCTCTCTCTCTCTCCTCTCTCTCTCTCTCTCTCTCTCTCTCTCTCTCTCTCTCTCTCTCTCTCTCTCTCTCTCTCTCTCTCTCCCCCACACACTTCATTATGCTATGTGTATTTCGGAATTGATACGAGTCTTTGGAAGCATGCACTATATATTGAAACTCAAGAGAGTTTCGACTGTTTCTGCGTTGGTCAAGAGTTTGCTGATAGAGGTGTAGAGAGAGGTTGAAGGGTTTAGAGAGGTTGAGAGAAGTTGAGAGGGACAGATACATACAGGGACAGACAAACAGACAGACATATGGAGAGATTTTACATCAACGCCATGAACCGTGACTTGAGGGAACGAATTCAATCGTCATGCCGTCTTTCAAAACAGCGTGGGTTTAATGAGGGACACGTTTTTTACTAACTGTTATATTAATATTTACTTTATTCGTCTCCTTGACAACTGCAGAATACCCATGGCGACATCATGTGCGGTTCCATCGACATTGCCAGGTAAAGTGGTCCTAACGACATACACTTAACTTTTTTGTTCCTTCGTGTTTTCACTAGAGAACACACTGTCGTTTCAACCACTTGAGTGCTTGTCATTCTGTCTGCTGTATGTGTACGAAAAATGTTACTCAAACCACCGGAGTTATGAACATAACATTTACAGACATGCATCGTCTTAGTGTGTTTTTGTTGTGATGTCTTAAATTTTCCATAAATGGAGAACAAACGGTGGCGAGACTGGCAGGGGGCGCATCAACAAAGATAAATGTGTCAGCGTTAACGGCAGTTGACCCAGCCATCGAGTTTTTTTGCAGTACAGTATTTGTGACTTGATGTCGGGCAAAACCTCAAACCTTGACGCGCGTGTCCCTGTTTATGTGAGATGAATTAGAAATTCATATATGTATGAACAACTTATTGAATTATATATGTGTACGCAACCTAAGTAATCAATTTTTCCTTATGACAATATTTGTTTTTAATCTAAAGTGGATGGACCACTGACGGCTGCGACACCATAATCGACGTTGGGGGCGTCGTAAACTGCCACTGTGACCACATGACAAACTTCGCCCTCTTGGTTCAAGTCGCTGATATAGAGGTAATTGGTTTCCTGTGCACACATCCGTGGCACTTGGATTTTATTGCTAGTATCTCTCTATCGATTGTTATGAAGACGCGTTCTTTATTGCGAATATCCTCTCTGATAAGAATCAGTATGTTGACAAAACGCCTTGGTGACCAGGGTATGATATACTTATCTACACGCTGAAGGTTGCTTTCGATGTTATAATCTACTCGGTGTCCACGCCTCAGAGAGTCTTCTTATGCCTTTTGTGATCAGTGGTCTATAGTGAAAATGACAGTACATTTTTCAACTACCCAGTGCAGCTGTATACTCTCCCTTACGGCAACAGGACGATCGCAGTCTCACATCCATCCACGCCTGGTCCATCACTTTCAGATAAATGAGTCTAGATATTATTTTTCTCTCGGCTAAATAATCTTTAATTCAGAGTGTTTGAATACTTCTATGAAAATGCGCATATTTCTCCTCGAAATAACTTGATTCTATTCCAATAATTTAGAGTAAAGTTGAACAAAATAATAAACCCGACAGGTTTGTAAGAGCTTAACGAAACGAATGTCAACCGTTGTAACGTATACAACACATCTTACACGTGTTTAGAGCAACTTTTTGAAACGCTAAATCTTTATGTTGAGGAACAAGTGTGTTTTACCTCAGATATCCGTTCTCGTTCTAAAAGGTTTGTTTCCTTTCGCCATCAGATTGATAGCGCCAATTCTCAAGCATTATCAATTATCAGCCAAGTAGGATGTGCAATCTCCATCACGTGTCTTCTCATAACATTCGTTATCATGGTGTGTCTAAGGTGAGCAATATTTAGCAGATTATCTCGAATACAACCGCACTGTCGCTCTCTGTCGCTGTCTCTCTGCCCATGTCTCTGTGTCTCTCTATCTGTTTCTGTTTCTCTATCCTAGTCTGTCTCTGTCTGCCCCTGTCTGTCTCTCTCATATATGTCATCTCTGATGACAACAGTTCTATTTAAAAGATAGATCACAATATCTTGGGAATAGGGTTGCCTTTGCGGGAAAATGATCAATTAACTCAAAACTTAAAACATTTACTTCCATGGTGCTTTTACCAAAATGATATTCAGATGCAAAGAAAATCTAGAGTTTGTTGAATTCTGGTGGGGGAAGAGTGTGCATGCAACGCAAGATTTGGAAAATAATGCAAATCTTGAAAGTGAAAAGACGTGAGGATTCTGACCGACCTTACAAGATATATATTTTTGCCAAACGTTGAACATGCAAACATATCATAGGAAAGCTTCTTTCTGATTAATGATATCGTTATGGAAGTATAATAATCCACATTTTGCTCCGCATCATTTTATGATCAATACCAAAATGTCACGATTTGAAACAGGAAAAAAATGTTTTGAAATACTGAGTGGCTGTGCTTTGCATAGCAGTGCCTTAATCCGGATAATCCATTATTGATGTAGGGTTAGTGATATATGAATAAACTCAATTTCAATGACAAATAAATCCGTAAAAATAATCAGGTCAAAGTTGATTTACGTGGTCTTAAAATTATATGGCATCATTTCAGAGTATACGTCTAACAATATCAAAAACCAAGAAAACATAAATCATAAAAAACGACTGTTGAACCGGAGTTTTTGCATTGTGTAGTCAGACGTAAAGAAAGCCTCCACAGAATGATTTACGCTGCCCTTTCTCACGCAAATGAGTAATCTTTAAATTTTGTCTTCGGTTGTAATATTTTTTATAACTATTATCGATATCATCAGTTTTAAAACCCTTGAATATTTTTTACTCATTTTATATCTTTACAGATTGCGTTCCGATCGCGCTATTATTTTGATGAATCTTGTGGCCGCGCTCACTTTGGCGCAACTACTATTTTTGGCGGGTGCATCGGCGACTGGTAACGAGGTATGTATTTTCAAATCTGTATTTTTTTTTATTTCTGCACTATGCTTGCTTTCGATGTAAACTACATTGTTACTGTACCCCATAAAGCATGTTGATTGACAGAGTATTAAGCTTATATACTCGCTCTGTACATGTGTAGACAAATTGTGTTAATTGTTATTATTGACAAGTGAATTCTGATCCGGACTAGAATTCGATGTAAAAAATGACAGTGCGAGATGCTGTATTGACAAGGCGAATGGCGCGTGTTCCAACATGCTTTTTGGAGTACCACAAGAACTTGTAGTTGAACTGAAAAAACCAACAAAATTAGTGAAAATTAAATACTACCAAACGTTATAGCTACCTGGCCCCTTGAAAGCGACGCTGTATTTTTCATTTGGTGCTAAGAGGAAATATCTTACAAACAAACAAATCAAAAGTAAAATTGTGTAGATCATGCGTGGTCACACGGTCTGATAACATGATCACGTGATATGGTGAGAAAGACAACCGGCCGATCTTTTCCGGTCTATGCCGGCGGTATAAAATTTAAAGGGAAACAGTCGTCGGAACTGCGCCTGTGCGAGTTTTTTTGTTTACAAACAATGTATTTCGTGCACGATATCTAGATGCGCCTCATCATCATAGCTGCAACATTTAAATTATACGATGTAGATTATGACAGACATGTTTTAACTTTCATCAATCACCATCGTAACTTGGATACAGTGTTTACATTGGTCGTATGAGTCCCATACGACCTTTGAGTGCAGTTCCGGCGACTTTGTCCCTTTAACATCACCAGTGTCAGGTTTTTGTTGTGTGGGGATTTCTCATGACAGACAGCTGCTTGAAGACGACGACTATATTAATAAGTGTAAAATATTTGCATCTATAATATACAATTGAAATTTTTCCCTGCACAAATTATTGATATCGGTCATAACAAAATCTGTCTGTCACATATATGGTAAGGTTATCACGTGATCGCATTGTATGAGTGTCGTACCACACCTCGCCTTATCGTACTCAGACGTTTGCAGTTAATGGGAGCAAGCTTTAGCTTCCGAATTTCAGGTTGATATCCTGCAGATAGTGGGGATACGGCTGCAGTGCATAATTGTACGATATGGGCTTCTCTCGTACGTTTTTAGGACCTCTTACATCAGTGACCATGTCCCTTGTAGATATTGTAACCAGGTTGTCTTGCTTTAATTAATTATTGTAATACAAATGCTTCTTATAAGCACACACGACTCTTTGAAATGCTTCTTATAAGCACACACGACTCTTTGAAAATGCTTCTTATAAGCACACACGACTCTTTGAAAATGCTTCTTATAAGCACATCACGACTCTTTGAATTTATGCTCTTCGGTAACTTCTTAAAACAAAGACTAGAAATAAGGACGATGTAATTTTCCTACCTCCCCTTTTTCATATTTGCTATGACTTTGCAGAATATGTGAGATCTCTCTTCCGCTCTCGTAAAACGCTAAAAAAGCAGTAATTTCAGTGCTAGTCGATGATGCCACTCGGAAACTATCAACAACTTGAAAATAAAATGTTTGCCCGGGGGTTACAAACGTTTACCGTAAATTAATGCATCTCTTTTGCGAAGTGATACTTGAACTTTAGAATATGATATGATTTCAGATATTTACTGTCCAACGGCTTCGGATTATGACGCGCAGTACAATCCATTAATTTAAGCGCTGCCGGCGACACATCTGGCAAATGTTAAAAATTGCGCGTTTCGAAAGTGAAAGACTTAAACTTTTGCTCAAACTTTCCACAAGAAATCTTTCAACAATTCTCTTTCAAAATCAAGAATAAAAATTGGGGGTCACCGTGCAAATTTTGGTATTAGGGAAACAAATAACTCAAGATTTACCGAAATTCAAAATTCAAAATGGCCGCCATCCCTGTGTTAACTCTATGGAGAAAAATAAAATTTTCGAATTTCGAAAAACTAAGCCGGTGAAAAGTTTTCTAACATCAAGAGCTGTAAAATGAACCCCCACAAGTGGTATATCAGAATAGAATTGTAAAAGTTTGAGAGGCCAAATTTGTGTCCCCGAGGCGCGTTCTACCTTAACAGCAACTGTTTGTTCGAAACTATTTTTCAAATCTTTAGAGGGATCTTCATCTCTCTTTTAATACCTCGCTCTGGTCACTGAGAAAAGAATATGGGATTATAGCAAATGCGACGTAGTAGTGACAGAAATCAAACCTTGTTATACTTAGGATGTGCGTGTCGTCCTCGCATATCGGTCACTCCTGATGCGAGCACGCCCTCAAAGTTGAGTTTGTGTTAAAGGCGAGAATAGTCTGATTTTAAAATACTAGTAGAAAGAGGAGTGTCCTTTGCCCCCCCCCCTCCACCCCCAAGTATTATTTTACGGATCTCTCCATTTTCCCAAAATATGTACACGAGAGGTCGAAAGGCGGGCTGTGAGTTTACTTTGTAAATGAACTAATCCGAAAGCAATAACCAACTTATGGCTTCTCCTGACCCATCGAAAACAACTTTGTTTGCCTACGTGCATGCGTACATGTACACTGGTCCCGCCGTACGTGCCAAAATATACGTCATCCGTCTATCGTAATTGAAACAGCCTATAGGATTACTACAGCAGCTCTATGATCACATAAGCTCGTTGTAATATTTTTCCAATTTTTACTTCAAGTAAATTCATCTTTCCTGAAATATGAAAGCTTTTATAAGCTTACAGATATAGTAAGCTTTTACTCTGATACTTTAGTGTCACTCAAGTAAAATGTGCCTCGGGACAGATATTCCCGCCCTCTCAAAATTTTAATTTCTTTTCTGGTCTACCATTTGAGGGAGGTCATTTTGAAGCTCTTGAAGTAAGAAAATTGTTCACTCTCTTATTTTTTATAAAATCGAAAACTTTGTTTTCCCCATGGAGTTAATAAAGTGACGACGGCCATTTTGAATTTCAATATCAGCATTCGTTAGGTAATTTGTTTCTCTAGTGTCAAAATTTGCACGGAGACCACAGCTTTACATTCGATTTGGCAAGAGAATGATCGAAAGTGTCATTGAGGAAAGGTTGAGCAAGAGTTTTAAGTTTTTCACTTTGAATGTATTTATTACCTTAATGTTACAAGAGATATGAAGATTATCCCATACAAATTAAATATAACAATTGAATGTAAAAATATCGAAGTAGATTTCGACAAGTATTCCAAACACCTAGATCGATATCCAATTTGACATCATGCCAATATTTTGAATTTCAGACACTTTGTCGAGCTTTAGCCATCTGTCTGCACTACTTGTTCTTGGCGGCATTTTTCTGGATGTTGGTAGAGGGCGTGCAACTCTACATCAAAGTCCGCAATGTCTTTACGCCGTCCCACAACGTCTTACCTTACTATGCAATCGTTGGCTGGGTGTCACCCGTGATCATCGTGGTTGTCACAGCGAGTATAAGATATGATCACTATGGCAACGGCAAATTGTGAGTTTTTGATTGAGTTTTGCATAAGTTGATCCATGTCTCTCACTTTGACTGATGTACTCGTCTCTGCTCCACAAACCCCTATACACTCCAATTAGTCGAGAATGTCGTCTCCGTGACCGACCGAGTCTTCCTCTGTGTGTCTGTTGGTCTGTCTGTCTGTCTCGTGTTCCTCTGCCTCGCCTTAAGCTTGTTGTGGGTACGTGTCTCCCTGTTTGTCAGTATATGTATCTCCATATCTGTCCCTGCCTGCACGTTTTTCTTCATCGTAATCTCTATCCGATGTACCAGTTACGTTGCTTCCGCGATATTCTCTGTTTGTGAGTATATCTCTCTTATTTGCTACAAATGTACATTTCACTATTAATCTATTTCACGTCATGTTATATATTCCTCGATCTCATGGTCGTGTTTAACTTTTGAAGCTAGACGCAACATAATATTTTTTTTCGATAAGCTGTTGACGACGTGAAAATTACTGAAACCTTATCCCCAGTGAACATGATAAAGGTAGGCGGGCAAAAAAGTCAAGTCTACGCAATGATACCTGTATTTCCGCAAAATTGTCAAGTTGGACTGATCGAAAAGCTGTTTCTTGGGTATTTTTGACTGTGTTATTCTTACATTTGCAACTGGATAATTATCATAAGGGTAATGCTATCCGATGTCTTGCTCTCAGTAACACAGTGTTTCTCGTTGCAGGTGTTGGCTGTCTACGGATAACGGCGTCATCTATGCATTCGTTGTCCCTGTCCTGGTCATTACGCTGGTAAGTCATCATCATCATCATCATCATCATCATCATCATTATCATCATTATCATCATCATCATCACTACATTATCATCAACAGCAGTAGCAGTAGCATCCATTGACTCGAACTGTGAAATGTTCTTGAATGCTTTACAAGTTCTTCTTGGAAGTTAACACAATACGTATCACAAGTGAAAACACCGTGAAACATGTACTTTGCTTTGAACTGTAAAATCACCAATTCTATACAATTGCAATCGTTATAGGAATAGAGAACATACGGTGACTTGCTCATATCGCCATCCCAATGCAGATCGTACGTAGTGACCGTGCTTATCGTTTCATTGCAGGCAAACTTATTCGTCATAGCAAGTGTTTTAAAAGCGTTCTTCTCAGTTCGGGTCAACGCCAAGAAGACGGACGCCCAGAAAATTAAGTGAGTGTCGGGATGAATGCATTTCGGTTTCCTGTAAATCACTCATGAGTTCGAAGGAGACAATGTCTCTTTCCGAGATTATATGAAATGACGATATGGGACTTGCATGAAACAAAGCCACCATAGTCCATTCACACTCCTGTACTCTGTGAATAGACTGCAAATGAGAACGTCAAACGTCCGTTTTTCTCGAGAGTCACATTGGCTCTAACTTAGTTATATATATATATATATATATATATATATATATATATATATATATATATATATATATATATATATAACTAAGTGTTTGTGAGTAGATTATATAGATTGACAAACGGATAAACAAATGCATTATATTATTAATTTTAGAGAGAGAGAGAGAGAGAGAGAGAGAGAGAGAGAGAGAGAGAGAGAGAGGAGAGAGAGAGAGAGAGAGAGAGAGAGAGAGAGAGAGAGAGAGAGAGAGAGATGGTTTACTTCAAAAGACTAATGATTACTTATCTCCCCGAGACAGAGCTGGGATCCGTGCCAGTCTGGTTCTGGTGCCGCTGCTTGGTTTGACCTGGCTATTCGGTATATTCGCCGTCAACGAAGAAACCCTCATTTTCCAGTACATCTTTGCAATTCTCAACTCTCTTCAGGTGAGTAACATGATTCTTAATCCGATCAGGCGTGCAACTTAAAGGGACAAAGTCGGCCATTTTCATGAATTTTGTTTGATGCAAGATACTACTTATATTGTTTGACATGAAACTATCGCGAAAATGAATTAATGGTCATGGACCATTTATTCATTTTCGCGATGATTTCACGTATCGTGTCTGGAACCGGGGTCGAATATATGCATGGTCACCCATTCATTTAGTATCTTTCAACACGTCAAACAATATAGAAGTATCTCGTATATTGAAACAAAATTCATGAAAAATGGCCGACTTTGTCCCTTTTATTGCCATCAATACCATGTTTCTAGGCACGGTTCATGCCGAGGCTAGCACTGATTGATCCATGATATTCAAACCATTTGCGTTGGTAGCCAATAGCTATCTTGTGAGGGAGGACTACTGTGATTGCCGCCTTCTTGGCCTCGAGAAATCTGAAGAAGAATTTGTGATAAGGGTCTTTGTTGCCGGAGAAAATACGCACACCACGGCGAAAACAAACAAAACAATAAATAGAAAAGCCTTACACCATTGCCACATAGGCTTTTACTTTTTTAAATATTTCTCTATTTCCTGTTCGTATATCAAGCAGGCAAATGTTATCTCGAAGTACCTGTGCTTATCATAAAATACGTTGAGCGTATCTCAGTGAACAGCGCCCCCTATGGTAACATATTTTGCATATCATTTCAGGGTATGTTCATATTTCTCTTCCATTGCGCACTCAACGATGAGGTACGTTCAGTTTCTTATCTCTACTTTGTGTTTGTTTGTTTTGGGTTTTTTTTCTTCATGGATAACTAAAATAATTGTATCTGAGAATATTCCAAAATCTAAAATTTTTTGCTATTGACCGATTCTGTAACTGAGCATGAAATTCAATCCCAGCTCTGTCTGTACACACAGTCAAGTATGAATTTCAACAATAATTACTTGTTCTACTCCCCAAAGCATGTTGATATATACAGTATTCAGCTTGTCAACTCAGCCCCCACGTGTGAAAACCGCATTGTTGTTGAAAAGTGAATTCTGGTCCGGACTAGAAGTCAAATGTAGACAGTAACAATGTATTTTACACATATAGACGCTAAGTTAACAAGCTAAAAAGTGGGTGTTTCAACATTCTTTAGTAGAATAAGAAGTTGCAATTGATATATAAAATAAACAAAATAATGAAAAAACATCAAAAGTTAGCATTGGTGGCGCTTTATTATATAACAGAAGCAATTATCATCATCATCATCATCATCAGGGTTTAGATCAGGGTTCATTAGGGTTCGTTATATTTCGAGAAAAAAATGGATCATCTATGTTTACTTCCTATGATGTGTGAGGTCATTTTCCCTCTCAGTCGCATGTTCTACACTGCAAACTGAACTGCGCCCTCTCTTGACATACAGGTGAAAAATAGCTGCCACCGTCGATTTGCAAGTCGGTTCACGTCATCAAGGATGGTCGTATCGTCGGCGTGGGCGAACGACTCGAAGACCAAGAAAACGGCCAGCTCAAGACTGGGATCTCCGTCAGTAAGTTATAAGAGGCAAAATGCATTATACCTAGATAAAGTTACAATGCAGCTATATCTTGAGAAGTTGTCCAAGAAATTTACTGACACAATCTGTGGTTGAACTATAAGATACTTCATTTGACGAGCAGAGCAAAATCACTGAAAAAGTCGCCAAAAGTTACTGCTAATTTAGCTGTTAACTTTGTATTCAGTCAAGCGCAAAGGGTCAGTGTCGTCGAATGACACAGTACAGTCGTTTGCAAAAAGTTCTCTCTTCATTATACTCGTATTTTTTGTATCTACTCTTTCAAAATCAGACATAAAAATCGGGGGTCACCGTGCAAATTTGAGGAAAGAAATTATCCAAGATTTACCGACAAGGAATCATTATTACAATCACACATTTGTAGTGAGTCAAAGACAGTCATTCCGCAGCTGTACAAGACTTGGACGACTTCATTCGTGATTTTTGACGGACGCAAGCATTGAACTGTTGGTAGGAAGAGGCTATGTCCGGCCAGGAAGCGTTGAGTTTTCATTGGGAAACATTATCTAATTTGTGTGTTACTAGGCATAGACACAATCATACAAGCCCAAATGTTATGCCCCAATGTTTCATCCCAATTTTAAATATGAGAAATTGGGCGTGACAGTTATTATTTCAGAACAAGAATAAACAAAATCAAGAAATCTTCACTCAGAATTTCACTTCTTCTTCACAGCACACCAAGGTGGCTCCGTTGGAGGTCAACAAAGTGGACGTCGGCTTGAAGAACAAAGATCGCAAACACTGAAGTTACATAAAGTTCATCAAGTCGTCCCAGTTATTATCATTCTTTCCCGAATTATTATAGTCGCAAATTGCAATGGGTGCGATTATCTCCGGTACCAATTACTAGAAAAAATGTATATGCTCGTTTGTTCATTTATTTCGTTTTTATTGTGAAAATTTAAATATCGTCTGTTCACGAATGCACATAACGAATTGTGCACGACCGCCGTTGTGGCATTTTCTGATTCAATCAGATCTGTGTTCCTAGCATGACATATTTATGTGTAATAACATAGGAGCTCTCCAAGATATTTTCCTAGTCACAATATTGTCTGTTTTCCTTCGAATAGATGAAATGCTGTTGTCTCCTTATTATGTATATAACAACCCACGCGGTAGGCTGGATATATTGGTATGTAAATATATGAACTTTGAACCCTGACCTGACAGACTGTTTCTTTCCTTGTAGACACAGCTATCAAATGATATCCGTCCATCCTATCAAGTTTTATGTGTCGGATTTACAGTTCAAGTCAATTCCTACGCTGTATACGATGCATTATACATCTTGAACAAATACAATGCCCCTTTTCACCGACAAATTGACAGATTTGACAATAATTGTATGTTAATTATCATAAGTACCGTTGTTTATTACTTACCGTATATTTTCTTCATAAGTTTGTTTTTCCAGCTTCTGAATATTAAACTCTTCTTTTAAAGTATCAGTGTCCATGAGAATAAACCCTTCGTAGAAAAGAAATACGTTTGTGTGAATGTGATTTCACCATTATGCCCTAAGTTCAGGGCGTAATGGGTATAACAAGTTATCAAGGACAATTCAGAGGAAGGAGACTCTCTCTCTCTCTCTCTCTCTCTCTCTCTCTCTCTCTCTCTCTCTCTCTCTCTCTCTCTCTCTCTCTCTCTCTTCTCTCTCTCTCTCTCTCTCTCTCTCTCTCTCTCCCCCCGAACACTTTGTCAGCAAGTGTGTTTCACTTCTCAAGTTCCCCGCAATGCTCGAAGTTTTTGTATTGTCACTTTATTTATCATTATATTCGAATTTAGAGAGAGAGAGAGAGAGAGAGAGAGAGAGAGAGAGAGAGAGAGAGAGAGAGGGGGAGCGAGCGAGCGAGAGTGTATCTCGCATTCCCGCAGTTTCCTCATTCTGTTAGAGGTTGTTTCGTGTTGAGAACCATCAGAGCCGCCCAACACGATTTATTCATGCGATTCTAATTTGATAAAAGACGAGGAAGTATGACCACAGTACATTTTCAGAGGAACATGGTCTCTTTGTGTGAATTGATACCATTGCAATCGTCTGGTCCAAAGCCTTGAATAAACGCGTGTGTCGCTCCAGGAGACCGTCGAAATCTTGACAATTGACCTCGTCAAAAACGCGCCACGCAATCTATCTCTAGATTATGTTATCATACGTCAACCAGCTGCAAATATGTTCTTGAAAAGAACATTTGAAAAACATGTTTAAAAATCTACACACCTCGCCTGTTACAAAATTCTCCCTTTGCCGCATCCGTAGCAGTATCTGTTCAAGGCTAGCGAGCAGTAACTTTTTGGAAGAGGTTCACCTCAAACTTGTCTCATTTTTTTTTCAAATATTCTTTCAATTGTAACGACTTAACGATTTTACTTGCGTCACAATTGAAATTATAATATATAACTGAATATGGGCGTGTAACATTAGCAGTTTTTCACTTCATTTAAATTTCCCTCCGTTTTTTAAAAGAAGTCATGTTGCAAAGACACTTTTCACGGATGTGCCCTATATTACTGTCACTGTTAGCAATGATCCCCCAATCCATGTCTTCTGAGTGGAAAAACTTCGAAGACCTGGTTCTTTTAATATTGCGTCTTAAATCGAAGACTTCACTTTTGCCTGATGTATTTCATGCAATTTTTCCAGAAGGGTATTCGTTTTGTAAAAGGAAGTCGGGGATACAATTTGAAATTGGCGATACAAGTGTCTTTGGTAAAGTTGTCTTGACATAACCATTGAGGTAGCGCACTGACTACCGCCATGAAATATAGTACTTCTCAACAGTTGACGACAGCTTTTCCCGCCCAATTGCACACGTGATTGACAGCTCACCCGCACCCCGCGAGAATTTGTTGGCTCACTTTCTGCGGCACACTTTCCTGATTGTTAGTGCGTTCGGTGGCGCGATGTGAGGTCAGCCAAGATATTCTGCACATATCGAACACATGACACTGCGTGGGCTTACCTCGCGCAATCAGTTCGGTAGAAACGTTCTAATCCGAGGTTAGGGCACGAGTTTGTGCTCGCGGTATCCTGTGTGGATTTGAACGTTTAATGGGAAGATTTTCCCCCGTTTCCTTGCTTCTGTGAAATCTTATCATTTCCGCAAACTTCAGTGCCAAAGCGGGACCCCAGCGGACCAGTTCACCGTTTACAACCAGGATCCCTACGTATATACCCAGTTTGAGAGTTGGGCTGGTCAAGGCTCAACACCTACTCTACCCTCTGCCATGTCGACAGTCTGACTAAAAGACTAACCAGCAGGTAAGGCCGAGTATTTCATGATCTACATCTTTACAATTCTGCGTAAGATGACATACGCATCTTGTTGTGTCTTATGAATTTGTTCTATTGATTTCTTTTCTCACGATTCTGAATGATAGGGGCGTTTTCTGTACGCGGAAGTGTGCGTTCACTTGATGTCCAGAGGGTTCGACAAAATGGCATGCAATCTTTCGTGTACCATGTCGAGTTTTTTTTGGACAAATATCACAAAGTGGCAGTGTACGATATAAAGTATTTAGCAGTTGCACTTCTGATTTCGACTGAATTATTAAAACACTGTTGTTTTTGAAACAAACAAACAAACAAACAAACAAACAAAGTGCAGCGTATCTTGTACAGAAATGCCCGCAGCAGCAGCCAGTATCTCGAGTTCATAGTGCGTAGAAAAAAGTCTTCACCACTTCGCAATCTTTGTTTGACCCCGCGGTTTTAGCTTTGGCCAATATTTTTTCCTCTCACTCACACGTCATGTCGGGTCGGGTATTTGAATCACAGTTATGGTACACGAGGTGAACAGCGGGTGGAATAACACGATCAACGAGTCAGCGTGGAGCACTCCCCGGGAGCACTGCAGCCTATGAAGGTCGTGACATGTCACATGACGGACGTCGACAGACAGAATACGCAGAAAAGCGTAGTTTCGCAGAATGAAAACAGTTTCTTTTGTCCGCAAAGAGTGTCGTTTCCTGTTTGTTTAGAAAGTGAACTCTGACCCATTGGCCTGTTTGTAGTATTCGTCAAACCATGTTTTTGAAAAAAAAAAGTAGTCCACAGAAAAACAGCATTACCCAAAACTAATCAAGCAGGTACTGGTACACACAAGATGTATTCAAACTCAGTGCATGCCTTGTGTCAGGAATAGCAATGTCCACTGGAGTCCGCAGCCAAGCTTAATGCACACCACGTTTTGACAAGAAATAATCTTTCTCTTGTGAAACAATTAAAGGGACAGGCTCTTTATTAGCTTTATCTCTGATAAAATTGACTAGTCACTGTGTACAACTTTCAAAGGACAACGAAAGACTATAATCACATAAACAGTCCATGTCAACAACCTCTGATGCGTGAAACAGGGATTGAAAAGCCATATAAAGCTTGCAGATGCATGTGTCATAATCACCACCGTGTATCAAATCGTGACATGGCGGACGGAAGCGATATCATATTTTTTACAGAGTCAGTTCTGCGTTCATATCCCGGGGTTCATATTTGTCTTTTCCCCATCAAAGCATAATAAAGCGTCCAATGGGGAAGAGCCCTCTGGGTAAAGCATATCATCTGGTGATCTCTTAATGGATGGTAGTTCAACACATCAATAGAACGGGCTTGGCTTAAAACGAACAATCACACTTTGGTTTATTTTGTCATCAGAAGTCGATTAAGAAGGAATTAACTAGGGTAAATAAACAGAAAGTTTATTGATGAATCCAATATTCTCACCGAATCCAAGCCACCTACCGGCGATATCGCTGCGCACGGAATTCATACTGAAAAGCGGCGCGCTGGGTGAATTTCGTCGCGACCTTGATAACCACCGCATTAACCGATGACTGTGATAATCACATTACAGCACTATTAATAGGTCGGGAAACTCCACTCATCGCTTTTGTCTAGGCTTGGCTTGTCTGCTCAAACGATTGACACTGCGACCTTTGACCCCATTGACGAAACGACAGTAACTGTGCCATGCTATACAAGGTACCTCGTGCTGCACGAAACCGCGTATGTCGTCCACCGCACCGTCATATCCGGGCACTTTACTTTCTGACTCAGCCTAGTTTCATCATTGCTTTGCAGATAAGGTTTCAGTCGGATGAGTGACGTCATCTGCCGTACCAGAGGCCACAACTCTCCTGCCTTCACTACTGTAGCAAAGTTTCAAAAAGCCTCAAGTTCAGCCTAGGTTATACACCAAGGACCTCCACTCCCGGAA
This sequence comes from Ptychodera flava, assembly GCF_041260155.1. NCBI lineage: Eukaryota > Metazoa > Hemichordata > Enteropneusta > Ptychoderidae > Ptychodera > Ptychodera flava. Next base: position 48,288,187 of record NC_091930.1, on the reverse strand, counting down.
GAATATTGAGTGAATATCTTAACGAAAATGACGACGTACGATCCACTATCGTCATGGAAAAAGTGGACATCAACCGGAATAAACGCACGCAGCCAAAGGTAACCTACAGAAAATATGTTCGACCGACCGGCACTGCGGCACGGCAGCGTCCAACTTCATCTCCCGCGGGCACCGCCAGAACGACGAAGACGCCTGTGGTCGTCAAGTCATCAAATCATATCGGTGGTAAACAACCGAAAAAGCAAGGTGAGACAACCAAATCAGATGTCGATCTTTGAATGTTTACTTTTTTCGCAAATATTTGAATAATCGGCGCTCATCATCTACTGCAGCGTTATCTATTGAAACCAAGAAGTGTCGCTTGGCCATACAACTGTGAGACTTTGCATACAGATATTTGCCGCCAGAAGTTTTCTATTCCACATATTCGAAATGTCAGACGTCAAACATTAACTTCATGTCGAATTCGATCACACAAATCTGTGCCCTACATTTGGCATTATTCCATTAAGCAAGATTGGAACTAAATTGGGATAATTGGATGGTGAAGTAATGTCGATTCAATCTGCAAATGTAAGCTCATCTGCTTTTCTTTTTAAGGTACACACCTTTTTATGAGTAATTTATAATATTGCAACATTCAGTTTATGCATATGGCACCTAAAATTTTGAGAAATTTGAAAAAAAACACATAAAGATCCAATTATCCCAAATTAGTTCCAATGGTATTATTATCTTGTCTTTGTCATTTTCTGAACTGCAAGTAATTACATAGTTTACACGTCAAAAATTGAAGATTGGATTTTTTCACTTTTCTCGGTGAAAGTATAAACCATCCTCCTCTTAAAATAAAGAATAAAAAAATAATTGTCAATGTGCATTTGTGCAAATGAAACAAATTTCCTAAAATCGACCGATAATTGAAATTCAAATGGCTTCCCATGTTTATCGCTGTTGGATAAATCATGGAGGTAGCAGCTACCTCCATGGATAAATAATGTTTTATCGGTATATAAAAATCGAGACTGTTAAAATATCTTTTACTCCGCAAACTTCAAGATGGGTTCACACAAACAACATACCGCCGAATTTAACAGTTTAATAATCAAAATATCTGCCCCGAAGCACCTAGTACCTTAAAAATAGCATCTCTGAAATACATGTGTATAGCTGCAGTTGACGTTTTCAGGGACAGCTTCCAGTAATTAGAACAATGCATACCTTCCATGACTTTGTTGCCATTTGAAGACAAATTAGATTATACAAACTATCTGACCTGTAGTTTGACCTTTGGGCCATGACTCTGCTCAGCAAATACTGCACATGCGTCATCGTCCATCTGTGCATGGTTTAGGTAATACATGTAATACGACCTACCATATTGTAAACGCGCAAAGATTCTGTCATATCTGAGACCCATATCTTGCCAAGTTCATATGTCACAATCGGTTCAAGTTGGTTGAATCAAGCGTGGCATGATTTAAACAAAGATTTTAACTCTTGAGACCCCTGAAAACTCAGATACTCTGAGCACGATGTTTACCAACTTTACCCAAAGTAGGTGATTTTGTAGATTTTGCACAATACAGGGGGAAAGTGAACGGCTAGGCACTATAGGAGTCACGAGCAGTTGATGAAATTTTGCCGCGCTGACACGTTCGGAGCGTCACAACGTTTCCAACCAAACGGAGGCACGTTATAATGCTATTTTCTGCTTTTTAAGCACGTTATTGGAAGCATATTTTTATTATATATGATAAGGTAATTTATTACCAGGATAGCCAAAAATGTTCAATTAACAAGTATTTTCAAGAACCAGCCGTTCAATTATTGATCACTGTATAAGTCAACACTATATTCAATTTGCAAAGATAATACGCACCTACCCCCTGTCTGAGACAGAATATGTGGCAATACTGTCTAGCTAGCAAATGCACTAAATGTCGGCAGTGTTTGATTTATTTGCCTGTATCCGATGACAGCCTTGACATCGTAAGGTTATCACAAGGCGAGCCCCCGACACCCGATACTTTGACTTTTGTCAGTGCTAACAAAGTTTAGTGAAAGCTTGTGTGGCAAAAATAAAACTATGACTTTCCGGCAACCCGACCTACTCGAATTAAAATACTCCAAAATCACAAATAATTTTGCCAAATGTTGTTTATTTTTATTATTCACACACAAAAGTAAGTATAATGTTCCTGACTAACCTACCCTATTTCCTGATGGCATGTTAACGGAAATGCACAATATTATTTTATGCCGTCACGTATCATTACTATTGCAATTTATATATATATATATATATATATATATATATATATATATATATATATATATATATATATATATATATATATATATATCAAGTACAGAGTAATAAAATATTTTACTTAAGTTTCATGCATCCTGCAATCTTCAGACTGAAGTGAAAGGATTATTAGCTCTACACTCTCATTTATATGCTTGAGATGTACCATTCTATTTGTAGGTAGTGTTATATATATATATATATATATATATATATATATATTATATATATATATATATATATATATATATATATATATATATATATATCCACTCATCCAAATAAAACCATCATCCATCTCATGCCACCGCACAACTCTCAGTTTGCAGCAGCCGACAGATGTTCCAACCAAAGGTCACCAAAGGTCACGACTGAAAAATAAAATATTTAACACCTCATATGACCAAAAGTTCTCTGATAAGTACCGGACACACGATTCTGTGTCCATTCTAATACTATTTTGTTTTGTTTCGGTATTTGTAAGCGAGCCTATCTACATACTCAATAAACTATTGTTCGGCGGTTTTCACTCGGCGTCAAGCATACATACGGGTCAAAGGTTGATCGAGTGGTTCATCCAGGCTAGTCTGGTTCCCTGACCCATTTCCCCGGTAGAGGGCGTGGGGAAATATAGGGTCAGGTACCGGCTAATGTAAACATGGACGCTATTGGGTTAAAATAAAACAAGCTGTGATTGGATGAAAGTAACACTTGTAAGTTGTTCTCATCTTTCTTGGGTTTCGCACTTTCAGGCTCACTTGACAACAACTTCTTGTTTGTACCACAAAGCTGTGGAGGTAGAAAGAAAGACTTTCTACCTCCATGATTTAGCCACTGTGACTTAGCACACCTCTTAATACTTTTAGAACGTCGACATGATGCCTGGCATTTTTCACGAAATTCGGACACCATTCTATCCATGCATCGAAATCAATCGTCGTTCACAGTTCCAACAAAGTTTGCTTTCAATTAGCTGTGATATCGCAGCAGTACTTGTGGCGTGTATCGAACGTGCTCGGGTCATTGGGGTCACGCCACAGTCGGCGATGACCTCAATGACCCTAGCGCGTTCGATACACGCAACAAGTACTGCTGCGATATCACAGCCAGCCTTCAATCACCTCTATTTCCCCGTACTTCTGGATTAATCCTTTCAGTTTATGTTTCCCGTCTTGTGTGCCAATGTTTTTGGTTCGGATACCAGTGTTCGAACATAATTCTGATCCAGTCGAATTTTGACCGGCGTTTTCATGGTAGCAGCCATATTTGTTGTAGCATGTTCTGTCAGGTGACTAACCTCCGCCATCTTGAACAAAATTCTGTTCAAGATGGCTACCCGGTACCTGACCCTATATTTCCCCACGCCCTCTACTGGGGAAATGGTCAGGGAACCAGACTACATCCAGGCTGGCTCTTTTGTTCGACTCTGAATAATGACCGATTGTTTTGACTTTTTGCCTAGAGATTAAAGCCACTGTCACTCACTCTGCACGGTCGAACGATTGCAGATCAGTGCTCAAATCGACGCTTTGCTTCGCTGAGGTCAAAGTTCAGAGCGAGTTTTTCCCGAAGCAAGCCGAAAACTTTTAGTCGTCCATCGGCGCTTGATATTAAACATCGACATCATTCAAAAATTCTCTGATTAATTGGTATATTAAAACTAATTATATCAAAGTCGTTAAAGACGTCATTTGTCGTGATGAGCAAGGCGTAGGTCGTGAACTTGAAGGCCGTGCAGATAGGGTATGAAGAAAAAACACGTCTAGGGAAATTTGTAAACGGAAAAAAAATGATATAGGAACAGTAAGGTTTTAGATGCAATCAATTACATAAACAAATTCACCGATCACTAGCCTCGTAGACATTGGACATTTCGCGTTATAACTGAGTAACAACATTTCAGAGCGGGTTTGGCAGTTAGGATAAAAGTACTGTTACAAAAATTAAGCTTGGATCAAAGTTGTCATGTACATGAAAATATGTACAAAATCTTTTATCGCTGTATAAATAATGCTAGGGATCGAAGTAAGTTTTTTCGAAGCTGGGATAAAAATCGCCAGGCTCGAAAACAAAAGGTGCAAAGTCTGTTTGGCGGTGACAAATCATAGTATGAAATGCAAATTGGGTACGCGTCAACGGTGTGTTTTTATGAGGAACAATACACTACACACACGCTTCATTGATCGATTTATTGGTTCCGTGTCGCCCCTTCTCTCTCAGTTGCAACCTGTTCTGTTCCGTGTTCACTGGTCGTTTCTGTCTATGTCTCTGTTCCACATACCTGTCACCCTATGTCTCTCAGTCTCCTATTTTCATCTCGTCTAACGATTTCATCAACCCTGTCATTCGTGTCCTGGCTTTCTTACCATGGCTGACTGTCTCTCGCTCTGTCAAACAGAAAAGAGAGCCACGGCGTCCGTCGACGGTCACGCGTCCACCCCGACGGTCAGTTTCCGCAATCGAGATGCCATTAAGGAGGCCGTCATCCTGTCGCATCTGGACCTGCCCGACACGGAGAACAGAAATCTGAGCCAGGAACTGGAAGCCATGAATTTAATGGTGTGTGCGAAGAAACAGAGGAAGCGATCAACCAACAACAACAACAACAACAAAAAGGGTGAGTAGGCATACAAATGAACATTTTACTTCCCCTAAAATAAGGTTTGTCAGAAATAGCCATTCTACCTAATGTAAAATTTGCAAAGTTAAAGTGTAAACAGGTATATGACACAAAAATATGCCGAACAGCATCACTTTTCCCCCATTGCAATCACGAAGAAGCGTAAAAACCTGGCTTTAAACTATTACGATTTCGGTTTGTGAGTTGTGTCACCGTCGTTTGAACCCCACAGCTCTCGCCATAGGCGCGGCGGACACAGTCAGACTCTCAGGGTACAAGGGGTATACATCAGTGCGAATTACAACAGTTACGGAAAAGGGGGCGTTTAATGTTCATCGTCACGGTCTGTGAAGAGTAGGGTATTTTTTCCAACAATTTGACCGTGAATGATAGGAGAGACCTGGTAAATAATTTTCTCAGATGTACAGTCGTGGCCGTGCTACATTGAAATAAGTTTGTTTGAAACAAGACGTCGTCATCTACATGATTTTGGTGAACAATCCCAGATAATGGTGTTTTGAAATTTTGCGGAACAAGCATGGTTACCACGGTCACCCTGTTAGTGTTACCACCGGTGCCATTGATAAGACATAACACCGTACATGTACCTTTGGTCACGGTCCCTCCACAAACCGGTTTTGGTGTTTGTGGAGGGACCGTACTTTGGTAGACGTGCTACTTGCACAGAACAACACTTATCACAATTTTGGAAATGCCAAACCAGGAATAAATATGATAATTAGAGGGGCGTGCTTCGCAACGCGATTATTATGTCTGGACTTCGGTACCGTAATCTGACCTTCAGAGCTGTGCAATGGTCGCACATACTCTACGTTGGTATCCGGCATCTATTTTTATCTTCTGGCCGTCAGCAATGATCTAATAGAAACCCTGCGTTGCATAATACTGGAAATAACATAATTGATGGGCGTTCTTTTCCGTTTAACGAGACATCGAGGTCATCGATAGAATGCTTTGCTGAACGTCATTTCTTTGAAGTTTACTATATTACCAGAGTATTAAAGGTATACTGACGGTATAGCTCTGTGTGCAGGTTCATGCCACAGTCACCTGTGGTCTATTCCGTTCTGCGTCTACGCGCCCCATAGACGTGCGTATATACACATATGCCTGAGAAGGCATATGTACACACGTCTGTGGGGAGCATAGGCGCAGAGCGGAATAGACCACAGGTGACTGTGGTTCATGCCAGTCTGATTACGGCCACACCACCACCTCCGTGTTCGGAAGTGTAGACGGCGAACGAGCATGCACTGCTAGTTCAGATCAACGAGCGGTGCCGGCAACGTGTGAAATGCATTACTTCCACTCGATTTCTGAAGCGCCTGCCTTTAATTTGTTATTAAAAGAAGCGCCAATGTAAATAGCATCAGAATATAAATATGCTCTGATTGACAAGATCAATATGGACTGTCCCGACACCACACCTCACATCCCATGTCTCTCACACTGTCTGCATCCCTTAAAATATTTCGAATGCACAAAACAGCATTTTTGTTGTTCTGAGGCCTTGTCACCCACTCAACAACCTGTGGTTAACGCAAATTCAGGGCAGATGATAACATAGTTCCTGTGTGCCACTCGACCTGGCAAAAATCAACAAGATAAAATACCATGGCGTTTTTGGGTCGACATAAAATCTTTATTTGTCAACATAAAGTCCACTCGACCCATGTCAAATTTACAGCCTCGCTGTCGATGTTAAAAGCCTCTGTCACAGACGACACAAAATCCGAACTCTTCCGTGTTATGTGCCATTTTTCGATACACCCAATGTCATCGGACTGTTAGGGCCAGGTTGAACGACAATAACATGCATGCGTACCCTCTCCAAATTACCTCCTTGCCCTTGTCTCGAGTAACCCAACCCACCCCGGGGGTAAAACCCCTGACCCAAAACTTTTTCTTTGCTTTTCTTATCTTTATAAGATTCTTATCAATGTTACAACACACCTGTATATCATTTTTTGAATATCTCCTTTTCTGTCGGTCATGTCAATTTAAAAAATTCCTTATCTACCTATCCTATTTCTGAAGGGCATATACAGGAAACAAATTAAACGCATTTTTTAGGCCTTACCTTCACGTACAGTGTCACTGACTGACGCTGTATTTGCCATGCACTCAAAGACTTACAAGGGAGGTACCGCTGATACGACAACATTCACCTCACTCGGGAATTTAGTCAAACTTCCACTTCCTCAATAGCACCCAAGTTGAAAATATCAGCGGCTCTGTTCTGCCCGCCCGTTTGGCATTTCCTTTTATCGATAAACCGCTGCCCGGTGCCCGAGACTCTCGGCGTTTACAGGTGGGTTTTATAAAAAACGACTCTAAAGGTTAAAAGTCCTGTGATACCTCATCATTATAAATGTAAAGATTTTTATCACTCTTGATCTCCGTGGTTTTTTCTCAACTGAATGCCAAAGACCAATCCGTTGCCATTCGCCCTCGAAGTCATCGAGCCAAAACACGTATTTACGTATATACAGCAACAACGTACTGTCACGTTATCGGGCAAAGGCCCTTTTCACCAAGAGATGATACAGGAATCTGTCATATTATCAAGTATGCGGCATGTGTTATTGACCAGCATAACATGTGTTATTGGCCATGTAAAATATCTTTATTGCCCTCTTACAAGGCAATAATATAATTGAGATAAGATGATGCATGCGTCCGCAATCAATCGTGAGTTTAGATTCTCGATTTCAAAGAGTTTCTTGTTTACAACATGCAATAAAGAGAGTCGTTCGACGTCGCTTCACCTTTGAACTGAACGACTATGCCTGACCGGCTAACTGTGAGTATTCGTGACACAGCGATGGCAATCTGGATCTAAAAATAACCCGAAAGCATTTCGTCGAAGAGCCAGGTTTGAGCGAGTAGGCGTGCATGTGATGTTGTTTCGGTAGGTAATGAATCACAGGCCAGACTCAGGGATCACGATCAGGTGAACATGTCATGCGAAATTCACCAACGGCTCATTCGTTGACTGTTGCAGTCGAATAGGAAACATCAATAGATTATAAGGCTAGAGTTTTCCAACATAAACTACCCCACAATATTTTGTACACAAGCAAACAGCTGAAAAAGTTTAACCCGCAGTAATTTACAACCACACTTTGTGTTTTATGCAAGGTTGAAACGGAGTCTCTTGATCATTTATATCACAGCATTGTACTTCGCGCTCTGGGGGAATCTTTCTTCATGTAAAGAAACCACCATTCGTGTGTTCCTCCCTCCCTCTCCATTACCGAAACTCCCTTCTGCCATTCTCCCCGCCGCAACTCTCCGATGTCCTGTTCCTTTTACGAAAGACCCTCTATGTCCTCTCATGAACACATCATTGTTCATTCCTATTAATATGTTCGTAAAATAAAATAGAGCCCAAAATTTTCTCAGTCTATTGTCCTGAAATAGATGCCATCTACTCGGGCCACTGATGCAATAAAATAGCTTGCCCCCACCACTTGTGAACGTCTTTTAACGCGGACGGCCTCACTGGCTACCGATGAAACTTAAGTCACTTTTCCTGTCGCTCAACTTAACCTCAGTCCGTGTTCAACTTTGCCTCATTTGGCACCAGTCCATGCAAGCAACGATCAAGGCGGACTGACACATTACTGTGTTTACCAACAGTATAGACCATGGATTAATGTGTACACTTGTCGCAAAATTGTTTGTACTCCTTCGTGACATTACTGGCTGTATAAATGCTCGCCTTCGCCATCAGCCATACACGCGTTCATCCCATCTGTACAGTATTGCAATATGCGTGTGCGTTGCAAAATCTGTGAATTCTAAAGCACCACTGTAAAGTCCTGCCTGGGTGTCTTTATGGACTCCTATGCAGGAAGTCATATGAACTGGTGAACTGTTTGTGATTTTTAATAGAACAAAATGGCCATATAGGAATCACTTCAGTGATATCATTGTAATCCAATGTTAACGTGGTTGGATTTGTTTTGTTAACATTCTGCAATGTGTCTATTAATTTGAATCTCACGGTAAAAGTCTAATAATGCCATGTCATCGCTCACACCATATCAGAGTTTGCAGTATTTTTCGAACTCAAGCTCTGCTACGAACAGCGCCAAACTGACATTTAAACTAAGGAATTGTGCTTTTGAGCCGTCGAATACCAGCCAGTTGTTTTTCACCGTTACGTGATACACTTTGTCGAATTGAATATTTTTTGCCGGAGGTAATCCGCCCCCCCCCTCCCCAATACATCAATCCCAAAGGACATAAATCTTATGAACCCAGTTCATGTCAAAATCATGACAAGTTTTAGTTTGGCAACGATTTTTGCGGATTCTTTTCGGTTTTAGTTTCGATACGAAGCATTCTAATGTATGGCAGATCGTAAATAGTTCTTCTACGTCGTGAGTACTGTGAGCGATAATTCAGCTGTAGGCTTTGATTCGATTTCACTAAAAGTCCTAATTTTAAAACTGTCTAACAGACTTCTGTAATGTTATTTTAGTATATCCTGACATATTTTCTTTCAATTTTACTCATCCATAATTTCTAAGATGCACAGCGCATGCGTCAGTTTCGAGACCCACTACGAGCAGCTTTCACTAATGGGCATCCGGGTGTTTTAAACTAAGATAACGTACAAATATAGTATATTGGCAAGTCCACTTCCGACCTGACAACTTCTTTTGATGGTTTGATAAAAGATAAACAACCAAGGCTCAAATAATTGCAGCTTTTACTAGTAAGGTGTATGTTTGCGGCCTGGCTGTATGTTAAGTTTTGTTTCTCTACTATCTAAATCATGTCGGCATGCTTTTAATTCAGCTTACCAAGTTGAACACAGTCTCCGCATGTCACGTGATAGTCGAATTTACAGAGACCAATAACAGAACCCCATAGTGAAAATATAATCAAAACTTTCAGTCATTATCCCTGTTAATATATCAAAATTACGTTGTCAGAATTGGAACATAGCTTGAAGTAAAAAAAATAACCTATGAGTGACACCGCCTTGCCATAATTCTCCATCCTCCAGTCCAAAGCCACCGTTTTCAATGTCAGGGTGTTTTTGTATGACCTGCCTACTCCCCCAAATCATGTCAGAATACTTACATTTTTTTTCGAACGTCGACGCAAACTGCAACCGTCACGAAGAAGAGGTCATGCGCGTGACCTCTGAAATTAACAGAACGGTGTGTAATACAGAAATTGACAGTCCCTAATTATAGACTTGGATTTCTGAACAGAGTCAGAGTGAAGGCTTTTTATTTTGGTACTGATCATGCTGCAGACGATCATGATAGCCAATCAGATAGTGTCTTTCGCGTGTTATATCCAACCAGAGGGACTGTGTGACCCAACAGAGGAAATTCTTTTTTGAATTGGTGTTTTGTCAGTGTGAAGAATTACATTTTTGGTTGTAGCAAAGGCCTTTTGGTCAGTCTGAGATAAAGTGATGAGTGATGATGATAATGACAACAACAACGACGACGACATCATCAACAACAACAACAACAAAAACAACAATAACACCAACAATAATAATAATAATAATAATAATAATATAATAATAATAATCATCATCATCATCATCATCATCATCATCATCATAATAATCATTATAAAAATAATAATATATTTACTGAATCGAGAGCAAACTGTGTTGGTTAAGCTTTACTGCACATACAGTGTCGCCAAGTAATTACTAAAATTTGATCACTTTGTTCCGTTGCAGGAAATAAAAAAGGATCTACCTCCACGACGAAAAGTGACGACAGCGACAAGCAAACCAGCAAACACGAGAAAGCCAACGAAAGAGAGGCAACCCGTGACAGGCTGTACGTCACTGTGCCCGGGGCCAGACATGAGCAATGGGCGGGGATATTGGAAACCTTGATTGTCATCGCTGCGGTCAAACAGTTTGCTTCATACCTGGCCAGTATCGCCAAGTTGTCAGGTGAGCGAGTTCAAATTTCCAAGAAAAAGGACAAAATAGCTGAAAAATGTTGATATCATTATCATGGATTTTGCTAAAGAAAATATGATAATAATAAATTTTCTTCTTAATTTACTCCTTACAGTGTGGTTAAATACAAAGTATCTTATTAGCCTTGCCGACTCATTGCATTTTGAACAATATGAAATAATTATTCATAGCATAATATTAGAAATGGATTCTGTCCCGCATCAAAATTCATTTGTAAAGCCTACCAATAATGACGGAAGTTATACACACGTGAACTGTGTTGACAAGGTGAACTCTATACTTTCCGGGAGTAAAAAATATCACTCATGAAAGATCAAAAATAATTAAAAATTAACGGACACAATATAAGTTCAAAGTTATAACCGCAATGGGATTTCTCTTATATCTATAAGCATGCCCATTTTATGTTAATTTATACTACTGTTTTAATTTTTTTCTTGTTCCGGTATCACGTACAATATCTTAATGTATTACGGAAAGTGTACGGTGCATTGTTTTATTGAGAACAGAATTGAGTCAGATAGTGATGGAGAAGCTGCTATTAATAGAAAAACATCATTGAATGTTAACGAAATGCTTGTAGAGACAGCTAACTTAGTATGCTCTTCAACACCCCTTAGCTTGCTGAAAAGTAGTTTTATTAAACAACGTCAACCACAGGACCAAGGGTAGCAATCGACGGCGGCGCGCTACTGCAGCCTAGAAACTTTAGGGATTACTTTAACACACAACAGAATCCGAAAACATCAGTGTATCATGGCGGTAGGGTTATTCACCATGAATTGTTGGCAACTATGGTTCAAAGAAGACCTTTCGGGAATGATATAACGACCAAATAAGTGGCACAATGTTAGGGAAGATATTAAAGACTGGTGTTTAACTCATCATAATTGAACAGTGTAACAGCGCAATACATTTTTTCGAGATGAAAACCCTGCTAGCGGACTAAGTAAACGGTCCATTGATAAACAAATGGGACGTTTAAGGTGTCATCATACAGTCTCAGTACAATGACATTGAGACGAATGAATCATTCAGTGAATAAGTTTATCTCTTCATAAAATCAGTAATGCGACCCCCTTCCTCCCGACTGTCAAATGTAAACAGAAACCCTGCCGAAGTTTCATGTTGGCTTATATCGACCTTTCAGAGAGGAAGCGTGTTCTCAGTGCCTCCAGGAGAATTTCAATGAACCAATCAGATTACAGGACGGGAAATGGCAAGGAAACCAGGCGCGTTGTCATGGTTCCGAAGGGGACCTATCAACGATGGTGTACCATATTGGAATCAGTCAAAACGGCAATCGAAGAAACGAAGCAGCACTCTTCGACGGTGAAAAGCAAAGGTATCGAGTCTCTGCACCGTGATAAACATTATATATAATATATATATATATATATATATATATATATATATATATATATATATATATATATATATATATATGTATGTATGTATGTATGTACGTGTGTATATATATGTATGTATGTGACATGTGTATGTGTATGTATGTGCAAACAGACATAAACATACACAGACACATACTAAAACTGACTTGTATTATCTCAAGGGGCACCGTGTTCGATGTAGAATCGCAGAGTTATATGATTTGCATTCCTTTACATAATATGTCTGTATGTATATATGCGTTTGCTTGTGATTGATAGGAATCAAATTATGTCATCAGATTAAAGGTTAAGTGTTAGCACAGGGGGCTGTCTACATGTCCGTCCCCAGGGGTGGGTAGGTGTTTCGTTGTATCGCTAATAAAGATATATTCTACCAACCTTTGGTGTTTCGGTCTTAACTTAGCACTGCCCTTGACAATCTTGCGTATACGTTTTATCAACATGCTGCGTCTATTATCTGATGAGTTTGAGTGCCTAATTAGCCAAAGTAATCAAGGGTAAATTACTAATCTGTGGACGCTCTCACCAGATTATCACCGGATTAAATTTGACAAAGTCAATAACGAACGCACCAGCAAGGTATATCAGTTATACCTTGCTGGTGCGTTCGTTATTGACTTTGTCAAATTTAATCCGGTGATAATCTGGTGAGAGCGTCCACAGATTAGTAATTTACCCTTGATTACTTTGGCTAATTAGGCACTCAAACTCATCAGATAATAGACGCAGCATGTTGATAAAACGTATACGCAAGATTGTCAAGGGCAGTGCTAAGTTAAGACCGAAACGCCAAAGGTTGGTAGAATATATCTTTATTAGCCATACAACGAAACACCTACCCACCCCTGGGGACGGACATGTAGACAGCCCCCTGTGGTGTTAGTCGATATAAGTAAGTAGTTAAGTCTTTGAGCAGTATAATGGATAAACTGATTATACTACTTCAGAATATATAAATAATCTCGCCGTACACAACGAAAATCTCAGCGTGAAGAGACTGCTCTGCCTGTATCAAATTAATGGAAATAAATTATAGTAGGAAGTGAAACTAAGATTTATGACGGGTTTTCAGTCGTCAGTTTGGTTTTCATCGAGATAGTGCGTTCGTCTGGATTGGGATGAACCACGTGGTGCCAAAATTTGACTGCAAGGCATGATGGTTATCGCCATATTAAACATAAGATTGATATATCTACATCCATTCAATATGGCTAACTGGTTGTAAACTCCGACATAATTTTAACCCTTTCACAACTATGGTTTGACCCTAACCCATTGTTATCAGTGGTGATAATGGAACTGGGGGTGGATGTTTTTATAACATATGCTTTTACATAGATGTGTTCAATAGATCATAATTTTGCATGTAACCATCATGTTTTGTTTCATTTTGACAAACCCACTTATCCAACAATCCTCTGTGCCTTGGTTCTCAGTATCAACGAGATAGAAATGATTAGAAGTGCATAAAGGAATCGGATCTGAATATGCAAACTCGCTGAAAGCGTTTGTCAGATAGGCAAAGATGTGAAATACGGTGAATTGAATACATTGCTGTTGTTGACAATTTATATAACTCTACATTATGGTTATGTGTTATGCACCATTTCTTATGCTGATACATGCAAAGAGCAAGATACATGTACCGGTCAACAGTTTCCGAAACTGTTAACCGGTAAACAGTTTGCAATAGCTATGAACTGGAAGAGTTTGACGATGCACACATTGTAAAGATGAGATTACCCTACCGTCTGCAACTGAGACTAGGATGATAGCTGAAGAACTTCTCGATATTTTATGAGAAAATTTGACGGGGTGTATTACATAACACATATTGACTGGCTATATTTCGGACAACAACATACGTTTGTTTCCCCTTGGGCATGAGAGTAGTCCGATAACAGTCTGTTTCCGTCGGCACACGGCCTCCTGTAACAGTTTAGGGGCACTCTAAGGACCTTGGGCAACAAATGCATGCTGTGAAGCTCATGCCCAGTCAATATGTGTATACTACTTTCAACCTGAAATGTACGAACTTTTGACCTTTCAGGCGTTTATGACGTGATATCAGTGATATATACATGTAATTACGCATTGTTTCTTTCAGGATATGGAACACTCGAAACTGACGAATGTAGGGACTCTGCTTTCAAACCGTTGCCAAGCACAATATACCAGCAATGGTGTTACTCAGTCGACGACTGGGACCTGGCTATTACGTCACAGCAGGCTGAAAACAATATGGCCGCCCTGTGCATTTGCCCAGGTATGTTGGGTGATGTGTGATGTGAAGGCCGGGTATGATCGTGAAAATGACCTTTAGGGTGAAAATTAGTCAAAACAAAATGGAAGGGAACATATTATCCACTTACATTTAACCAAAGGGCATTTTAAGATTCACTATTATCGATTAAACTTTGATAAGACATACCGACTTCAGCTCTAGTATGACAATAGTGAGACCATGTTTCGGTAAACGCATGTTTACGATAGGGTTTTCGGAAACCAGGAATTGAAGACTGCCCCTTTAAGGAGCGGACTGTAGAATTATTTTAACTGTTGGTAACAACACATGCTGAATTTATCTGAATTACACACAGTTGCGAGTGTAGTGATACGTACCGGCCGCCGCGTACTATGCATAGAATAATTATTCTATGCATAGTACGCGGCGGCCGGTACGTATCACTCCACTCGCAACTGTGGAATTACACTACCAACACGTAGCAAAGCAATTTTTTTTCACCTCCTCGTCCAACCACTTCTAGGAAACGAGCAGACGCCGAGAGTCGACCGCCGCGATGTAAGGAAATCGGTGGTTCTCACAAAGACAGACCTCACAAAGACAGACCTTAAAGATGACATCACGATACCAATGCCCCTGCCGATATGCGTGGCCTGGGAGAAATTACTGAAAGGCTGTAAGATAAATATCTCGTCCAAGGCGTCGATTTCGAAGGTGCAAGGTAGGTCATGGGTTATAGTTGGAATCAATCGACCGGACAACCCAACGGATGGACACTCAGTATGCAGAACCCAAGCAGTGACCTTAGGAAAGACGGAAAGGACATCCGAAACAGGAAAAATAATATCTATATGTAAACAAGAGCTATGTACACAAAGGCCTTCTAAACATAAAAACATATCAGTATCATGTTTCAATAATTAATAATAAGTCGGTACTAATATGTGATCATTGCCATGGTATCCTAACATCGTAGCAATTGTACTAAGTTTATTTTTGGCGGTAAATCATTGTAAAGTGCGTCTGAAATTATTCAGTATGTGCACATTTCAAAACTACGCTGCGCTATCAACACCCACTCTACTTCCGCTTTTCTATTATTAGCTAAAAGGTTTAGTTCCTATGAAAGAACTCCGCGAAGAGTCCAGAACAACGACCCGCCAGTAGACGAGCATGCGCAGAACAAGCCACCGACACCCACGGAGGACATGGTCGCAAACGATGCAAGCCAAGTAATGATGTCAGTCCCAGAGGCTGCGTACAGTGAATGGAGGAAATTGCTCGACGCGTGGAACGTGATGGTGACATGCCTCGGTTACAGGCAGTATCGATTGACGCTTCCTAAACTACCAGGTAAGGTAAAGCTAACCGCACGAGGGCGCTGTTGCATCCCTCAGATACTATCCTTCCCTGATATTAGTATATTGCATACATTTTGACCTTTTCAGCTTAGAAGAAACATGTTTGTAAGATTGCTTTAATTTGGTATGATAACAAAGATCACGATTTGTTCCATGTGTTCAGAAATCAGACGATTTTTTCGATAAATTCGAAAATGATATATAGTGATCTGTATGCTAGAAAGTTACCCTATTGGATAGAAGCAAGCACACGCTAAATATTAGTGTTTCAGAACTGTCCCGCTTATATTGTAAACAATAAATGTCTCACGGACTGAGTACTGTTGTTACCTTGAATAAAAATGACAACTGGACAAGCTGATAATGGGACAATTGATAATTAGACAAGGTTTGATGTCATATTCCAACCAAGCTGGCTCGTTCGCTGTTACATAAAAGAGATGAATCGACGTCCCTGCAAACACAAAGACAAATTGTCGTCAGTGCGTAAGCATTTACTGTTATTGCCGTTGACGTTCGCTTAGTTGACAGTTACTTAAAAGAACAATGCTACAGACTTATAGGCCTGGTCTTATCGAACACTGAAATGTTGGCGATTTCTCAATACGTTCCCTCTTCATTAACTACGTAGATTTGGAAGAAGACCAAAGTCACAGTGTGGACCAATCGGAGGCAGACGTTGAAGACAAACTCAAGAAGATTATCTTGATGCCCAAGACACTGCATGACATGTGGTTCAAAGCTTTAGACGCCTGGAACTCTCTGATTTCTACTCTTGGATATGGTAGCAAGACAACTTACATCCAAAGGTTAAACTGTGAGTGATTTGTCCTCAGATGATATTGGTGTTGTAACTTTTATGTCATTTTTGGCTTGAAGACTACAGCAACAATCTTCATTTATATACTTTCATCATAACAGAGTTATCGCATGAGTGTCAGTAAGTCTGTCTGTCTGTCTGTCTGTCTGTCTGTCTGTCTGTCTGTCTGTCTGTCTGTCTGTCTGTCTGTCTGTATGTATGTATGTATGTATGTATGTATGTATGTATGTATGTATGTATGTATGTATGTATGTATGTATGTATGTATGTATGTATGTATGTATGTATGTATGTAGGTAGGTAGGTAGGTAGGTAGGTAGGTAGGTAGGTAGGTAGTTAGGTAGGTAGGTTGGTGTATAGGATGGTCGGTAACTTAAAAATATGTATTTTATTCCATTATAGTGTTAAAGATGCCGGAAACTGCATTTACTGCTAGAAGAAGACGAGTTTGCATGTCTTACATCGAAAGCAGCGACGATAGCGATCACTTCATCAGCATTCCTGAACTGGTATTGACCGACTGGTTGAAGTAAGTTTCCGTAGGTTCCACGTTGAATCCCAATTTCTATTTTATCATCCTCAAAAGTGTGTTTATCAGTGAACCTATGTAGTTTTATCCTAAGAAATGTACCATCCGTTAAATTGAAGTTCATCAAGAAGAGACCAATTTATATTTATCGCATTTAACAAATATGTTCAAATAACATTTCAGTTACATTGGCACATAGACGGTTATCATTAAGTATAACAGAAATTGAATAATGAATACACGTCAGCTAAATTTCGTTCATTGTTCTGAATTTTGACCTATAGAAGTTCATTCTTTTTCTTAACCCTTTGCACCCTGACCCCTTGGTGACCTATGACATCAAGCGGACATTTTTTTCAGTGCCGGGTTCAAAGGGTTAATGTGATTGACGTATTCATGCATACGTCATCCGTACTGTGGTATTTTCAAGCTTGCCTTTAATATATTAAACGGAGTCAATGCATTGAACCTCATTGTAAAATTAACAAGTGCGCCCTCATAGATATAGATTTTTCATCTTGCAATATTCATAGCAGTCACTCAGAGGATGAAAAATTCCCTTCTCTTTATTCGGCAGCCATGCTCACGGTCAATGGCCTAGCATACTTGAAACTGGTCATGACATGATAATGGCCCTCGGATACGAAGATTACAAGACAAGTTTAAAACAGGTGCAAGGTAAGGGGAGATGTTAGTACCAAACGTAAAGGTTAGTTTTTCGATCACAAAGTAGTAATGAGTTGAAGAATACAGTCAGCGATTATACTGCTGTATAAGTACTCGGGGAGCGGCAGGCTGTAGACAACAAACGACACTTGTTCATCAGTAAGAAGTGGTCGATTTAGAAACTCACTACCGGCTATCAAATGTTGCAATTTTAACAGGCATTGGGAAACATAAGTTACCCTGTTACTACTGGCAAAACAACAGTGCGGATGTACCATCGATGGAAACGATGAGAGTAGTGGCGGTCACTATACCAGCAATGATGGACAAAAGGGAAATACTTTTAGTCGATTTTTCCACCAGCGCTTTACATTTGGGTACAAATGTACGATAAGGTTTGTCCAAAACTCGGCACGGTGACAGTGGAAAATGTTGACATTCAGATGCATCAATCTAACTGAGTCATGTAAAAAAATGGCAAAATTTGCCAGCCGTCCAGTGTGTCAAAGTTTACATCCGTAACACTGATGATAGAGCAGAGGACAGAGGGCGCTGCCATTAATAATTTACATAGCAGTACTTACCTAATATGACGAATACTTGCGCTTGCACTTGTATTCAAAAGTGAGTACACAGTGACTCATACACTACGCAATGACATCTAACGGTCTCCTTTATCTTAAATTCAGAATTCAAGGACCACGTGTACGGAAAGCAGGGGGGCGGTGGGTCGAACAAGGCTGTCACTGACGTTGAAAAGGTGTACCAGCATTGGGTCAAGCTGAGAGATACCTGGAACGCCATGGTCACGGCAGTTGGTCAATCCAAGCTAGGTGCTACCATTCCTAACATCCAAGGTGAGATTTTTTGCACACTGCTTGAAATTTGATGACCAAAACTTTGAAATTTGAAATATCTTTTGGCGACGTTAATCGATAGAAGCCACATGGTGCAACGTAGGCATTTTTAATGCCTGGGCGATAGTACTTCGATAAATCAGATTCGTCTACCGTTAATGGATATTCGCATAACCATGTGCCATGTATATGTACGGCATCCTTCCTGCACAACACCGTATCATATAATGAATGACACGGCGCGATTTCTGTATAAATAACTTAACAATTGTCTGCGATTGTCAACAGGACTAGAGAAAAACTTCAAAAGTGCGATCAGAGACACCTACCTGAGCGATGCAGAGTTTGACTCATATACGGAACACAGTGAAGGCAGTGGCCCAGTGATCACACTAATACCCATGAATCTGTACCAAGTGTGGGACAGAGAACTTAGACGATGGATCTTGAAAGCCATGAAGTTAGGAGACGAGAAACCGAAGAGTAGTATCAGGTCACCTGGCGAAGTAAAGAATGGTGAGTTTCTTATCTTTTTGAGTCCAATTAAATGTGCAGATTACCGCCATTGTTAAGACAACAAGCCATGTATACCGAAAACCAATCATGGAACGAAGTAATCACAATCTGTTTTCTCTTTCTTAATATAATAAATCCATGAGGAAATTTAGACATCTTCGTAACACTAGATTCTCTTCACGAGTATTTCATGGCGTCCGAAATCCCGTCACAGGAAATGAAGGTTTAAAATCAATCGCATACACAAAAACGTAGGAATACTGCGTGATAAGGTCCTGCTATTAGATATACCCTTCTTCCATAGCCGTGAAATGGTCACTGAATCAACTTCTGCGTTTTTATCAGCACTGCTAAGTTACGAAGGGTGTTAGTGGATCAGAGGCGAGACTCTAATTACTAAATATCATCAATTACAAATACATCATGCAATTCTTGAGCAATATGGTCTTGTTTGTAAAATGGATACATCCCGAGTCATTCTATAATCATTGGCCGCCGGGTGAAATGATATTCTTCTTTTAACTCTTGCATGCATTATCATGCTTATTTTTAGCAACGGTCGTTGGGTCATTTTTGATTTTCAATACAAAAATAATATAAGCTTACGGTTAACAATATTGCAATTTGAAGCGATATGAGTGAAATTCAGTCGACACGAATTTTTAGATACGAACCGGTCCGCTTTTTGTTGGCCTCTAAATAAATACTCGATCCCTGGCTCACACCAAATGGCTCCCTCATTCATGTCCTATTGATTTGAAACACTTTGTCTCCTGCAGTCTTCACACTTGCCATCATGATGCAAGTGATGATGATTCATACCATTATGAAAGTGGAATCCATCCGCAAGAATCGTATTCCGTTTGTGGCTTCAAGTTGAGTCACTGCGATGCACTGGTACCCAGTACTTCAATCACCCAATCCCCAATGATGCTGTATATCATTCCTGTCACGTTTTTTTTTCCCTACAGAAATTCTTGGTCGCTTTAGAGGCGATGACAACCGCATCCATGCCATGGACGCTGACTCGGCTATCGACAACACTCTTCTCATACCGAGGACAAATCATCAAGCGTGGTCGAAGGTCCTTGACAAGTGGAACACGATGATGACTGCCTTGGATTATGAAAACTACTCGTCTACTGCTGTTAAAATTGTAGGTCAGTAAAATTTTGCTAAGTAAGCTTATTGCAATATTACACGATTCTAGTATCTGTACCGGTAGTAGTCGTGTACGAATAGAGGTAGTTATTTATGAATAGTGTATCATAATGACTTTTAACACAAATCGCTCACTACACACTCTACGATTGGACAAGTTCCCCGGATGACAAAACCCTATCAAGACCAAATAAAACACATAATTAAATTACAACTGTAGTTTTATTTTGTAATACAAAGGAGCGAAAGAAATCACAAGTTCATAGGCAGGCCTATTCTCTGGGTTTACGATTTTTTCTTTAAATGGGCTCTTTACCAGACAAATATCAGTGTACTGACTGATCGGTGCTTATCGAGTCAGAGCGGTTAAACATCGCCACTATAGTAAGTAACCAATGCAATTTCGTGTTGATATAGATTGTAGCAGTTTCTCCAACGCCAAGCCCTATGATCATACGAGTGTAAAATTTCTCAAGAAAGGCCTGAACACACCCGTACCAGAGACGAAGACCTATCAAGACAAATGGAAATGGTTCTTAGACGCCATGTCTTTGATGGTTTCAGCGAAACAGCGACAGAGATGCGTTAAACTGTTACCAGAGATTCAAGGTAGTTACGAGAGAATTCCCTTATTAACACATCATTCATTCTGAATCAGAATGTCATTAATGTATGCACAGACAGAGAGAGACACACATTAAATATGGGCATACATACATACATACATGCATACATACATACATACATACATACATACATACATACATACATACATACATACATACATACATACATACATAGATACATACATACATACATACATACATACATACATACATACATACATACATACATACATACATACATACATACATACATACATACATACATACATACATACATACATACATACATACATACATACATACATACATACATACATACATACATACATACATACATACATACATACATACGAGCTATGGCCAGTAGTTGGTAAAAATGCACGTTTCACATTGTTGAAGCTATCATGCTATGGGGAGTTGTATGCCATTGTACATTATAGAACCCAAACGTGTAAGGCAAACGTGCATGACTAAACACTGTAAAAGTCTGCACGTTAGACATTTTAGACACGTTAGGTCCGTACACGTTGGGTTTGCACCATACACGATAGGTTTGCATGATTGGCATGATAGAAATTGGAGTCATGTGGAGAACCTAAAATGACGTACACGTTAGACATTTTAGACACGTTAGGTCCGTACACGTTAGGTTTGCACGATACACGATAGGTTTGCACGATTGGCATGATAGAAATTGGAGTCATGTGGAGAACCTAAAATGACGTACACGTTAGAAATTTTAGACACGTTAGGTCCGTACACGTTAGGTTTGCACGATACACGATAGGTTTGCACGATTGGCATGATAGATTTTGACTCATGTGGAGAACCTAAAATGACATGCACGTTAGACATTTTAGACACGTTAGGTCCGTACACGTTAGGTTTGCACGATACACGATAGGTTTGCACGATTGGCATGATAGATTTTGACTCATGTTGAGAACCTAAAATGACATGCACGTTAGACATTTTAGACACGTTAGGTCCGTACACGTTAGGTTTGCACCATACACGATAGGTTTGCACGATTGGCATGATAGATTTTGACTCATGATGAAAACCTAAAATGACATGCACGTTAGACATTTTAGACACGTTAGGTCCGTAGACGTTAGGTTTGCACGATCCACGATAGGTTTGCACGATTGGCATGATAGATTTTGACTCATGTTGAGAACCTAAAATGACATGCACGTTAGACATTTTAGACACGTTAGGTCCGTACACGTTAGGTTTGCACGATACACGATAGGTTTGCACGATTGGCATGATAGATTTTGACTCATGATGAAAACCTAAAATGACATGCACGTTAGACATTTTAGACACGTTAGGTCCGTACACGTTAGGCGTGCACGATACACGATAGGTTTGCACGATTGGCTTTTTTGGTCACGTTAGTTCCGACCTAACATGTCAAACATGCACTACTAAAATGTAAAAAATGTCTAAAATGAAAAAATCCCGACTTCTGGCCATGGATGGAGCATACATACATACATACACTACATACATACATACATACACACATACATACATACATACATACATACATACATACATACATACATACATACATACATACATACATACATACATACATACATACATACATACATACATACATACATACATACATACATACATACATACATACATACATACATACATACATACATACATACATATGTGCAGTTTGTAGATAGATGCACATGCAAAGAAAACTCTGAGAAATACAGATGGGTACCGTTACTGTGTGTTGTTAAAATAATTAGTGACTGTGTTTCTTTACTTTTCAACAGCAGTTAATCACTCGGTCATCGCACGAACACCTCTTGCTTTTGGATCAAGAGGTACCAAGCCTGGCATGTTTAACCATCCCTGTGGGATCATCATCAACAAACATGGGAAGATGGTCATCTCCGACAAGGATAACCATCGGCTGCAGGTGCTCGACCGTCGCGGGCTGTGCAAGGTGACGTCAGAGTTCAAGAAGTTTCTTCAACCGTTCATGCCTTTCGGGATCGCTTACAGCGACGACGGCAAGTTCTTCGTTACAGACATCAGCAATAATCAAATCATCGTCTGCAATGAGTACGACCAAGTATTAAGGATATTCGGCACGAAGGAAGGGATTGTGCCGCGTGGAATCACTGTCACCCACAAGGCCAAGTGCTTGTCACCGATGTCCAAGAGGGTAGGTCGTGCATTCGTAAGTACACCCTCGACGGTCGGCATCTTGGAGAATTTGCGACCTACAGCGCCGCCGAGGGTCAGACGCAGTATCCATGCGCCCTCACCGTCAACAGCAAGGGTCACGTCGTCGTTCCGGGAAACGGGCGTCCAGTCATACAGACCTACGACTGCAACGGGCGACTGCAATCATCGTTCAGCACTGCCAGTTCTGTCGTCACGCCCTACGGAATCGACGTCGACCAGGAGGACAATGTCTACATCTGCGACTTCTGGAATGACCGGATCGCCAAGTACACAGGCGAGGGAAAGTTTCTGTACACGATAGGTCAAGGGCAGCTCAAAGGACCGATTGACGTGGCAGTTATCAGTCCGTTCGTTATCGCAGTTACAGAGCACCAAAAGCACCGGGTTAGCATCCTGAACTTGTGAGGTGAGGCGCAGTCTGAGACCAATATGCATTGCCACGGTTCAAGGGTGCACGGAGGGAGCCAACAGACGTGTCCTAAGGCATTCATTTTGACTCATTCAAGAGAACTGAACTGAAGGACACGTAAAATGGTGCTCACCGATCTGTCACAAGCACGGAACGTCTATGCGAATTCTCTGAAATGCGTAATATAGTTCAACTCAATACACAGCAACTACACCTGTATGAGATCGAGGCAATACTGTAAAGCAAGACTCGCGAACACACCTCATTCGTGTATTCGTTACCACCTCGAAAGGATATCTGTCGCACAGTTACAATTATGTGCGCCCGAATATGACACAAATAGCACAAAACGACGACGACCCCCCCCCCATCAAATTAATGGACCACTCCTTTCGATATGTGGTTGGTTCAAACCAATATGATAGAGGATACGAGGATGACTAGCCTACCACTTACGAGGCTGGCATTATAACAGCGACAGGGAAAGTAATTTTTCAATAACATGATTGGAACGAAGCCGTTTTGTTTATTTCGGTCATCATACAGGTCAAATGGGAATAACGTTAGCCCTTAAATTTAGATCATGACCTTACGATAATAACTGTATACCCTAGTATTTTAGAAACGGCCAAAAGTCACCATGACAACCACATGTCGGGATTTGCTAGGTTCTGAACTACATAACAAGGCTTAAATTTGTTTGTCGCTACGTATGTATGTATGTATGTATGTATGTATGTATGTATGTATGTATGTATGTATGTATGTATGTATGTATGTATGTATGTATGTATGTATGTATGTATGTATGTATGTATGTAAGGATGGATGGATGCATGCATGCATGTGTGTATGGTTATCAACGTATGGTTCTGTAGGCTTGAAACGTTTAAGTGTGCCCATACTTGTGTCATGACGACATGCCATTGCCTATGTTCACCAAAGATCCAGACAAGTGTAATATTTGCATATTCCCCTGAAAAATGGTTTCAGAGAGGTAACAGGACGTTTATATATTTTTACAGTTGTTGGTATTTCAGCGTTTCAGATATAAGTGACCGCGAAAATTGTAACGCGATGTTTAAAAGTACTTGCCATAATTAACTGCGCGCCTAATCAGAGAACGGGTCATTTAATGATTCTCCGAGTAAGCTGGTTTCATCAAACATTGTATCATTTCTTTAGTGAGCAATTCCCCGATGTGTTAAGAGATTATCCAGAGAATAAATGTTTGACATCGCTGTCCCTAGGGCCAGGATATACGCATTTGTTAAACGGCATTATGTTCGCTGTATCCAGATTACAATGTAATGTGTTTCCCGCTCAACATTCTTACAAACCAGGGTGCGTGCCAAGCGTATTTTCTGGAACCCAAATGAGATGAGACGGTTTTCGCTCAGACTTTATCCAACAATGAGCACTTCAAGGTCGTTTGTCGCTTTCTCTCATCAATATTTTGATATACCGATAAACGTCCCGTCAAGTCTCCCATAGGGAAGGTAAGACAACGGACGTACTGTGACACTGCCGCGGAAATGTACATAATGTATCAAGGCTGTAGCACGGCCGAAGAACGACTGGTGAGCAGTCGACACGGCTATACCGTTTTCAGTCGCTCGTTGCCCCGTGAGGTAGGGTGCGCCTCCGGGACAAATATTTGGATTCTTAAATGTTGTATAATAGTTTTCAGGTCTACCACTCGCGGGAGGGACTCACTTTGTACGAGTATGGTTGCAAGTTTCAATCATAGCCTCAATTATAGGCTTCCATTTTAGAGGCGCGCATTCCATTCAGGTAGAATGAGCCTTATAAAATTGGGAAAAAAAACTTTTGTTCAAACTTTCCGAAAGAGAACTTTAAACCATTCCATTTTAAAATCAAGAATAAAAATCAGGCCCGGAGGGTCACCGTGCAAAATTCGGCCCAATAGAAGAAATTACCCCCACTTGAAATTCAAAATGACCGCTTTTTCAAAAATAAACTGGTGTAAAGTTTATTTGCTCCCTGCCTTTCAAACTGTGCCCCCATAAGTAGTAGACAAAAAGGTATTGTTTGGTTATTGTAGGTTTGAGTCAGATCCTAGAATATGCCTCAAACCTATACATTGGTGCTGGGAGAAAAAAGTCAAGTTGACTTTATTCTCTCAGAACCAATGTATCTGCCTAGTTCAACTGCCAGCAGATTACACTCTTCAATCAATAATGGTCTGTTGTTGTGTTTTTTCGCCTTTTTTTCGGCGAAATTATTGTAACGGTGGCAAAATTGCTTTATTTACACATTTTAGATTGCTATCCTGAGTCTATTGTGTTGTTTTTCCACTTTGTTTGACGCTTTCGAATGTCCTGTTTTCGAATTTCTTCAGATGATTCTATATTTTTATTGCTGGTTTTGCTGTGCACTACCAGATCTGACCTGTCACGGTTTAATTTATGGTCAGGTGTGAAACTGTGTAAGCAGGAACGCGGTTATTCTGGACAATGTTTATCGGAAACTGTATTCGTATATGCAACAAATGGGAAAATAAAGAAGTTATACTGTAAAATGGAATTGGATAATTGTGTGGATATGCGAGTGTTTTGGGTTCATATAAGGCCCTATGACAGAAGCCCATCATTGTTGGCTTCCACCATAGTGTTTCCTGTAAGTGTGTCTGTGTTAACCCTAAATTTGTAGATTGTATCGTGTGTTTGCAGTTGACTTCTCTTTTCATTCCCGGAGAACAGATTTGGTGAAAATAAAAACACGCATTCAGAGTATTTTTGTCTGACCGACATTTCAAAGTAAACATGACTGATAAAATTGGAAAACAATTATAAAAAGTTCAGAAACGATTTCTTAATTACGAGTGGCAAAATAAACCAAATCGAAAACAAGCTAAACTAAGCCATAACATATTTTTGAACAAGAGATGAATGGCAGACAATAATGCCACTGTGGACCAAGTTATGTAAATGAGATATTTCCCCTGGGACAAGAAATAAGAGCAATTGATATATTTATTTCTCGTAGAAGACTATAAAATACAGAATATAACGTTGACATGTACAATCGAAATGAGGTTTGAAAAGTATACAAAGTTAAGCTTAAAAGTAACTAACTTCATTTTTCCCTGACATATCGTTATTATCGACATTCGCATCTCTGTTTAAAGTTAGAAAATTTCTGAAAGTCGTCCGTTTAATAGTCGACGATCGCGACAATATCATTCCTAACGAGTTGTATATTCTCAACTTGTCGTCACGGTCGACGTCACTACTATGTCGTGGTAGAGGGCACTTTACTCCCAGAAGTAAGGCGGTTCAGCCGTAGCACGCCGCCGGAGATTGGGCCCCCTGGTGTCTGCCGCATGAGCAGAGTATACATGAAGCAATAATGGCAGCATGCGAGTCGCTGTTCAATCAATCAACAGGAGTATCATTTCAACGAAAGAGAGCCACCTTGCAAAATTTCAGCCGTAAATGACACCTGATGATAGTCCAGACTAAACCTGATGATATTACCAACAGCCTCTGGATGCTAAAACCTTCAAAATCCATGCAGCATGTGTAAATCATCTTCGTAATCTCACCGACATTTTTACGGTCAAATTTGCAATGATATAAGACCGTAGCTAGCTTAGATATTTTTACAGAATTCGATCCTTGAACTACTCCAAACGGCCAGTTTTGCCACACTTTAATATGTCAGCTTTAAATAAAGACAATATCATGTCAAATACATAGCATGACGTCACTGTCACTTGTTAGACACAGAACTTGACATGATTTCGAAAAATAAATGTCGCTTTTCTTGACACGAGTAAGGACACGGCATAAACCGCGATGTAGATAGTGTTGAAGTTATCAGGACTTTGGTCACACGTTAACCTCGTGTAGGCCGAATTAACCAATCAGAAGCTTTAGGAAACCACTTCAGATATTGGTCTCGTTTGACATTTTGTAAAAAGTTTTGATCGTCTAGTTAGTCAATAGTGTCACTGAAAAGGATCAAGCAACGTCACGTCACGATATGATTGAATAAACTTGAAAATTTGCGCCACAGAATATATGCCATGGTCATAAATAAACCAAATAAGACATTGGTCCTGTCGGCTATACTTTCATATCAACTGCTCACGTTATTATTAGAAAACCACTCAGGAGAAAACTGTACTGATTCCACCATTGAAATAATTGTCTCAAATATTGTTTTGTCGTTAGGACATGCGATAGGAGTACGACTTGAAGCATGTCATGGTACTGTTGATTTCGTTCTGGGCCATGCAAACGAAAATGAAACTTTCGTTTACAGTTTCCTTTGATGATATATATTTATACTTTGTGAAGGTATAGGCCTACTGATGCTGTCAGCCGATTGTGCATATCGTTAGTGAAAGGGTGATGGTAGTGTACTCCGACTTGTAGGCTGAACTATTGAGGTGTATGTTCTCTCTTCCAAAGTTTATGGAGCTTTGGGTTGATAAATCTGTGAATAGTATTTTTTCGAGGTAATAAAGAATATTGTGTTAGCTGCTGATACCATCATTGTCGCCGTTGTTACCGAAAAGAAGAGAAACAAACAGGGTAAATGCACGAACGAACCGAAAAGGAGACAAACAGACATAGCTAAAGACAGAACGAGAGACATACAAGTAGACAGATACAGACATAGTGCAGTTGTAGAAAAATCGATCATCATTAACGGCATCCATTGTAAATGTGGAATATTAGTACAGACTAGCGACGGAATCGGCTCTTTATAGTACCCGGATGTCCAGAAAGTGTTACGTCATAATTTTCAAATGTTCCGTGACGATTTTGTTCAATGTGTGCTGTTTGTATAGCTGCCAGTTGACGAGGTCTTGTAAGCGTTCCTGCAAAGTCTCCTGCAGCGGGTATGGACGGACTATAGACTTGAGGTTGACCCGCTGTGCTTCGCTGAGGTTGTCAAAAAAGAACTTCTGTTGAGCATCAAGCACTCAGCTCCCCGGCTCACCTGAAACAAACCCAAAGAAGCCTTGTCATGTGACCAAATATTATCAGAATTTCTTTCTCTAAGTATTGAAGGGAGGCGCCACTTAAGTAAACGAAAATCGATTTCAACAAAAGTACCATAGATATACCAACGACCGCTTAAGTTTACTTCTAAAAAACAGATTGGTTCCTCGAGACATAACATAGAATTCTTGTTTCAGAGCAGTTTCCGAATAATACCATAGAAACTTTTAAACAATAAGATCCGGGCTTAGTGTTACTTTTATTTAAAATGTGTACATTTGTTTACTAACATCCCTCCGTCGGGCTGTCTTTTCGTCATGAAATTACGCAAAAACTTACCAGACTCACAGACGGCTGTTGGGAATCTATCAGTCCGGTATCATAGCACATATTAGTCAATCCCTGCAATAGACCACAGCAAAACTATTGTGATTGGTGGATATGGCAAAAAATCAAAACAGTCCTGGCAACTGTGACGCAGCCTTCACAACCACTGTAATTCCTGCATTTTATGCCAAAGAATGGTGCTATTGATCGTTTGGTGCTGTATTTAGTTTGCTCTGTTTTGACTTTGTTTTGTTTGACTTTGTTTCGTTTCGTTTTCTTTGGTTTGTTTTACATATTACAAATTAAATGTTTGTTGGTTCTCAATGCATGGTCACAGTCGTTATGCATGTTTAGGTTCTGTTTTGCTTTTTTTTATCTACCTTCCTAAAATCATCACCTTGTATACTTAAAATCTTGAACCTAGGGTGCGGCCAGGTACATATGAGTCTTATCTTTTGCTGGTATTACGTACTAGATTCCTGGTATACTGGAATGATGAATGGGCAAGATACATCGTTCAGATGTTAGCATATATGGCGGATAGGTCAGACAATTGTAATAAGCTGAGTGTGTCTGTCAGTTACACAATAACATGTCTACCAGGAGAGATTGAACGATTGAATAAATGTTATGGTCTAGTTGGTTACTTACTTACGGTGTGTATATTGATGGTTATACGTCCGTATAATTATTTGTTTTATAAGGGTCCAGGTGAATGGCACGTGGACGAATGAAAGCGTTATTTTTACGTGCACTTTCACTTAGACATAGACTGAGATGAATTCCAATATACACGTACGTTTATGCTCTCATTGTGTTCGCCAAGTGTTTGCTTTTGATCGAAGGTGAATGTCACTATTGTATTAAATACTCACAAATACTTGACCGCTGTGTAGAATTTCAAGTTGAACGAAAACATCCTTCCGCGATGTATCACTCCGCTGGATAAAAAATTATGAAAAGCGATGTAGTCAATGAGACGTGATAACATAATATAATATATATATATATATATATATATATATATATATATATATATATATATATATATATATATACAGATATTTCGTGGTTGTTGGTGTCTGTTGTAATTAGTTACAGCCATGATGACACGTGACTTCTCAGGTAGAGGCAAACTTATTTTGTGTAAGTTTGTTATGTCATGAATAAATTTAAACGCTGAAAAGCCATTAACTAATATGTACTCTGTATGACTCGATAGCTGCTGCAATAAGTATATGTGATAATCACAGACTCTACGATATTGATTGATTGATTGATTGATTGATTGATTGATTGATCGATAGATTGATTGATTCACTGATGTGATGTTGTTACTTACTGATCTCATTGTCTTCATATTTGTTGAAATGGAATGTATGTCCGTCAAGTCGGAGACTGATAGTCGGCTAACGTCGGATAAGGAGGTATTTTCCTTCCGGAGATAATCCGACACTGATCTGGTGTCTGAAGGGATCCTGCGTCGGCTAACATCGGGAAACATCGTGTTCTCCCTCCGAAGATACTCCGTCACAGATCTGGTATCCGATGGCCTCCTCGTCCTGCCTTCCCTCGATAGCATCGTGTTTTCCTTCCTCAGATACTCTGTCATTAATATCGACCTTCTAGGTTTTTTGACGGTCCCGGATGACCTCGTGACCTCTGACCTGGCGTTAAGGCCACTTGTTGATTCTGACCTTACCGACCTCATGCTTGCGTTCGGGTTGAAAATGTCTGGGAGGTGGAGATTGTCGATTGATGCCGGTGTCGACTTCGTTCGTCGTCGGCCATTGTCAACCTTGGGTCCTGTGTGTGTAAGGAAGACAGGATTCGAGAGAAACCATTATGACTGATGCATTATACAGTACGTGTGTCTGAATACTTGATTTTTGTTAATGCTTAAATTTCAATTATACATACAGATGTAAACATATAGATGTAAACATTCAAGCTTATGGAAACCTGTATAGATATAAACAAAGACAGATCAATAGTCAGCAGATAATAGACTATATATATATATATATATATATATATATATATATATATATATATATATATTCACAAAGACGGGTTGATAGCATCATTAATACAGAAGTACGCTCTCAAAGCAGCCGGCAAGGGAAACATTTTACACTATGTTACGCTGCGATCGTGGTATTAAAGTCAGGCCTGTTGTCTTCACTGTATGATAGATAAAAACACATACGTATGTTTGTGCCGTTTCTTGCGTAATTGTCGCCATCTTCCGTTGTTTTGTTTCTTCTTCGTCGCCGTAGAAAGACATCCGGTAAGGGCTGAACGTCTTCTAATTGTTTAATGACTTGGCAAGTGCCCTGACCAAGAAAACATAAAACGATGGTGTAAGTTTGTTATGTTCTAAGATTTGTCTTCTCTCGACACTTGTGTCGATTTTGTCTTGCTATTTCGGTCAATTTACTGACGGCCTTACATTACTTTCAATATTCTATATCTCTCAAATGTTTTTGTTCGTTTTGTTTACTTGCATGTCAATATGCTTGCATGACTTTTCACGCTGGTTGTAAACATGTCAGCTTGTAGGGTTTCGCTTATGGATGAATTTTAACATTTCAAAAAATATCAACCACCGATCGACACCGTATATTTTCCAAAAGTTATCTTCGGTGCATTAAATGTTCTTTGATTCGGTTTGCTGACTCCAAAGACTGACTGATTGATTGATTGAATGATTGATTGATTGAGCACATCCAAAGATATTTGAAAGTTTAGTGTAGCCACTTACTGATTTGACGATGTAAATCCACTCTGAATCATTGCTGTCTTTGCATATAACGGTACCTCGCCTGTGTGATAGAGAACAGAAAATAAATAAATAAATAAGTAAATTATTTAATTAATAAACACATACAGTTCCTTGTATTTTTTCAAATCGTATTCGCAATTAGTTTTGTATGTACTCGCTGAACAGGGATTTACGACGCAATACTTGAAAGTTGCTCAAACTTTAAATATCTTAGAATTGTTGAAGTATTTTCACGTCCGAATGTCAATGCCGTGTCTTCACAAAGTGGAAACCGAAGAGCGTTCTAAGCAGTATGCATCCTACAGAGGAAGGCGCGCTGCAGTGGACGAATTTTGTGTATACAGTTGTTGGAATATTGGATCATCATTAGTGTCGACCTAGCATAGTACTGACAACAAATTATCGGTGGTAGGATATCTAGATCAAATTCGCCTATCGGATGACGTCGACACACACTTCACAAAAGAGCAACACAAAATAGCAACGTCTGCTATCTAAGGCTTCTTATTCAAGTGAATCCATCACAATTTATCTTGAGTCACATATATCCATCATCGTAAACATAATTCTTCGAGATGGTTCATAAAAACCATCAGGTTAAAGTTGACAAAGACTAACAAAGCCCTTACTTGTAGTAGTGGAACAGACACATTTCAGTTTCTTCGAAAAGAAGATCCACAGGCCAATTTTTCACCAATGGCAGCGTTCTGTGTGGGAGAAAAATTATGCAAATGTCTAATGATGAGACCAAGGCGATAATAAGTCCCGTCGCTGAAACATTCCACCGAAAGAAAGGGTTTATTGATAGCATGGCTGTTTGGTTTATTGATATTATTCATTTGGCACGATTTTTAATTTTTGGAGAACACGACAACGTTTGGCCGTTCACACCATGTTTCATTTGGAGTTATCAATTGTTTGTTAGTTTATTTTTACTATATAAAGGGGCAAAATGTAAAATCGATAAGTTTTAATAAAATACTTCTATTCATCGGAGAAAAGCGCACGTTACTCGTTTTATTATTTTTTTTATTATTAACACTTTATTGAGCGGCCGCGAATTACTGTACCTCGTTTTAATTAACCTTATTTCGAGTGACCGCATGATTTTTCTGTGAAGAAACTACTGGTTTTGGCTTTCCGAATGATATGAAAACTTTGCATGAAATTATGTAAATCATAAAACACTAAAGAGGGCGCCCCAGTGATGGAACACGATTACATGTTTGTGTAGATTCAGGCCCATAACATAGCGATATCTCACCTGAGGTATTCAATGTGAGGTGGATCTTTTCCAGGTTCCGTGACTCTCATGAAAATATCGTGAAAGTCCTGAAAATACATTGACATTGAACTGATAAGAAGGACGTTTTCACACGATATGTGAGTTCACAAGTAGTAATCACTGATAAATTACAACTTAAAATGTTTTGTTGTTGTTTTGTTCTCTTTTGTTTGTTTTTCTCTCAACGTGAAGACCGACCGTGACGGTTTTTAATTCTTGACTGATATATTTCAGAAATGTCTACGCGCCAAACAATTATTGTGTCCCTCCATCAGTATCAGGTCAAAAAAAGTTACTTTAAGTCCATGATTCTCTTCTTTTCTGTGAAGCATTAATTTGACAATTGTCTTAACTAGAAGTATCAACTTCCCGTAGCAAAAGAAGATTAAGATGAAATCGACAACAACCTCACATCTACAACAAGAATAATTGAACGTGGCTTCAATAAGTGACGTCATCAAAGGCTCATAGCGAAAGCCATGATGAGTTTATCACGTCAGTAAAATCAAACCATAAAACAATAAAGAAACTCACTTCTCGTCCAATTGATATGAGTTCACAGAATGTGTCGCTGGTGACAGTCGCCGTTCTCTTGGAGTGATGGATGAGAGCTAACTCACCAAAACATGCTCCGCGTCTCAGTATATTGACCGTCCTGGCTGCGGTTTCCTTGGTGACGGGATCTGTCTCCATTATCGTAACGATGGCTGCGAAAACAAGAATGCAGAGATCGCACTTGTTAAATTTGGGAACCCTGATAACTAGATTGAATAGCGCCTCCAACGGCTATGGACTATGCTTTCCTTTTCAGAAATTCTGCACTTTGTCAGTTCCTCTCGGCGAATGAACTTCAGTGGCAGTAATAACAGCGGCACAACGTAAAATGTGGGATTTTTATTTTTGACAACACCGGGAAAAATTTTCGTTACGTTCAACAGGTTGGCTTTTATTATATCAAAAGTATGTTTCACTTCAAACAAATGACTTTCAAAGACAAAAGCTACAGTGTGTCAGTTTCTATCCTCTATCACTTTAAAATAACACATCAGACGAAATTGAACGTATGAACAAAGAGGTAATTTAACATGGTTTTTCATATTAGGAAATAAATTCAGCACACGTTGGTGAAGCCCCTTTCAGATTGCCACCTACCTCGACCAGATATCATGATATAGAACATTTCAGCGTTGTGACCTTGTCGAATTATCACACGTTTCGGCGGGACACTGTTAAAAAACAAAAACAGTAAACATGTAAGTAAATATTGAGTGATTACCGATTAATCAAATGTCTCAAAGAATATTTTGTGTCTTAAGAGAATCACTTAGTCTGTCAACACATAGCCATTCGTCTCATACTGCCCATAATTTGAAAAGTAACATCATTCAGTCTTCAACGACACAGCTTTCTTCGACAATATCTGTATTTGCCGCTTTACACACACCGTAGCATAAACAAATCGTTACAGGTGGTGTGTTATTTCTCTTTCAGCCTATCTGTGGGATGACCTCTTGACCTCTACCACATGTGGCGCTGTATGAACGTTTGAAGTCAGACAAAAATACTTTGTAAACTCCTTTAAACCTACCTGTGAAAGAAGGCAACCCGGCAGAGTTTGTCTTGCATGTGAAGTGGATATTCACAGAACGAATCCAGTGACTGCAAACCGTAAAGGGACTGCAATTAATAGAAAATGTATTAAATACTTGATAATCTTTTTGAACACGATTCTGCATCGGCACCATCAAAATTTTTTTGTCTAAGATCGAGATTCTCGTTTTAAAATAATTATTCTTCCTTTTCTATGTTTAATTCATTGGCAATGTCTAAACTTTATAAGTCATTAAAAGTGTGTATTACAATTCGTTAAGATCTCTCTCTCTCTCTCTCTCTCTCTCTCTCTCTCTCTCTCTCTCTCTCTCTCTCTCTCTCTCTCTCTCTCTCTCCACCGCACATACCTTTTTCAATTGTTCTGGCGTCCGATCTTGAACTTCTTCCGTCAATATATTTTTTACTTCCTGGCTGAGACGTAGCTGTACAAAACATTGTAAGACATTTTATAATTAATAGTTGTCACCACGAACGTAAGTTTGAATTTAAGTGCTACGCATTTGGAAAATCTATTCATATCTTCAAAACTATGAAATGCCGTACATAACTATCATGACTAAAAGGTTTCTATAAACAATGCTTTAAATTTTATGTACATTTCCATCTATTTGTGACCGTCAAGATGATTGACAAATTCCGCTGATCACTGACTGTCACGGTTGTTACCTCTTTCTGTGCCCTGTAGTATTTTTTATCAAAAGTCAAATCTTCAACGACTCCAGATCCACGTGACATTTTCTCCGCAAAGGCTGAAAACGACAAGAGCGAGTCTTCCTCCTCGACTTCCGCGGCCGCCCTGCAAGAGTGAAAAAGACGAAAGCATCGAAAGATTTGTGTCAATAGACATGCTTTCCACTCTCCAACCACGATGAGTTCAGTGCGTAACGCCCTCAACGACGTATTGAAAACTTGAAGGGCTCAATATGACACACGAGACCGGTTCTAAGTTTGCGTACGAACAAGTCGAAAAAGCCATGTGACCGAACTATCTTATTTTCTTGCTTCACAATGTGTAAACTCTTTTATCGTTATAACCCCTTTGAACCCTCACTTTCCTTTTCACAGATTCCCTGATTTCCGGCGTGCAGGGAATACATACCACGGGAAAATCATTGTCGACAGTCCATTAAGCCAAATAATAGAAAGACTGTTTTCTTATCATCCTTTGACATAATTATCAATTAAGTAATGGTACTTTTAATTAATATATTACTGATCTGACCTTTACATTTTTCTCAGAGCTATTATTTTCCTGTACTTTTTCTTCATCTGAAATGTTTCATCACTCTGCACTAAGGCCCAGATCAAACCCTTCGAGGCAGTATAGTGCATTATAGCAGATTAGATATCACACAGTCAAAAACTGTGCATTTTTAATCTTGCCACTTACACCGTTCGAACGCCATGCAGTTCATTTATGACAGAAGTGTCGACAGTTTAAGTTATTTTTATAATTTATTTTTTTAAACTCAGAGAATATAACGACTTCTAAAACACGGCAGGTTAATAACAACCTCGCAATATATAGCAGCTCGGTAAGTTGAATTGTATCTGATTGGTCGATTGTTACATTTTACATCAACTTAAAGGGTCTGTAACCATGCCCACTCTCAACCGGATTGGCCGCTTGGAAATACTTCAGTAAGAACAATGAGATCAAGCCAATCAATCTTCCGAGAGGCTGCGCATTAGCCCTAAATTTGCGCTAGTATGCTTTATGTATTGGCGTTCACTTTTTGTCGATCTTTTACGATCGCTAAAAACTTGACGTCGATTGTTATGCGCTCCACCGGCAAATGTGCACATCAGAACACCGATAAAATTTCACTTTCACCTCGTTCCGTTTCTTCCAAGACAAATGGTTTGTCAACATACTGTGTACACAGCATTTTGTTTTTCGTTCTGTCCTCTGTACAACTTTGACGTTTTTTAAAACAAACTTTACTCGCAATGTATTA
The DNA here is from genome assembly GCF_041260155.1 of Ptychodera flava. Lineage (NCBI taxonomy): Eukaryota > Metazoa > Hemichordata > Enteropneusta > Ptychoderidae > Ptychodera > Ptychodera flava. The sequence goes on along the minus strand of NC_091930.1, from coordinate 48,251,500 downwards.
TACTTGAGCTCTGTTTTCCTTTAAGATTTTCTTCAAAGTTATCGCAGTCCGAATCATTGTGTTAACAGACAGCGAAACAAATGTTGAATCCTGGCTCTGTAAAGCATCATGCTCAACTGGTTTGTGTAAATGCGCAGACATACCTCACAGCAACTAAACGTCTAGAGTTAATGTCTACAAACAATATGAATAATTCCAGTGAAAGGGCCGTCGGGTAGCGTCAACTGATCGAAGTGGCTCTTCTATAGAAAACGCCAGACGAATAAAATATTTGCAGTCACCCGTGATCGGCTGGACAGCAAAATATTTAACTTGGTTTCGGATCAGTTGACGGCAAATAGCACGCCATTTATGCGCTGTATCGCAAAACAAAGTCATGTTTCGACAATATTTGTCTAAGGGGGCTGTCACGGGTCTTGAAAAAATAGTAATTTATCTGAGAAATGTGGGGAGTCCACGCAAGGAAATGTGTGGGTGTTCGACGCCGATGACAATCTAGCTATGGCTCAGCTTGTGCCAAGGCCGAGCGGCTTTCGGACTGTCACGACGGTTTTTGTTTTGTTTTGTTTTTGTTTTGTTTTTTTTTGTTTTTTGATCTGCCTATAAGATAGAAGACCTTATGTTGCACCACTGGACAGAGTCCGAAAAGTACCATCGGAGAGACCTGCAGACTGATTAAACAACACTCCGGTCGAGGAACACGGGTGAGGACAGTAGCAACATGGGCACTGAACTGAACTAAAACAACGTGAAATCACTCGTTTAGCAGATCGTCTCTCTATAGAATTCCGTGATAGGAACTTTCTCTCGATGTGAGATGGTAGCACAACATTTGGTCAAAGAGGGAAGTGTTAAAGGGCCAGTAATGCTAACTTTCAATGATTTTTTTCTATTATTTTTATTTTATATATCAATAGCAACATCTTTTTCTACTTCCCAAAAGAATGTAGAAAAAACACTTACTACTCAGCTTATCAGCATTGTTATTGCATTGTTATTGTTTACATTTGAATTCTAGTCCGTGTGTTGTATAGAATTAAAAATACCTTAGTCTCTTTAAAAATTCAGATGTTAACATTGCACTTAGAATATTTGATTGTAAAATTTTACCGATTCTTATGTATGGTTGCGAAGTGTGGGGCTTCCACGAGGGTCCTGATGTGGAAAATGTACACAGCCTATTTTGTAAATTCATTTTAAAAGTTGGTACTAGAACATGTAATTATGCTGCTTTGCGAGAACTTGGTAGAGTGCCTCTACGAGTCATGAGGCTTGGTCGTATTGTTAAATACTGGCTCAAATTAATTTGTAGTGATAATGCCACATATATTAAAATGTGTTACAATTACCAATTTGAAATGGCTGAGAAGGGATACAGTTTTTGGGCTTATAATGTTAAGCATTTGTTGTTAACTTATGTTTTGGTATTGTATGGAATATGCAAGCCGTAGGTGACGCATCATCTTTCTTATCTGCATTTAAGCAAAGATCTTTTGATATTGGCTTCCAACAATGGAACACGAACCTTCACAATACTTCCAAGTTAGATTCATATCGCCTTTATAAAAATAACCTTGTGCTTGAGAAATATTTATGTGTTATTAACGTGGAGATATTTAGAAGAGCATTATGTAAATTTCGAGTGTCGAATCATAACTTGCGTATTGAGAGTGGTCGATTTGAAAATATTCCAAGGGAAGCCAGAGTTTGCCAGTTGTGTAATGACAATCAAATAGAAAGCGAGTTTCATTTTTGTTTAGCTTGTCCAGTGTATAGTGACATAAGAAAACGTTTTCTTCCGTCTTACTGTAATGACTTACCGACAGAAACAAAGTTTGTGAATCTTCCCAGTTCACAACATCCTAGTACTATTATCAATTTATCTAAGTTCATCTTTTATAGTTTCAGCCGAAGAGAAAACTTATTATCCACGAGCAATAATGTATAACTGCCCCTAAGTTTGTCTGTATTATTTTACAAGAATTGTAAGGAAGGCCGGTGGCCTATATTACTGAATAAAACATTATTAATAATTCTAGTCCGGACCAGAAGTCAGTTTTCAACAATAACAATGCGGTTTACAATCATAGGGGCTGAGTTGACAAGCTGGATACTGTGTATATCAACATTCTTTGGGGAGAAGAACAAGGAATTATGGTTCACATTCAAAGTAAAAATGGTGAAAATATTATCAAAAGTCAGTGTTACTGGCCCTTAACATAATATGAGGTAGTCATTGCATTGGTGAAAAAATCTTGACCAATAATCGCTCTTCCAAGACAGGATATGGTGACATCATCTCTGAACTTCGCACATAAGTGATCCCGCGTGACGTCATCGCCGACAAATCCCCGCAGACCGCGCACGGTCAGTTGAAAGATGGGGGAGGTGATGTTTTCGTACAGCACTCTTTGGGGATTTGAGAGAACATACTTGCTTTGTAGACCCCAGAGACTGACGTCATTCAAAAGACAATTGGAGTCGATCAGTTGACAATCAACTTTTGACAGCAGAGCAGGGAATACAATGGTCACAATTTCAACTTTTGACACAGCGAAGATCACGACCTTCAATACAGTCGATAATTTTAATCCCTTACATTATCTTGGTGTCGTGTCATGCTGAGGACTCCAAACAAAGACTTTTTAAACTTCAGAAATGAGATGAAATTTGCCAGGGAGAGGGGAGGCGGGTCTGTCAACGGGCAAGACGAATGACATTTGATTGGCATTTAGAGATATATTGAATGGAAGAAAACGGTTTAACAATCTGTGCCATTGAATCTAAACGTCGGGCCAGAGTGACACTGTGTGGTTTGATTTTAGCCAATTAACTTACAGGTCGAGCTGTGAAAAAAACTCGAAAATGGTCAAAACTCTAAGAATTGTACTATTGAAACTAAATAGACTGAACGTCGAGAAGTTACGATTAGATAAATTGTCTTTGTATTTTTTTCAGTCAAATAGGACGGCATGCCTCGCTGCTGACTTTCACTGGAAAGTCAGTAACTACTATTGTTCAAATCAAACGTAAAGACAGTCACGACCACACACGTGAAAATTTTGTGTATGCGACGTAGTGTCTGCAGTAGAGTGATGGCGTTGTGGGGCTTTAACAAGACGGCCTGCCGATCAATTTTGTATCAACGGTCCAAAGTTTAAGTCAAACATCAAATCATACACAAACAGTTTTGACAAAGACCGAATCTCATACTTTGTTTGTGTTTGTACCAAACTCGATGGGGAGACAAGAAGGCTGGTGATAGTTGCCATGGTAGTAGGATAAATGATTTAAATCGGTCACCTAGTTACGAATTGTGTGTTATTGAGACGGGCTGTGCTGTCTAGACTGCAGAGCAAATGACTGATGAACAATCTACCAAGGAAAATTGATTGAATAGAAATATTCATACGTCAACCATTGACATTAAAACCAAGTGCGATATCAGTACCATCACAACCATCACTGCGTCGAAACATAGACCCTAATGGTCTATGGTCGAAAGTACCATCGTGTTTATTTATGGACGGTATACAGGGTCTTCCCCTTCTAGTTTTGACATTAGGTTAGCTGGAAGACGCTTTCACGTTTAGCTGCAATGGTGCAGTACAGCTCTGAGCATTTTTCCCCCTTCCACGTCGATGGAGGACGGGAGAGAGGGTTTACAACAGCCGCAGATAGCCGAAGAAAAATGAAACAAACTAGAGTAACAACGAACATGTTAGCTGAGAGAGACGGACAGACACACAGACACATGCACAGGCTTACAGGGAGGGTGGGTGGAGGAGAGAGTACATCACTAAGAGTATCTTTGCTTGATATCAGCATTGTCTCAGAAAGTATGCTGGCACTGTTGCGAAGTTGTCATGAGTTGGCGTGAAGGAATCTTATCGTCCTCAAAGATTTCATATCAAGATTTAGATATACAAGGCCGATTCAAACACATCAGGTCAAACAATGCTTGATCTGGAAGCCAATAAAACACATGAACACGTCGAGTTGCGATGTTCTCTCACGATCCATTTCCATCATTGCGTAGAAACACATACATTAAAATGAAGACAAACTGTCTAACATCGCTATACTAATCTCCTCAGCATTGTCTAATTAATCCCCTGTGTATTGTCAGAATGTCTCTTCATCAGTCACGCTTCAGTAAACGTCACTGGGTCACGACCCTTATTAGTATTCATCAATCTCCTTCGATGTAATTTCATTCCACTTAATTTTCATGTCATTATATTTATTCTTTGAAGGAAATGAGAGCCTCTTTCTAATGGACACATCACTAATGAAGGTGTGTACAGACTTGCCAGAGTTTTTATTCGCCTGTAAAAGAATGAAAACAATGAAGCGACAACATATTGTTGAGATATTACGAAATGGTAAAGCAACATGAGAGAGAGAGAGAGAGAGAGAGAGAGAGAGAGAGAGAGAGAAGAGAGAAGAGAGAGAGAGAGAGAGAGAGAGAGAGGAGAGACAGACCAGACAGACAGACAGACAGACAGACAGACAGACAGACAGACAGGGAGAGGCAAAGACAGACAGACAGGATTAAAAGTCTCTCTCTCTCTCTCTCTCTCTCTCTCTCTCTCTCTCTCTCTCTCTCTCTCTCTTCTCTCTCTCTCTCTCTCTCTCTCTCTCTTCTCTCTCTCTCTCTCTCTCTCTCTCTCTCTCCACTTCATCATACTTCATGTAGTCAAGTTGTTTGTTGTGTGCTTTAAACTAATATTCCACAACCTGACAAGTAAACTTATGCTAATAATGAGCTAGGTGGAAACATACACAGTTTCTTCTACTGTCTGTGGTGGAGACAAATAAAATTCTGTACTATTCAGTGTCAAGAATCAAGATTGTTGTTCTCTGATCGCTGATCAGCCGTTGTCGTGGCTCGATGCCGCGATAATTACTGCGACAGATCAAGCAGTGTCAATCAGATCATTAAGGTACCGTCGACTGTTATATCGTTAATTGAATCGACAGCTTATCCCCTACTAATTGACAAGGTAACGGTAAAGAGGTCTCATCCGGCTGACAAGATTACGGGACATCATAGGTCATGATTTAAAACAAAGAACACTGGAGCTTTTGCGAATTCCAACAGTCTTTCCTAGCACCAAGATTAGTCTGTAATTTGTCGAGCGACGACGATTACGTACGCTTTGTGGTTACAAACACTGGAAGAGATGGGTCTCTACACGTTTTCCGCATTAGACAACAGTTACATACAGCTGAGCTTTTAAGCTAGATGATCTTTTAATTGAGAGTTAGTGTAGTCACTGTCCGTTAGCTTTTTTCAGTTTTTTTTTTATCTTTTGAACTGTCCTTTTCAATTGCATTTGAAAAGTCCAGGAACACTCAACTTACAAAATGTTTCCCGATTTAGATCTTCTGAAATCTACTTACGTTTACTACTAAGACCACTGTCTTTACGGGATTAACAGAGAGAAATGCAAAAGAACAGAAGTTTAGGCAGTATTTGCATCAAGATTCACATGACCGCGCGCACTAGTGTCACACTCGAGTGCACCCGCGCGCATATCGCGCTACTACATTGCCCTCTGCGCGCTCTTCGAGTGGACCCTGATGTCACTCTGGTTAGGAGCGCGCAAGGCCATACCAGTGCATCGGCTGCATGTTATAATATTCATGCTGTAATTTTGACGTGGGGTACCACCGACACAGGGCCGTAGAGAAACAATTTTCTTGTAGCACAAGTTGACGGCCAGGTAAAAACTATGGAAGATAGTTCACGCCTCGAACCGTGAATTTTTTTACACTTGCTAACACATTGTTGATAATATAGATGCTTACAACTAATTCCTATCACAGTGAAGACTAAACTCTAGGGTTGCATACAAGCACAATTCGGAATTAGAAAAAACAAATTAACTTCATGTATAATTATTTAAATTGCAAAATGGCCGCTATTTACTCCAAGGGGAAGATACAAAATTCGATTTTGGAGACAAAAAGACGGTGATAATTCATTCTCTTGACAGGATTCAAAATGAGCCCTCTCACTCAGTGGACCAGAAGGGTATTGTGAATACCTGAGTGTCCGAAAATACTGTCCCCAAGGCGCACTATTCCACCGAAACAATATTGCTGCGAACTACTATGGGACTGGTCTTATTTCAACACGGTATGTTTTGGACATGCTCGCTTAATCGAGCAGACGGCCCGGAATATGCATCGAGCACACAAGGTACAACGAAAATTCTATACGCGTTCTTAGCCAGAAAGCTGGTATTTCAAAGTACACCGCTATGTTCAGTCTTTGTACAAAATGAAAGTACTATTTATGAGAGTAATCTTTCGGAAAGCATCTGGAAACACGAGATACAGACTAAGCTATTTGTCCGTGAAAAACAAAAATTCCGAAAGCCGTATTTGTTCAAAAGTCTGAACTTCGCCCTAAAATAAACGACACTGGTAAGGACATTTTTGGCGCCAATACGCCATGACAGTGTGACGTGTTAACTATCGTTTAGAAAGTAAATTGCATTGTCATACATGCATTAAATGTGAAACTGGGCATCGCCAAACACAGTTTTTCTGACCCCTGGTTGTCTTCATGGAGGCCCTGAATCGTAAACCATGTCGTATTGCATAATATAAATTTGTCAAATTGGTAGAACTATTGACATAAACAAGTTAATATTTGCAGACGACAGCGTCGATAAATAAAGCTGCAACGACGTGAACGGTGTATATCTACGGGCTTTGATGGCAGGTGCATGAAGAACTTGATCTACGCACACGTTTCAAGATCATGGTTGACACAACTGGACGGCACTTGACTTTTCATAATCGATGGTCGTTCAAAAAAATTAAAAGACCAGTTTCTGAGGCTTGCCTTGCGCACTACGGAACATATTTCAGACGCGACATATTGGATGTAGGACACCGCAAGGGATGTATGTGGCCGTGTGTTCGAGTGTTAGAATCTGTGAGACCATTTTCGGTCAAATTTTTAGTTTTCATTTGAAAAGACAATTATACCAGTAAAGTTTGTCATTTGTTTGAGTCGAAGACATTTATATGAGAGTTTGTTTTCATTCTTGTGTGATCATTCATAAAGAGGAAAACACTTAAAGCTTTGTAATATGAAACATTTCACGTATTTTCCTGTAATCAGATAATTTGAAATAGTTGCTTGGCTGTTCTGTTACTCATTGTAATTTGAAAACGCAACACACTCTATGTGCAGTGAGCAATGTGTTTGTTGACAACCAAATTTCAGTCTGAACTATTTATCAAAAAAAAACATTGCACAATATCATGATGCATTACATTGATAAGGTTAATACTCAGAATTTTAATGTTTTAATGTGAAGGGGAAAAATCACTTTTTAAATTAAATTCTTTGCTGCTCGAATGACGATGGCGTGTCGTCATCAAGAGTCGTTGGCGTCACATGGCATATGTAAATCGCTTACACCTGTACATTCCAAGGTACTACAAACATTGTATTATCGGTGTCGCCATCGAAGAGATGTTGTCTTGTCTCTGGTATAAATGTTTGGCATCACTGACAAAACATTTGACCATAAACAAGTCACGCGTATAGCCTCGAACGCGTAGACATGTTCTGACACAGTTTGCAAGACATGACTATTCTTGCCCTGATGGATTGTATATAATTGTTGTCCGCGGTTTAACGAGTCTCTAGCTGTTCCGGTTTTTTTGTTTTGTTTTTTGGTGTTTTTTTTTTCTTTTTTTCTTTTCTTTTTTTTACATTTGCAGCTGATGCAGTGCAAAGGCGAGAGTCGAAACATAGGACCCCGAGGGGCGAACATGCAACGAAATCCAACTCCGACGCAACTACACATTCTTTGCATTGAGATTTTTAGGAGACTCCGGTGTCAATATAAAACGGTCTAACCCAGAGCGAATTCAAAATTTCTATCCTTGCCCGGCTCAACCCTACCATAGTAAGAGTCTCCGGCAACTGAACACACGGCAAAAAGCCACAACAACTGCCGAGGAAGTTCGGGACATTTCGTCGGGTGTAACTCATAGCACGAAGTCGCTATCACAGCGTGAAGTAGAGTGATGAATAGACCGTACAATGCTAACTAAAAAAAGAATTGTACTCCAGCAACGATCGATTGTATCTCTATGTAACGTGGGACTTAGACTATTCTACTCTGTAAACCTATTAAGCATGTGCTGCTTCCCCCGAGGCGATGCTAAGTAAAACTTTTCCATTCATCTTCTGTATTTTTGAAATGATCTCGCATAATCCTCGGCTACTTGTCCGCCATAAGACACGGTATTACCACGGATGCACGCAGCGGTAAATTTAATCACGTCGCCGTTCCATCGTCGACAAAGAAGGCTTATTTTTGTCTCTTTCTTGTCACAACAACTCGATAAACGCGTCTTTGAGGAATCGTCATATGTTTGAACAACGCTTGATACAACTTAAGCCGGGTGAAAATTGTCAACCTGGGACTCAATTACTGGATGACGTACATGTAGAATTGCCTAACCGTTCACTGTATTGGCTCTGCATAAAGTAGTCCCTGAGCTTTAATAACACAAAACCGAGATTTCATTATAGACGCAACGCTACCGATGCAAGCTTGAATTTATCTAGATGTGGCGACATAAGAATTGACATTTGTACACTTCCTTCAGCGATTTCACACAAATATAATAACGTTCATTTAATTCACACACCCTATTTATATTAAGGTTGTGTGCGATCACGACATTGGTATTGCCCAGATTTGCCATCATGGCTGGCAATAAACTCTTCAGTCTAAATGCCCCTCTAGTAATTAAATTTCTCACCAGCAATAATGTTAAATTAAAAAGACGTCAATATCCATTGACATTTCACGGGCCAAGCTTGACCACAAACACGCGCCAATAGAGTGGCCTTCACGCCTGAATGGCTGAACAACGCTAACATCATTCGAATAAGAGCCCGGACAAAACATTCAATCTTGTTCCCAGCGGTGACAGTCCAAGGATGCCTGGCTTGTAGCCGAGCTTGTTCCTTCAAATTCCGCGACACTCTTTTCCGGGAGTTTCTAACAAAAAAGACGCCGTTTTTGAGAACTGTCGGAGAAAATTAGATCAAACCCATCGCCTCATGTATAAAATGTCGGAGAGGTAGAAAGCACAATACACATACAGAAGGACGTCAATGCCGGTGCAGTGATTTTCCATGTAAAACACATCAGTATTGGGTGTTTTCTTTACAAATTTTCCTCCATGTAGTCTGAAAACAAGTTAAACTTTGGAAACAAACTGTACATTAGGATGACTTTTCATTTAAAACAATCTCATTTTTTTTATGCATCGTATCTGCAAGATTAAATCAGCTCTGAAATTAGGAGACTTGATATGCTACTATTCGTGAGTGTGGCGTATTCCATAGGTATTTTAATCCTTTATCTGGCCAAGCTTTTTGAGGAAAAGTGAAAGTGCACATTTCCTTGTTCTCAAACCGTGATGATAAGCAAAACTCCCCCTTTTCCGTGATTATGGGAATATGTACGGATATTTATTTCTATTCCTGAGAAGTCTCTCTCTCTCTCTCTCTCTCTCTCTCTCTCTCTCTCTCTCTCTCTCTCTCTCTCTCTCTCTCTCTCTCTCTCTCTCTCTCTCTCTCTCTCTCTCTCTCTCTCTCACACACACACACACACACACACACATACGAAGCTGTTAACGTCTTTAGATGTACACAACGATTTTCCAGGAGTCTCTGTGATGATGTGTTCTCGAAAATGCGTGTCATTCTGCGTATGTCAGCAGACATTCGTAAAACGCATGCGTGTTATTTTTGCGATCGTCATAACTACAAGTGCAAAATTAAAAAAATTTTCTATAACATATACATAAAAGAGGCGAGTTTGAGAGTAAAACTACAAGGCATTGCTGTTCGTGACGATGCATTCCAAACGTATGTCATATGCACGGGCTTCTGCCTACCGCAGATTCGCGTAATGCCGCCGTGATCTTGTGCGGTCCAAGCCCTCGGCACGATGGCATATAATTTAGCACAGCAATGCTCCGTTGGTATTCTTTCAACTTATAATGAATACGAATTCCAACACGCACTCGTGCATCGGCATAATTCGGAGCATCGACAAATGATGTGAATACCTATGCCTCGTGGATCTGTTGGCCCAGGTGGAGCAATTTACCAGAATGATTCCCATTATTGCGTATGACAGAGCGCGATGTCGCGCAACATCGGTTACCAACGACAACCAGCAGTCGGATACGCGCGTTGCTGCGGTTTGAGAATTAGTGTAAAAATAATGATTGGCCTGTTTGTGATCGTTTGGTTTTTTAATAAACACGGGTAATTGGTAGCCAACGGTATCTGCTCTTGTCTGTCTATTTGAATAAAAATCTTTGGTTGTTGTAGAATTGCACGCTCATCATAGCATCTTTCTTTGATTTACACGAGGAGGTGATACAATCAATAGAATAGTTGATAGAAATCTATCGAGTATGCTTGCACCCAAAAATTTATGGTTTCTTACTTGTTCATGGAGTTATTCATCAGCACGACTCGCACCGCCTTCATGAAACGCTTCCTGGCCTGAAAGTAGAGTTATTGTGGAGTGAAAAAATGTGCTCTGATGTGCACGAGCCGATATGGCATTAGCAGTTATTAGTGTGTCTTTCTCCCTTCTCTGTCTGTGTCTGTCGGTTTGTCTGTGTCTGTCTGTCTGTCTGTTTGTCTATCTGTCTGTCTGTCTATCTCAATTACTCAAGGAGATCTCTAGAATGATGAACTGCATAAACATTCTGTAGACTTTAATAAAACACGATAAATTAGCACCACGTTGACTTGTCATCACTTACTGATGGGACAAGCATATGCCGTGTCCACAGTCGCTTATGGTTAGGTACGCTGGACAAATTGAGAGCGGCAAGTTAAAGGCGCGAAGGCAAAATATGTGTACAGGTGTCGACATCAGTAGAGATCATGACAGTGTCCCGATAGAATTGACGATGGTATTGACGTCTGTTGAGTTGTCCGTTATGTCTAAAAAATGCTGCGAGAAAGATGGTAATATGGAAATTTCATCAGCCGATTTTCGATTGCCTTGGGTAGGAAGTCGTCCAAGTTGAATTTGAAAACAGTCAACTACTTACCTCTTTAGGTCCCATCGTTGTGTCAGATAGTTTCAAGCCCTGGAGTACTTGGATTTGTCAAAATGGAAGACCTGAAAAACATGAAATTGTACATAGCCACCACTGTAAATAGTGTTTATCTCCTTGACGCCTCATCTCTGACCTCAGTTCGATTAATGATTATTATTATCGGTGATTGATTTTCCTGTGTAAGTCGGCTTTGGAGGTCACACGATGTCCCCTGTGCATTAATAATAACTGGCACGGCTCTCTCCCGAAACAAAAATAAGGAAGAATCCTGAACGCTTGATGCATAGGCATCGCGTCCAATTATCACCGTGTCGTCAGCGTGCATGTGTACAGGAACGAGATCAAACGTAAAGCGACTGGTTGTCGCAAACAGGAAGGTGGTTTTGCGACGATGGCAGCACAATCACGTTAAATGATCTCACAGGTCGCTATCTTGGCACCACACTTACTGTCACTCGTCGTTCTTGTTCGTGTCAGCGACTCTTACTAAAATGATGTTTATACGGTCCTCGACTGTTTCCGAGGCAATCTAGCACGGCGATACTATAGAGAGTGGTGAGTGAACGACCCTTCGTGAAGATGTGCAGAAGCCCAGGACAGAAAGGCAAATTTGCAAGAACCAGACGGAAATCGCTACATCCAAAACGCAAATACGCCGAGCGACGGCCCGTCTTGTCATCGACGCCAAATGTACACACACATCAGCACGTGATTATACCGAAACCATTGAATCAGAGAGACGGAAATTCAAAAGGATTGGTTTACCAAGTAAACACCTGATCTCAGCGCTGTTCTATGAAATGACGGAATGGCATCCCAGGTAGTCGGTCAAAGGTAGCTAACCACAGATTTAATGATGGAGTGATGATGATGATGATGGTACCGCGCCACCCATGGCGACAGACAAGAACACACACATAGTAAACCTTGAAGACCAGTTAACTGAAAGGCCGTTTTGAAATTAAAAACAAGATCTATTTCATCGAAAATTGTCCTCACTCATTTCTTAATGTGGAAGGTGCGATTAAGCTTCAGATATCAATTGTAGTAATTATGCACATCAAAACGACAGCGGGTTTCAAACCTGTGCCACGACTCTGAGTGCAAGACAGTTTTAGCTGAGAAAACATCTTCTAGCTTTCAGTTGTGGTAATTATTGTTACTATAACTGCTACATTCTAGATAAAGTGTAATCACTGTTCAGCTATATCGGTCAAGACATAGTTGTCTCATGCTGGTTTACTGCAACTAATCGATGAGTCTGTGACTTTGAAATGTGTGGTGATACTAAAGCTGATCTGCACAATGTCTGTCTAAAGTACCGAGTTGTGGCATGGAATGGAACCCCAGTGTATTTGTCAATTTGAGACTTTAGGTGTCATATTTCTCGTAGAAATCAAGTGCGACATGCCATGAAAATGAAAAGATGTAAATTTTGATAATCTTTCCATTATTTTTGTTCCAGAAAACGAGTACATTTCCCCCCTCCTTGCATTCCCTAAATTACCGTAGCGTCGAAATGCATCTTGGTATAGCCTTTGAATCTCAATGCATTGCTTACAATATCAGCAATTGGACGAACAAATTCGAGTCCGTACTGAAAATTCAGTTGTCAACAATAATTATGGATATAAAATACACAAACATGTAGCGTCGATCGATTGAACACAAGACATTTTGGACATGATTTTGGACTAGAAACAATCTGCCCTCAAAACAAAAAATCAATCGAAAATGCATGAAAAAGGTGATACCGCGTGACTTATGGTTTTGACCTAGCATTTCTGACGAAAATATTTACATGCTACCGGTCAAAAGACCTTACAATTGGTCATTTTACGCAGGACGTAGACTAATGACGTCATCTCCTTTTCGAAACATTTTCCGGAACTTGACATGGTCGGCAGACAATGGTTGTTCAACTCTTACTGGAATGTGGGCCGGTGTGATTTCATCGTAAACAAGTTGGGCCGCGTACGACCACCACGAGTGAGAGATGAAAGCTTGTCGTGTGGTAAATATGGCCGCGAAAATGGCAACATCACATACTGTGCAAACGCCTGCTTCTCATCAAGGCATACTTTCTTTAACCATTATGATATGCGAACCGTATTATCATTCACATATTTACATCTGACAAGATATTCGATTCACACGGTAGATGACGCAGGTTAACGCTTGGCGAAGTGAAGAAGACAAACATGGCCTTGGCGATAATATAATTATCACAGCACCAGGAGTTAAAAAATAAGTGTTCGTTAAGAAGGTGTTCACAAGCGATTTTCTGTCGGGCGGGCCTACATTAGTTCACATCAGCGGGCGGAAAATTTTATAATATTTATTCTTAAAAAGAATGTGGCGAAGGGGAGACGTTACTTGGAACAAGGGAAGCATGGAGTTTACCCGGAGTGGGGAGAGAGAGAGAGAGAGAGAGAGAGAGAGAGAGAGAGAGAGAGAGAGAGAGAGAGAGAGAGAGAGAGAGAGAGAGAGAGAGAGAGAGAGAGAGAGAGAGAGAGAGAGAGAGAGAGAGAGAGGAGAGAGAGAGAGAGAGAGAGAGAGAGAGAGAGAGATGGGATGATTAATTTTCTAGTTGTAGGAGGGGAAGCCGGCGGTTGCAAGTAGCTTTCGCCTTGCCTGAAGAAATTGATTTTTCAAAATATGTTTGAATAGTATTGTATTAACATGTAAAGAGACTTGTGTTTACAATATCATTTCCTATTATACTGCGAAGGACACACTTCAGCCAGGTTTATTGGCTGTTGGAAAGCGCTCAATGATGATACTGTCGCGTGAGAATCGCGATCCGCAATGAGTGGGCGTTCTTCAGAACAAATTTGACAGTTGTAGAGCGCCTAAGTCTGACTTCGAAGACGAAAATAAAATACTGCCCGTTGTCGGTGTCAGAAACCTGGTCAGCGTCGCCGTGCAGGGTTTACTCATGTTGCTGGCCGGGTCAGTCGTGTCTAAACGCGGCGTTTTCCAGTTGAAGTGAACCTCTTCCTCGTTTACTGTTCGACTGCATTCGAGACCAATGTATTGTGTTTCTCGTCATACAACAACAAAATGCTAACCACGCCGAATTCGGAAACGTTTGGTTGATCTTGCGATGGCATTAATTTGAAAAGGTAGATTTGTTATGCCACATGGAAGATTAAATCTTATAACTCTTTAACTTTTTGCTGATCAACATCTTATCTTTTCATCATACTGCACGGGGAAGTGTGTGAACTCGTGTCGAGTGCGTGTGTTCAGCCAATAAGCAAATAAATACAGGGCGAAGACAGATAAGGCTTAAAATGTTTAGATTCGGACATTGACATCGAAAGATCTAATTATGAAATTTGTAAATTTCCACTGATCTAGAAAGTTAATGAAAGGAAGCGTACATTTTCCGTTCGAGGAAGACGTGTAGATGTGTACTTGTATTTTTACCGCGGATGTATATCTGATATCATTGCTACGGCAGTGTACAGCATCGCTCATAAAGTTTGACCGAATGTCATGCAGAAAAGCCGAACATGCCCATCGGCCGTGAACTCGTGTTGGCCGATGCATGCCATTGGTCGCGGGAAAATATGTGTTCATTGTATCTACGGTATGCGTCACAATATTATTCTTGAAGAAAGTGTACAAATTTAACGGAGTCGGCTTTTTCCTAATCGCTTGTAAAAATACTGAAAATATCTGAAATTTCAAACCTTGTAAAGAACAACACCTTTAAGATGAGATAATTGCAAGTAGGAAACACATTCTTCTTGTCTCTACCCTTTTTCTACAGTTATTGCACTCTCACGTCGACTGCGGTTTTTATCACCATGGTTGCAAGCGCTATTGCCCTGGTAACTGCAAACATTTTGAATCGACAAGTTCAGTAATTAGCGCTGTTTACTCTGTTAATTGATTTCACTGCCGGCGCCAATTACCGTAAAACAAACCGAAGTCGGTGTGTCACTGCCGCTAATTCTGATAATGAGTTGAACTACCGGTCATGATTACATGTAAGACGACGTTAGAGACTGTGTGAAAGTGGGACCAATGTCGAATTAACGGCATACGGAAAGGGTACATGTATTTGACGATACGCTCTCTCTCTCTCTCTCTCTCTCTCTCTCTCTCTCTCTCTCTCTCTCTCTCTCCTCTCTCTCTCTCTCTCTCTCTCTCTCTCTCTCTGCGGTCTGTATTACACTGATGGTCACAGCTTACCGTGATATTTACACACAGTCGCCATTGTCTCCTCGACGGAAAGTTATACAAAAACCTAACGGGCGAGTTAAAAAGTGAAGCGGGCACTTGTTAACTGAAGGACGGTCCAAACGCTGAAGTTGTTCACTGACTCGTAGAAAGTCAGCGTTCGTGATCAACCATTTGTGATTTGATTTGGCCACGACGTTGCAACGCTTTCGTTTGTAGGGACAACACTACGCCACTGTCATCACTCTTTCGTTACACATAAAATAGTGACATGCGTGCTTCCATGCATTTAACCACGATGAATTTTCAAAATACAGATATTCAATAATATTCCAAATTTCTCCAAGCTTCTCTTCTGGGCGCGTTTACATTGTAAGATTTGTTCAACAAACTGATAGCACGTACCGTCCGTCTTGTTGATGTATTTATAACTCTCTGCGTCAGGTTTGTTTTGATACATCGACGAGGAGATCTGTCATCTAGATCTTATTTCCACCTTTCTTGAGTAGCGCAGAACTACCCCAATATTTCCTTTCATTTTCTTATAAACTAGCTAGTGGGAAACGCTGTGGTTTTTTTTGTTACAGTGAAGAGGGGTCTTGGCTTCAAGTGACACATCTTTTGTGGAACTTTTGCAAGAATTACATAATATCACTTGTTGGCCACAGAGAGCTTCACAGAATTACGCTGTTGGTTCTGTATTACCCTCCCAGCTGGCGAAGAAAGGAAAGTGTTAGAACGAAAACAAAACGTAATTCTCACCTGTTCTGAAGGAGATCCCTTAGCGTTGTTTCACACGAGACGCCCAGGTTTTCTTTCAAAGCTGTCGGTTGGCATATGTAGACTATGAAACAGGAGGAAATATAACTACTAAACGGTGGTTAAACTCACAACTGGGCCTAACTATGGTCACGAAGCGTTGACCCGCTCCGTTGCCACCGTAACTGCCACAGTTCAGGTAGCAGCGACCAGTTCCGTTTGACAAGCCGCTCGGTCATATATCCCCGGGGTAACCGTCGTTACAACCTCCGAGTCGGCGAAGGGCTGCTAGGCGCGGTGACTATCACGCATGCGATAGAGTGCGGGCGCCGCCTGGAAGCGCCTAGTTCCTAACAGATAGCGCTAATACAATAATCAGACAGCGAGCGGTTGGCAGGTTGTTTCGTCAGCGACCGTGCGCAAACCGCCGGTGGAGAGCAAACAGAAACGGTCGTATCGGAGACTTTTGTGCGAGTGTGAAGTGTGTGTTCTGTATTTCAATGAGTCTAAACACGCATGACAAACAAAAGAGTTAAAAGGAACAAGACGAATGGAAGGTAATTGCTGGGCGGTCACGTGACCCTGCCCGTCGCCCCGAGCGTATTTGTGCATGGGCTTGCCGATTACCCAATGAGTTACTATTATTGCTGACAAGCCGTCGGCTATTCACGGTAAACAAACACATAATTTGCTATGCCTGATCTTTGACGACAGAGTGCTCTGTACGGATGACGGAACCACGGACCACGAAAGCGTGACGCCTGTTTTTCTTACTGTTCATTTCGCATGATTGGTATGAAGGAAAACACAAGTGAGGCTGCATTCACAAACACCTCTGGAGGGAGGGGGGAATCCAAAAAATTCTCTCTTTTTTAAATACCCCCCTTAAAAAACTCGAAAACCATTCACGTATCTCCCTTCTGACTTGCTTCAAAAATATATTCATGTTTACATTTTATATCAAGTTTTACACTCGTTCCATATTGAAGATTCTATCGGGTAACAGTACAATGACTGAAAGGTAAAAAGTCCCCGTTGTTGAGCGATTGTTTTGTTTTTCAGAGAACCTGCTGTTTGTTCACAATTGTTTCTTGTGCCAAAACTGGAAGACTGAGTACTTGTAAATTCAGTGAAAAGAAAGTTGTGCATGGCCATCATTTTTTACATTGAATACATTGTGTAATAGTTTGTATGAAATGCACTTTTCATGACACCTGTGTGACCTTTACATCCTGGCATATTTGTTGGTATGGATTTGCCATTTTGAATTCAAACTCGGCAATAGTCAATTTTCAATTCAATTTTTGAACTGAGCTTCTGGAACAAAAATAGGTTTTCCTTGTTAACAAGGGAGAAAAGTTGTTTGTTGTATGATATCATACTGCACTGGCAAAAAATACCAGGATGTAAGGTCACTCTTAGGTCATGGCCTATTTTCACCCATAAATCTGAGTCGTCGAAAGGTCAGTCAAAGTGTGTATACTGTTCTATTTGTGTCCAGTGACGCAGTGTGATTTCCACTGTTCCACTGCCAGTGTACTGAAAGGGTGTCTCACAAGTTGTTTTCAGTTCGGTTATCAACAGCTGCCATCCAGCTTTACAACTTTAACCTCAAACGTTTGGTTTCCTGTCTCTGCTCTAGATAATGCTGCAAAAGTTGTGGATCATTACTGTTTCATAAATCCTAAATATTGTGCATTGGGACAAGCGGCTCACTGTAATCTTTGTCCTGTCCTACAAAAAACAAATGTTTCTGATGACCTAGAGGACAAAGAAGCTGGAGCTGTTCCCCGTTATCTTAATGTCTATATGTATGGGTGTCAGACCACTGCCCTCAGCAGTGGCTACAACGTCCAATGTTTCTGAGCTATTCAGAGTGTGAGGGCGCACTCATCATGAATCGTGCCTGTGAGTTGTATCATGGAGGTACTCCATGGTTGTATACAATAATGAATTCTCTACATAATCTAAGGATAGCATGGTAATCTATCAAAAGCTTAAGTGTTATTTGAAATTTAATATATAAACGAAATGTTTGCCTAATTGTCACATTCTTCTAGAACCGATGTTGTCGACTTTTTCTTTCATGACGTGTACGGCCCTTTTTGCAATAACCTGCTGTAGGCCTACTTGCGATTCAAGAAGATCCGTGCATGTTTGTCTCCGTTTTGTTTCCAGTAATTAATAAAACACTGGCACCAAAGCAGAACCGGGCAGTTTCTTGATGAGTCGCATTACGAGGTAACATCATCAAAGGTGTGTGCCTCAACTAAATGATGTGTGATCCGAGATAGTGGGATGCAGAAAAAGAGAAACAAATTACTGATAATTGAGAATAAAAAAGTCCACCAAAACTTGTGTTAAAATGTATGAGAAAATAATGCAGTTTTCGATTTTCACAAAAAAACCCAAACAAAACAAGTAAGAAATTCATTAAGGACTAGTACTTCACAAGCTCCAAATAGAGTTCACACAAACAACAGAGTTGGACATTTTTGATCAAAATTGAAGTTGCGAAATACTGCACTGCGAGGCACATTCTACGTGAGCATCACAAGTTGATACAATACCACTCCATATAAGTATAATGTGGCTTTGAAAACCGCAATTACACATTACACGAGTGGCCATGCACACCACACAGCATCGTCGCAAAAGCTTGCCATTTTGCGGCAACAGGATTGCATATGCCTTTTTGTGTGTCAGCGAATGGCTGACTGACGTGACTGTGCTGTAGCCCTACCCCGATGTCCCAATACACGCCGCCCACTGGTAAACAACGCAGAAGGGAGGTATATTCTGTCGTTTCCGCTGTTCCTGATGTCGCAACGAATTCACGGAGGTAATTTTGCTGCGATAAATGTGCTTTGTACTTTGTAGCCGTGCATGAACTTTTAATGCAGCGATAGTCGGCCATTTGGAATAGGCACGGTTATAACTGCGGCTCACTGTAGGCCTATAGTTTCCGTGTACACGCGTTCAGTTCCTCAAACAAACCATCTCCGAGTTGAAAGCTTTCACTGGTTTGCTAATGACAGTGTGTGACCTGGATGAAGACGTAAAATATTCAATTATTTCGGTCAGAATGGCCGGTCTACAGACTATGTCGGCTTGTCCCAGTTAACAACGATCCGTCAAATATTAACTTTTACCGCCTACACTATAGTCGAAGTCGGCGTCGACCTTACGCGTTCAGAGACGCCATTTTGTCTTTTAGTTTAGCTCCATAGTGGTCACATTATTTCAGCATATTTCAGCTTTATGTTTGCACCGTTTTCGCCACGCAAGTTGATATAAACAGCCATTATAGAATCAAAACGAGATAAAGACAGATTTTTACAGTCAATCAACTCCTACGATCTGGCCTTCGGAGCTGTATGCGGCCTTGTAGTGTAAGAACCCCAGTAGGCCTAAGACCCATACCGTATATAAGCTTACGTTCTTCCGGGTTGACAAAGTGCTGTGGGGCTGATAACGGCTAGCTATTTGGCAATAAATGATTTCATTTCAATAGATGCGATAGCAAGCCTCGATAGGACAGTGCAACTCAGTTACGATGGCGTTTTATAATAAGGAACCGTCCTGCGTACAGTAAAATCACTTTAGTCAGTCAGTGCTGTACAGATTGAGGTCGCGTTTATTCGGCCATGACCTGAGCTGAGGTCATCTTACGCAAAATGGCGCCGTTATACAGTCGCAGCTCAGAAGAGTCTATGTGCTCACTAAAAATTTGCTACCTGTTAGCAAGTCCTTGATAAAGTGTTAAACTAACATGTTCACGCAAAGAAAGGTGCCAAGAAATTGTCATGTCATTGCAAATTGATAATCAGCTCTGCAGATTATTTGATTATGTATCTTTACGGCCCCTATTTCTATAGGTATATAGGCCTACTGGGTCAATTCATATTTTCAGTGACGAGCGAACAAGGAGGGGGTCAGTGTAAATGCGGGAAAAGCTCGACGCATTCGGCTTTCCTTTTAATTGTTCACCAGAAACTCCTAGCAGTTCTTGCAAAACGTTTATAGCCTAAAGACATATAACTCCTAAAGCTAACAGTAAAATAATTTATTTATTTTCGGTTTCACTTCTTAAGTCGTGACTTTTGAAAAAGCAAAAACCAGTAAGACTATACTTATATTACTCCTGCAATACTGAAGGTAATAGTTTAGAAACAAATTAAAGTGAACGTTGACTCATTAGTGAAGTTCAATTCCTTCCATATTAATCCTCTTTCTCTGTTTTTTTCTTAGCATGGACAATTCCCCCAAAGCTTTGATATTGACTGAGAACTGGGGAAGTCCAACAAGTCAGGGCGTCCATGATAGCATTCAACGGGTTACTCGGCTCCTTGGCGGTGTTGACGTATCCATTTACTGCAGTCCTCTACACGCCACTGAGGATGGAGTCGCCAATGCTAGGGCACTTGGTGTACAACTCGTCCTTCCAAATGTCAAGCCAAAGTCGAATTTTAAGTCCAGGACGTTTCAAAGTGATCGCCAGCGGTATCAAAATTCCCTCGTCGCAAATTTGAAGGGTCTGGGGAACACGAAGTTTGTGTTTGCGTTCGGAATATCAACGACGGAGACTGCGACGTGGATTGCCAGAGAGATCTACCCTACAGCCGCAGTCTACACGATAAATCTGTGGAGCAACTACTTAGTCACGCCGATCACGGTCAGGTACGGCAGAGAAGAGCTTCGTTTCCGACGAGATCTTCTACTGGAGGAAAGTCAGATCGCAAAATTAACTTTTCCCGCCGGTCACCGCCGCCAGCACGGGACAAACCAAATTCAGCTCATGGCAGGCAACTTGGAACCCAAATTCAATTTACAGCTGGAGGGAATGGTGCTGACTTGAAATCCCTTGATGAATGTGAGCATGTCGTAGTTCTCTCGTTATTCGAGAAATCTGAATTAAACAATGTAACATGCCTGGATACCATTCTCAAAGCGCTGAATTCCGTCGTGGCTTCTCACTCGAGGCCTCTCACCTGGAAAGTGTTTGGCTTGTCGCCTAAACAGAGGACGAAACTTCTCAAGCGCGTACAAGCAGATGCCAAGCTCGAAGTGCTTTCTCTGGCCATGCCCTCTGCGACAGCTGGAAAACAGCTGGAAAGTGAACTCCTTCGAACCCACATGTTGCTTATGCCCTCGTCTTCCAAGAATTACGCGAATCTAATTCAAGCGGCGTTGTTCAGAGCGGTGCCATTGGTTCTCCCGAGGGGTTCCCCGAGCCATCAGCTCATAGAGACTCACATGGAACTGTACGCAGACAGCGTCGCTGTTGACATGAGCAATGGCTCGGACGCCCTGGCAGCTCACATTGACCACGTGATTGCTGACTATCAGACCATCTTACAGAAGGCAGTGGCTGCCAAGGAGGTACTCCAACAGTCACTTGGCCCGAACCTGGCAGATGTTGATGATGCAGTCAGGAGTCTGCCATGAAGACTTATCGTCACTTGGCCTTGTTACTGGCTCCGTCCAACGGAAGAGGAGACTCTGGTCAAAAAGTAAAGGTTAAAAACAAAATTGTAAATTTACCCAGAAATGGGATACATAACAAAGAGATCTACTATAGTATATGAATGCAACTATGAAATTATTACTATAAATAGTTCGTCCGTAAAATTAATATATATATATATATATATATATATATATATATATATATATATATATATATATATATATATATATATATATCTTTATGCTCGATGATAAAGTGAGTTCACAGCGAATTTGCATCGTCTATATCGGGGAAAAAGGGGGCGTGTTGCCCATGTTTACTCTCAGAAATCAGCTTAATAATACGGTATTTGTGGTGGTGACTCACTTCCTTTTTTATTTGTCGTCTTAGTTTTTCGAAAATCGAAAATTTTATTTTTCCCCATAGAGTTAACACAGGGATGGCGGCCATTTTGAATTCTAAATATCGATAAATTTCAAGTAATTTTGCTCTCTAGTATCAAAGTTTGCACTGTGACCCCTGATTTTTATTCTTGTTTTGGTAAGACAACGGTCGAAAGTTCATTGAGGAAAGTTTGAGCAAAAGTCTTTCACTTTCGAGGCGCATATTACCTGAAGGCATATTACACCGGTGTACCAGGCTCTTGCCATGACCGAACAAACCTCTCTTAAGGTAGAACGCACCTCGGGGACAGACATTCGGACTCTCAAACTTTTACAATTCTCTTCTGATATACCACATGTGGGGGTTCATTTTAAAGCTCTTGGTGAAAGAAACTGTTCAGCAGCTTAGTTTTCGAAATTCGAAAATTTTTATTTTTCTCCATAGAGTTAACACAGGGATGGCGGCCATGTGGAATTTCTAATATCGGTAAATCTTGGGTAATTTGTTTCTCTAGTACCAAAATTTGCACGGTGACCCCTATTTTTATTCTTGATTTTGAAAGAGAATGATTGAAAGATTCCTTGAGGAAAGTTAGAGAAAAAGTTTAAGTCTTTCACTTTCGAGGTGCATACTACCTTAAGTAACTGACACTGATAAATGTACCACAAACAGGGTCGAAGAAAGCCAAGAAAGGAGAAATGTCGGCGGTCCAAGACAGCAAAAAGCAAGGCTTTTTTAAAAGTTCAATGAAGAGAAAGCAAGAGACACAGTGTAAGTCAATAACTTCTCTATTGTGAAAATTAAAGATGTTCTAATATAGCTTGCTAGAACATTTGCGCATGCGTAATCATGATTTCTACAACAGCAACTGCACTGTACAGTAGAAGCACATCTATGTATAGATATAACACCGTCACCGTCATACTTACTAGTCCTTCGACAAACGACAGACATAAAACATTAATGAATGTTCAGAACTACTTGAGATTTGATCACATCTGTCATGTCTGTAGTAGTTGCTTGCATTAATCCTCCATTACAAGGTAAAATATCCTGAATACTTTGAGCACTGTAATTTTTTACCAAAAAATACCAGGGCAACATTTTACCAATTTTTATGATTTTTTCTGTAATTGTTTTCCACAATTTTGGACCAAATGGACATATATTTTCATGGGCTACACTTTTTGACCAAAATTTTGGGAAAAATCAGAAACAAATTGTCTACGTCTGAAAGAAATTGTCGGCATTTTATTGTATAAAGGCAACAAAAATCGACTTTGGCACTCAAAGGGTTAAATTCGCTAACTGTTTTTATCTGTGTGTTATTTGCATACATAGTGACGAGAGAAACGTCTTCAGGGAGAGCTAGACTTGCAGCAGCCGCGACAGAGAAGCAGCAAGGTGAGAATGATTGAAAGTGTGAGATTGTGAACTCACACTTTCATAAGATGAGGCAGTTATAACATGTGAGATTAATGGTAGGCCTGAGCATATAGGACTAGACCAGTATCCAGTCAAACTTTCAAATGTAACAGCCCCATTTCAAAATCATAGTGAGTGAAATTTACGTTAATGTGCTCTTGGTGGCGCTTTAAAATTACAAGGACGTTGTAAAGACCAAATTGCAATTGTCCAATACCAGTGAAGGAAATTCGTTTGAAACGCTTACTTTGTATAGTTCGCCAAAACAACAACAACACAAATTGCCCTGAAAATTATGTATTTCATACTGTATATTCTGTATGTCTCGACTGTGATTACCACTGTAAACGAAACTCTCCGTTATCGAACGGATATTATATATATATATATATATATATATATATATATATATATATATATATATATATATATATATATATATATATATATATATATATATATATATTTGGGTTTTTTTTCATAAGATATTTCTCCATTTAATGGGACATTCTGTTTGTTAATAATATATATATATATATATATATATATATATATATATATATATATATATATATATATATATGTATTAAACAAACACAAATTTAAAATGTCCCATCAGACGGAGAAATATCTTATATATGAAATAATAACGCTCCTAATTAACATGCGATGATGTGAAAGGTTTTGCTAGTACGTATACGTTAATATGTGTCTGTCGAATTTGATTTATTTTGTTTTCATTTGAACATCGACTTTCATTTGTTTTCTGCAGCAGGTGATCAGGTTAAGGAGGAAGAAAAAAAGAAACAAAAACGAAAAAAGCCATTTATACGGCGCCCTGCTCACAAGCAACGGCTCAATGATCGCAATACCTGTAAGTTTTGCCCGGTCTTTTACATAATGCTCACGTGACCCGTAGCAAGAAGTTGCAAGGCTGTAACTGTGAAAATCTGAACCCAAGCTGCTTGTCTTGGACGTGACGTCAAGTCTGTAGTCAATTTAGTACATAAAACAAAGTATTAACTAATGTTGGCACTTTATGACGACATTACAACCATCGTTCTTCAGAAAGTGCTCTATTAGGTTTCATGACGGACTGGAAAAATTAAATTAGGCCAATTACAAAAATTTGTTTGCCGTCCTTGGATATTTGGAAAACCTACCAGCCAGTCAGGGAAATAAAAATCAAACACAGAAAAAAAACCGCAAGAGTATTGACAAAAGCTAAGCTCTAAAGCCCCAATAGCTGCGAATTTTATGCATTATTTTCATGATTTTATTTTCAAATCACAGTTGGTTTGTGTAAATGTGCTAACTGAAGGACTTGGATGAGTATCACTGCTCGCTGATATGAACCATGCCTACGTGTTTTTAACAGGTTAAATAATAAACGGGTGCTGCACTCATAAAATGGCGTCCCCACAGAAAAGTACAAAAAAGCAGTATTTCCTGTACACACATGTTGTGATCTTAAAAGGAACAAGCATGATGCCACTTACTTGAATGCACAGCACACGGTGATCAACATTTTGTTGTCGTAATCTTTATTTTCTTTGTCACATGATTAGTTTTTGAAGATGGCGGGAAATCTAAAATGATGTTAAAATGAATTCATATGCCATTTTCGACACTTATGACAGTGTTATACACTTATTCAGTCTTTAATGGGTCTTATTCAAAGAAAACTCTTAGAAAACAGGGGATATTTTGAGATTAGTTTATTGCACATTTGCAGCTATTGGGGTTTTAATTTAGTTTTTTTTCGAAAAAAATATATAATTTGCAATAGTGTTAACACTACAGTGTTTGATTTCTTAATTTTCTTTGAAAGCCTATCAGCACGCGGACGATAATTTTAACGCGCCTTAGGTCAAATAACGTAATATATTTATTTCCAGTAACATACCTCCGAAAATTAGCCTAGGTAGGTCGGAGGATTTTTTTCTTTTTTCTGACTGAAACCCATTAAATACGGTAAAATGTAGACAATTTACTCATTGACAATCTTTTTTGAAAATGTGGAAAAAATGTCTGCGGTCGGCAAGGTTACCAGAAACACATTTTTTTTGGGTTGTTGCCCTTATCATAAAACTGGACTTTCCCGATAATACAACACGATTGACGAAAACAGTCACTGTGTCACAAAGAGTGAAACGGTACACTTTAGTGTTTTATTTTCTGTGATCAGATAAGAAATAAAAATACTATGTCCACGACGACAAAACATGACGAAGATTTTTCGTTTAGTATTCTAGAACGATAATAGTTGGACTAGTCGGGTTATTGCTGCTTACGATCCGCTTTTAAAAATCTATTTATTTATTTTATTAATTTAACGTTAACATAACGGATTTCATACTTGTCAATATACATTACAGAATAGAAAACATTAATATACTAATTATCTGGGAAGAAAACTAAAATTGTTTCCATAAATATTGACTCAAAGTACGAAAATTGTCTTTATCCACCATTTTCTCAAATCAGATGTGAAGTACATAAAGTATCATGCACTTTTTGTATAATGTTGTCACTTGTTGCTATATCATAGATTTGATTTGATTTGCTTCAGATGACTTGGAGGTCAGGGTCGTGATCAAGGGAATCATACCTGCTGAAGGGAGGAGTGTGAGGGCAGTCGACAGTGCCTTCTTTTCGTGCTACAGGACGAGACGGAACGCCAGGGAAGTGGCCAGGAAACTCAGCCGGAAAGGGTTGTATGTCAGGGAGTACGACTACCGCAGGCTTTCCTTCATACTGGTCTGCCAGACCATCAAAGGCGTGGAGTCACTGATGAAAGACTACTCGTCCGCTCGTCTGCAACAGCTGATGGAGGAACAGTTTCTGTCCTTGAGCCTCAATGACGACATTGGCGCCTTGTACTTGGCTCTGCAAGCTAGCATCGACTATGAAGAGTACATGATGTGCACGGAAGAGCTGGAAGAGGAACCCTGGGAAGGTATGTGTGACCTTTGACAATAAGACGTTGGAAAAGTTGCGTTTGTTTGCTGTCGTACGTTTAAAATTAAGCTGGTATGTATCGCAGTTCAACAGTTGTAAACTTTCCCAATTGATAATTAACGGGTGAAATAATTTGATTGTGACCGCTGAGACGAAACGGAGTGTGTATGTCGCATTTGTCGCAGTTTTTACTTGTGAACGGTCGAAGAAGACACAGCTGGTATGTGGCATTCCACATTCTAGACTTAAAGTGATGATGCCATGAAAATAGTTATATCGTGATGTCTTTTCTTCTGTTCTGTAGATGGACGATAGCCGCAAAAGTTTGATAATATTCCCACTATTTTTGTCAGGAAAAGTCAAAAATTCTTCGCCCAAATGTGTGTAAAGTTACTAAGTATTAGCCCGTAACCATTGCCATCACAAAGCATCCTGTACCGTGAATACATATATGTGCAACGCCATTGTTGACAACTGATTTCTTGTCCGGACTAGAATTCCGTTGTCAACAGCAACATTCCACATTACACGAACACAGGTTCTGTTGACAAGTTGAACGTTTGGCATCCACACACCATTTTGGGAGCAGCAATGAAACGTCATTTTCCAAATAGGACCAAAATGTTAGATGCATCGAAAGTAACCGGTGTTTGAGCTTTAAGGTAGTATGCGTCACGGTCTCGAACGTGAAAGAGTTAAACTTCTGCTCAAACTTTCCTCGATGTTTGAAAAACTGAGACGGTGAAAATCTCTCTTACTTTTAAAAAAGATAAATTTATTTCAAAATAGTCACAAATAAAACAAATCTACATAACTGTGTTGAAAATCTCTCTTACTCGATGAGCTTTAAAGTTAGCGCCAACAAGTGGCAGATTAGAAAAACTTGTAAAGGTTTGGGAGTCCGAATGTCTGTTCCCGAGGCGCACTCTCACCATGAGTAGTGAATATATTTCTCGCGTGATTGAATTTGATTAGATCCATACGCAGTGCCGGAGGTGATAGAGGTGAACATCGCCGACCAAATTAAGGAGGAAGAACTGCAGAACATAAGGAAGACAGTCAGGGAACTTCGAGATGACGTCACTCGCCTACAAACGAGGAACATCAAGCTGACGGAATCCAACGAGATGAAATACCTCTGCATAGACTTCCAGAGGGCGCTGTCCACGAAGGAGCAGACGCGCCACCAATGTGAACTGAAATCACTTACCTTGGAGTGCACACAGATCAAGGCAGACGGTGAGAGAGAAATGTCGAGCAGAAATGCGCTGATGAAGATGAAAGTAGCACTCAAGGAACGAGCAGAGAAGATTATTTCCGAAGCCCTTGTTGACAGTGAAATAAAGGAACTCTATCAGCAAGTAAGACAAGTTGAAATGGGTAAGCTAACTTCGAAAATAATTGATTCTTCATAATTGTCAGTGGTGAATATTGCCCCTGACATACATACACATACATGCATAAATATAGATGCAGGGATGCATAAATATTCATAGATACTTCTCTGTATGTATCTATATGCATCCATGTATCTATATTTATGCATGTATATGTGTGTTTGTCAGAGGCAATATTCACCATTATATATATATATATATATATATATATATATATATATATATATATATATATATATATATATATATATATATATATATATATATATATATATAATATATATATATATATATATATATATATATATATATACATGCACTCATGAGGTACGTTTTCATTTCTGCATCTTAAAAGGTATCTATTATATATATATATATATATATTATATATATATATATATATATATATATATATATATATATATATATATATATATATATATATATATATATATATATATATACAGCTCAACTAGTGACAGTTGAGAAGTGTTACGGATGTGCATGAAATGTAATTTTCATATACATAAGTTCGTACTTGATGTAATTTTATACTTACAAACGGCCTGCTTTTCCATCGACTACTTTCTCTCTGCACCCATACATGAACGTAAATTATTTAACGTAAACACTGTCATATTCACAGGCATTCCTTTGAAAGGGACGAGAAGGACCCTGCGTGTTCATGGGCCGATACCGGGACACACTGTTTGGACGTACGGAATATACGTGAAAACGAACGGTGATCTCGTTCTTTGCGAGCCAGAAAATGGGCGTGTACTGATAATGACTGGCGATTTCCAATGTGAGTGGGTCTTGGCTTTTGCCGCCTTTGCAAAACCGTTCAAACCGTGGGACGTAGCAGTGAACGAAAAAGGTGACGTATACCATGTGTGCGATGGCGGGAACGACCAGATTGTGGTGAGCTCCGTGCAAAGTGCCGTGTTGAAAACGTACGGCCACGACGAAGACATAATACCGATGAGCGTTTGTTTAAACGGCGATGGGCATAGCCTTGTAGCTGACTACACGGGATACATTCGGAAATATGACCAGGACGGTAAACACGTCACCAGGAGCGAAGATGGACAGGTTGTCCTGCCTTTGTGTGTGAGAGTCACGTCAACGAACGATGTAATCGTGAGCGAGGAGAGAAAGGGCATTCAGATATTGGATTGTCAGTTTAGGGCGCTGAGGAGATTCGGAAAGCAAATCTTACGCGGTCCGCGCGGACTATACGTGGACAACCGTGATATCATATGTGTATGTGACTGGAGTGGTGGACAGGTGGCGCGCTTCAATATCAAGGGCGTTTTCCAAGGCTATCTTTACCACGATCAGTTTGAGAGACCCATCAACATTTCCATGATAACGAATGATCTGTGCAGATTTGTTGTAACGCAGGGTGCCTTTGTCAATCTATTGTACGTGTAGGAAAGTCGTCTGAAAAATATTGATGCACGCAGAATAATTTCCTGTAGTGAATTTTAAAGGAACACAACGATATCGATAGACGATGAAGTGCAACTAAATTTGATACTTTCTGTTGTCTCCTCTGTGAGATAAGCGTGACTGGAAGTGTTTTTGGCCAATTGCATGAGATTAAAATTATAAGCTGTATTTGATAAGAATACTTGTCAAATCGTATTCTGCGAAAAAGAACTTGCCACCATTTTGCTGCAACTTTAAATGTAGAGGATAAGACAAAACAATCATATTGCCGTGCATTTAACACAAATTAGATATTATTTGTGTTGCATGTCAATGGAATGGTATCACATGTAAAATAGATTATGCGAATTTTTATTTTGGAATTCCACAAGTAAATACATGCGCGACATGGCGCAGCTGCAGAGAAAATTCATACTATGGTTTACTGATTCGTTTCACTTTGACTACAAACAATTTTATTCATGAAAAGCATTTGCTTTCAACACTTTGAAGTATAATAATTAACAAATCAATACATTTTTATTAGTCAGAATCGTAGTCTAACACAATACCATGTATGCATTAATTGTGTCGATAAAGGTGAAATGTTAACTCTGGGCAATACTTGCACGGACTTTACTTAAATAAATGAATTATTGTAAACTGGTACATACTCGTTGCAGCACAACATAATTTTGTAATGATTAAGCAATAAAGCACTCACTATCGCCTTTATGTCGTGAACTGGTCAAAGTCAAAATCGAGTGGTATACCGTCGCTGGGTGTGATTTCTTGCTTTAAATCTTAACAGTACATTGAAATTATGGTGTCGACCGTCAGCTGAATAAACGGATTTTTGTTCATTTTTTGCCAGCCGTGGTACATTGCGAATATTGCGCCATCAATATACTGGTATGATATAATAATTCATATCTTCGCAAATTTATTTAAAGGGGTGGTAGTCGGAACTGCGCATGTGCGACTCTCTTGTTTATAAAAAAATGTATTTAATGCATGGTATCTGTGTGCATCACTTAAAATAGCTACAACATATAAATTTTTACGATATTCGATGTTAACAAGCATGTTTCAAATTTCATCAATCGCCAACGTACCCGAGATACAGTATTTACATCGGTCGTAGGGGTCCCTGGCGACCTTTTACCAGAGTTCACACGACCATCTCCCTTTAAGTGGTAGTATAAAGAATTATCTCATAGTGGCACAAGGCTTTCATCATCTGAGCCAAACTGGCGTTTCACAGTTCATATACCTCAAAATCAGTTGACATACTGATTTAGAGAGAGAGAGAGAGAGAGAGAGAGAGAGAGAGAGAGAGAGAGAGAGAGAGAGAGAGAGAGAGAGAGAGAGAGAGAGAGAGAGAGAGAGAGAGAGAGAGAGAGAGAGAGAGAGAGAGAGAGAGAGAGAGAGATGTTCATTTATACCGACTGAAAGTTTGAGGGAACATGACAATCTTATAAGTCGCGCATTTGTATATTGAACGAATGTTTGTAACTTGGCTATATATCAATAATGAATACATTGTTATTTCTCGGACGTCGGCAATTAATTAATGATTTTGGAATTATCCCTGAAATACAATTGGCAAATTTCACAACAAATTGAACCTGAGGAGTGTGCACTTCGAATACCAAAACGGAAAGAATTGCCTCAAGATACAATTACGTACATTCCACCACAATTTGAACATACTAAAGTTTACATTGAAAAACCTGCCCACCATGTTTTTAAAGCAGACAAACTAGCAGTTTCGATAGAGAAGGATTAGATTATGCTAAGGGACAACATGCGGATGGATGGACGGAAAAAATATCATGCTACCACATTTCCGTCATGAGATGCAGTATGGAAATCCACAATCTGTCGTCATTTTCTGCCATCAGCTTCTTGCATACGCATTCTATGAGACTGACCGCCCTCTCCCCTAGCCAAACTGTTTGGCACATGTTCGGGCATGCGCATTGCGTAATTGCCAGAGAAATGTGAAACGCTTTTTATTCAAATATTAAGTGATTGGATTACAGTTATCTGGCAGATACACATTGCAACACAGGATATTTCTTAATAAAATTTCATATCTTTGCAAAGCCCATAGTGATAGTCTGCAATTTATCGATCATACTTAACTCTAGTTATGTTTCGTCTGTACCTTTCGCTTACTTCGAAAATGTCCATTTCAATGAAATAAATGAAGGAGATAACTTAACAGATGTTGGTTTATACATCCCACGAACTGAGGGATGATTATATTGTTGAAGAGACTGTTATGTGTGATTTATCGCGAGTAACCTAACGTCACCGAGTGTCTGATATTGAGGTGTCATTTTCCCTTTGTTTTAGTAGTATTTACCGTATCGTGCAATCATTACATGCTATGTAATGTAGATGAAGGTATGTGTAGATCAAGGTTGTACAATTTTCTGTGGCTTCTGAGGCTAGTTCAAGACCTATCCTCCCTTTAACAGGGTGTTCAGAAACTTAAATTGGGCAGTCTTTTAAGCCGTCAATAGCAATAGTGGTATCCGGACTATTTCAATGTCACCTTACTTCAAGGCCATCACGTGTTTGAATGTGATATTAATACACGTACCCGTTGATATCAACGGTTTTATAGGCCATGTCCGACCAGCATTGTTATTCGTCTCACACCACATATCACTGTGACTTGATGACCTATATATCAATTCTCTATTTTTTCTAGAAAAAAATAAGTGAACGGACGACAATGGGGATATACACAAATATATTTCCTAAGAACAACCATTATTACTATGAATTTGGTGTCTAAGCAATCCGACAGTGCACTGACCTCATATTGCGTATAACGAAGCGATCCGGAGCCTCGTACGCTTCACACTCTGCTTTACAACTAGCAGTCTGCTGAACTCAAATATCTGAAAAATCGCCAACATTTTGTTATGAGACAACACACGCCACTGACTTATCGTGGCAATCTCTGATGTAAAGGTGCGCATTCCTGTTGTTATAAATGGCTTAACATGGTTAGATTGAAATTGCTTTGTATGACTGTAACTCCATGGTAACTGATATGGCACACGATTATCCCGTGAAATTCGGATGTGGCATACAGAAGAGTACGAAAGTCAGGCATCTTTTCTGATGATATCTGTGACTTTTTCAATTGAGACATATATTCTCTCAACAACCTTTTCTCCCTTTACTCATCTAACTGGTCCCTTCACGTTTTAATTAGCACTTAAATTGCAACCTGTGACACACAGGTGATTGTCCATAATTAATGCTTAATGAGCTATCTTGTTGATTTATTACGGGATTAATTTAGTCGGTCAACGTCTCGCATTGTACAACTTCTCATCGACATCCCTCATACCCGTAATCGAGCACACGGAATTAAATTTTTCCGTTTTGCTTGTGAATCAGCATTGTTCATGCAACGAATGCAGCTTTATCGAGAAAGTCTGTTGGAGGAAAATGTCGTACAGAACTCCTCAAAGTCGTAACATGTATCTACTATAGTCTAAGAAGTATATGAAATAGCAGCAACTTTTGATGTTTAAGCCATGAAACGCCGATGAAATTTAGCTTACTGTAGGCAAAACTGGCCGCTATTTCCTTCTTAATCCCCTCATACGTGTACACTTACTACCATTCTAGACTTCAAAGTATAATATAGTTTCTGACTGACTTGATTTAATTTAATAATTGCCGCAGCACGATCAAAAGTGCACGTATGCTTGTCTTGAGTAGGCTAGGTTGGCATGACAATCTAACCAAAACAAGAGTTAATTGTTGTTTTCTTTACAATGGGTCACTCCAGGGTCAACAGGTATATTGCCCAAATCTCTGACTGCGGCCATAACATGTTTAAATATCAAGCCATGTTGGAGATTTATCGATTTATTTTACCATTATGGTTGCATATATATATCGTCGAAGTGGTCACATTTATATTGATGCATGGCATGTCATAAAACTTATGAGTGTTTTGCTTTGTGTTTGCATAAAACATAAAAAAATGTTGACCTGCTTAAAATTCACTAAGGTCCATTTCACAGGCTCACAACCCAGTTCGAAAGAAATCTTAAAGTTGTCATCCAGCACTGCTTTTCATTACATTATCTATCGCTCATCAAGGTAATTTTCAACAGTAGAAGATCTCAATCAACAAAAAAGTATATGTTCTACAAAGTCGATTCAATCATAACACGTCGTGTTAATTAAAGTTCCTTTATGCAGCCTCGAGCTCACTTTTATCAAGTGGGTGGTTGTGCGGAGGCAAGGACGTGATTTTCAGAGCTAGTATAACGTCGTTTCGATTATGGAAGCAGAAAACAAAGAGAAATTCTTTGCCATATGAACGTCACCATTATTCGATAGAAAATAAATGTTTTTCCTAATACCGAAGGGGATGTATCATTACAGAGATCAAAGGCGTAGAAAACTAGAAAATTGTTGCGTGCCATTAGCAAATATTTGGTAGTTATTGTGTCCTTTCATACCTGGCCGTTGCTATCCATCGCATGTGTAATGAAGTTTTGAGCGCGTAGCTTAGGAGCTTGACATGTGTAACGTAGATTTCACAGTGGAAGCAGAGTATTTAACAAACACTTCACTTTCCACCTTGCTCGCACAAGTTTTTTACGTGAACAGTAGCCGTAAATTTGGCCAATTTTCCGTTATTTCCGTTCTGCGTGTTTACTTGTTCTAAACCATGTCGAAACGTCCACTTCTCAAAATGTCAAAACAACTTGTATAATGTAGTACGAGTACTTTTATTGTTGCATATCATTTTAATTCTAATATGGATTAAAATTCACTGCTCAACAGTAACAATGCAGTTCCTACATGTGTGTTCGGCTTCGTTGACAAGTTAAACACTGTGAATCTAAACATAATATGGGGAGAAGAACAATAAACGGTTGGTGAGAGTTGAAAAGAAAGACCGTGAAAAAAATTATGAAAAGTTAATGCCCTCTCATATCGGACGTACCATTACTTGGGAACTTTTCACGAGAGCAATGAAATTCTGTCATATCAGTCGGTTGTTATGCAATAGTTAACCTAGCAAACATAAGTACAGATCCCTTGTTGATTGAATATGTGCACTTGATGGTTGTCCGGGGGACTGATCCCTTACACATATTGTTCCTCGTGTTGTTTTGGGTGGAGGGATGTATGTGTTGCGTACGTGTGTGCTTGTTTCCGCCTAGAGTCCTTACTGTGTGACGTTACTTGGCACTGTCACATTTTTATTTCAGTCCACTACTCCTTTGAAGGTTGCCCGAACACGTCTGGCAAAAACAACCACTGAAATATGACAGCAGGTTCATTGTTGATTTTATTGATAAAATTCCTGAACAGAAATGAAAGTATACGAGATCAAGTATTTCTCCGTTTCCACCAAGCAGTTGTCCTTATCTTTCAATGCTCATGTGTACATAGGCAGGTAAAGTTAACGTGGCACATATCATTTGCAAGATCAAAGTGTTTTTCTTTACCCAAAGTCACTACTAAGTCATCTGATACAGTCTGGGTCGCAGACACTGTATATGATCATCGGGTTTTAACCAACAATGTTTGCTTATCAATTCATTATAGAAATGAATTTATTGAATAACGACTGATGGGTACTTGGTACCAACATAAAACATTTTACTCATTATTGGTGAAATATCGCACGTTGTAAAATATCGACCATTCAAACTGGGCGTTCTAAAATTCATTTGACCCGTTCAATACATAGTTCTGACAAACTTTGCATGTTGTCAGACCATGGCTCTTCAAAAACTGCATTTCAGTATATAAATGGTAGAAAATCTCAGTCGACAAAATATGAGTACTCCATAGTCGATTCCATTCCAACATCTTTAAATGCCATGATGCAGTCTCACTTTTATGAAGTGGATGTATAGAGCAAATTTTGATCAATGCACACATTAAACAAACGTTAACATAGAATGCCTTCAGCAATGTGCATCTAAAATGGTGGGCGATGTAGTCAAACGTACAAACGTCGCAAGTTCGAATAAACTTAAAATGTCCTGATGCTATGTGGAAATCGCGATTTTGCCACCAACTTGTAAGGTAATTATTATAAGTGATGGTGGCTCTGGTCTTTCCACTTTTATGTTGACCTGTGTGGTGATATTTTAAAGTTTGGTGTGTGAATTGGAATGTGGCCTAGATAGCACCCTTTTAGAGATACATAGGTCGTATATCGTACTCAATACCTGCGCGGTACACCAAAAGAGCCCAATTATCATGACGTTCCATTACAGTTATTCGCTGTGAATGCAAATGGAATTAGCTTCTATCATTGGGCAATAACAACATTTACAGCAATAATCAGGTTATAAATTCTCTGTGTCTATGAGCATATAAATTTAGACTACTTGAACAAGGTACAAGGTTTTGTCCATGTCTGCACTTTTATCTCGCAACTGAAGGAAAATAACCAAGTTGTGAATTTGCAGTACTAGATTATTGCGCGCTGTAAAAACACCTATCACCTCGTAATTTTTTGGGCGATAGCGCTGTGGCCCTGCGTTACCGTGACAAAATGTCGATTGCCTTCAGCTTGAGAAGTAGCAATATACTCATTGAAAAGCGCGGTTCCTACTGTAACTTAGAAACAGGTGTATCCCTAATGATCAGTTAACAGGCGTTCAGTATTATTATTGAAATCGATTTAGTAGACTTTAACAATTTTAAAACTTTTCCTCAAAAGAAATGTTCTCTCATTGGCAAAATTCAAAGTACTTTTGTACAATAAATGCCTCCATAGTCAGATATTTAGTAGCAAAGTTTTAATGTATACTCTTTGCCAACAACTCATAAAATTGAAACAATTTGTCAAAATGCTGAATTTCGGAACATCACACTTGAGTCAAAGGTAAGTACACACATTGAAAATATCAAATCAATATCGTTATACTTGAATTATTGATTCAATATAGACGTAATTGCATAAAAGAATTTTCTTCTTGACACAGTATTTGCAAGATTACAACCGTTATCCAGATTTAATACACGAATACAGATACATTGAATTTATTTTAGAAGTAATTCTAACAAACTAATGACAACTCACTAAATTCAAGTATAATCCACTTCCACCCTTGGCTACTTTCTTGTGTGTTAGTCAGCCTTAGAGTCCTTTTTCTAATGCTTGCGTTGACACTGTCATTTCGTGATTTTTTGATGCCACCTGTCTACATTGTTAAACACTCCAATATTCATCAGTTAGTCTAATATCATCATAGTAACAAATAAATAGTTCTGACTAGCAACACAGTATCAAGGCAATACAATTCGAAGTTTCTATATTGTTGCTCCGTGATGGTAAATCACATATTGTTGTTTATCCTGCCTTAATTTACAGTTAACTAGTATGTTGTTCTATTGCTAAAACAATTTATGACGTGCTTGTTCGGTAGTTCACCAATCAGAATTGCCACTTTTCAAACTCTAGCTTGCCCTGCTGAGCGATATACACTATACAGTGTGGTTGAGAAGTACGCAATTGTGCGACCGCACTAGAGAAAGAAGGTTGTACAGTCAAGTCTCAGCGTCTCCAGTCTCCAATCTCAGATTTTCCATTCACTATCCGCAAACATCATTGGCACTTTCCTTGTACAGTTTTCAGTGTTATGTCAATACCCTGAACATGGATGAGAGGTAAGTGTTACAGAACGAGAATCACAACTTTCCTCTTTCCAGCGACGACAATATCGTTTTTCATGAGCGCTCTGTGATATGACCGCGTTTATGACAAGGGACCGGTTTTCCTGCCAACACCTGGGCTAGAAGGAGAGCTATTCGTTATCAGCTCGTTTAACTGACTGCACCCATTGGGCGAGAAACGTCACTTGCAATCCTAGAAGGGCCTTTCACAGCAAACGGATCGTGAAAGTAAGTAACAGAAAACAAAACATTCAAGATGTTGCTGTTTGTAGTAAAGACAAACAAACAGATAAACGTTCAGTCAGATAGGATGTGTCTTCCATACTTACAAAAATTAAGTTTTGCTCCTAAGATAGTTCCGAAAATGTCTTCGATATTGAAATATTGGTCGATTTATCATGGAAAAAAGTACTTTTACCGTATGAATTTGTCCGAATCGCCACTTGTGTGCCACAGAACAAGACGGATGAAACCCCCTATTTTATGCACTTCTACGTGATCGAACGGAACGTTTTCCGCCACAAACAGGCCAATCTGAAATCGAAACCATGCAAAGTGTATATTGTTCTCGCGGTAATTAAAGGGGTCGATTCTGCAAAAATGAAGCCATCGATACTGCGATACATTTAAAGAATTGGATCCACATAGAACAACATTATGGTTGTAGTTATTCCCAATAAACTGACCCCATTCCGATCCCTGGCCCGGATCCCCTTGTTTCACACGTGATGAGGCAGTATGCGTTGAGCTCCATCGACCGCTGGTGAGCTGAGTACTGTTGAACGCCCGTATCGTACTTAAACAGCTCCTTGCGATCCTCGTACTTGGCGATACATTGGGAACCTGGACGCTTTCTATCAAAGTCGGTATCTTGAACCATATGATCTGCACAAAATATCACGTCATTTGATAACGACGAGACATTTCCTTCTTTGCTTGAAATACATTATCATAGTATAAGCACGGCTATAACCTCCATAAATGTAATAATCCAAATAAATATAATATCAACCATGACTGTAATAAAGTGCGCCCATAAATGTAATATCACCCATAAATGTAACAAAAATCAACCATAAATGTAATAAAAACACCAACCATACATTGTAATAAATGGTAACCATAATTGTAATACTTGTCAACCATAAATGTAATGAATATATTTTGTCACCACAATTGAAGAATTAGCCCCTAAATATTTATCTATGTTGTAAAGGAAAGCAACTCCACACGTTGTTCATACCTTAATTGTTTGCGTTTTGTGTGTTTCGTGTATTTTGAAAGTGTATTTTACGTTTCGCTTTTTTGTGTGTAGATCTGATTTGCCACGGCGAGACACAGCTGGAATCTGTCAGTGAAGTCTCTTCTCCAGAGTGGAGAGACTGTATGACACAACGATCCTTTTACGCTGTTTTTCGAAAATTTGCCATACTTTCTTCATCAGTTACCTCAAATTCATCTTCTGTTAATAAATTGTATGGAATAATTGATAGATAGTCTGTATTCCTATGCTGCCCCACTTGAAGCTTGTTCCTTAACTTGGGATGCTAATTTTGTTCTACTGTATTCAAGGTAGTGTTCGTATTGTGTTTAACTAGATTGAGATATATGTTCTCGCCGACATGTTTTTTTGTCATAAGTTTCTGTAATAAGGTTAGGTATTTCTCTGTTGTTTGTTCTGAGTCGTCTGTTGTAAACTTTGTGTGGTATCACTCGTTGACGAGATATTTTGACGCTTCCTTACTATGTAATTATCAGTGTCTAGAACTGCTGTTCCACTTCCTTTCACGGTTTGAACGCGTTTTCTGATATTGTTCACAATGTATTTTATTCTGTATTTTTAAAGGAAAAATAGTTTCAGGAAAGTATTCAATAACATTAACTAGTCTTATTAAAGTATATTATGTACTCAGGGCATTGATAAACAAATGATCAAATACACAAGTTCAAGTTTATTACATTTATGGTTGGGTTTTATTACATTTTTGGTTAATATGTTCATTGCATTTGTGGTTTCGGGTTGTTACATTGATGATTGACTGTATTGTTACCTTTGTGTTGATTTATTACACTTGTGGTTATTATTACATTTATGGAGATTATTACATTTATGAAGGTTACAACGGCAACCCTTAGGTCGCTGCTTATCCAGACTACCTTGAGCTTTGTCGACAATCTACAAGAAGTCTGAAGTAGGGTTCTCACTGCAACCCATTGGCCGGCCCAGCACCGCCCCCTGATGCGAGTCCAAATAAAGAAAATACGTGAGAACAGTTCCTGACGCTCAATTTAGGACGGAGTCGAGGGGTGGACCTGAGTCCGAGCTCGGACTTAAATTCTGCGTTCTCACCACGTGTGAATGCACAGAACATTACCAAGGTCGAAAACACCACTATGCGGCAACTAGCTTTTGATCATGTTTTTAGTTGTCACTGAGTTTAACCACAGACTCCCTTACCTGGAGGGTCTCTGGTTTAACCATGACAGACTTGTCCTTAGCAACCGGACGAGGTAAGAATTGATCCGAAGAGAAGTAGCACTTTTGCCTGCCGTATGGCGAAAAGAGAGCATCCAGAATTGATGGACGGCACTTCAAGACACATGCAACAGATTGAAGTTTGAATTACGAAAGCACCCCCCTACACACACACACACACACACACACACACACACACACACACACACACACACACACACACACACACACATATATATATATATATAAATATATATATATAAATAAATAAATAAATATATATATATATATATATATATATATATATATATATATATATATATATATATATATATATATATATTAGTTAGGAGTTTTCTCCCCGTCATTTGAACGCATAAAGCAAGAATCAGCATAAATTTCTGATAATATCAGAATTTTCACTTTGTAGTAATTGAATGAATTTCTTGATATTTGATAAAATATGATAGGAATCTCGTATGTATTGTGTCCTGAATTCTGTATGAATAGGACAAACTAACGAAAAATGGAATTCATTTTCAATTGAAACGTAATCGCAAATACACTACGTTCTTTGGCAAGTCAGCTGGTTCTCCCCTGGAGCAACGTCTTCGTACCACTATCAAAATTTTGTGAATAACTAGTACAAAAAAGGACTGATTAGATCACTACATTGCTTAAAGAATTTTGCCGGGATACCATCAATACTGGGGACTTGTTATTTTTAAGAAAATTAATACTTTGTCTAACTTCTTCCTCTGAATTGAAATTATTGAGAACTTGACAAAATACTGATCACACCTATAATTATTGACAATTGTTTATGTCATGGGTGGTGCCTTTTGTACGTCCTTCACGAGCGATGCAATATTTGCTGATCAATGGTTTCACAGACGGTCGGTAGTATAAAGTAAAATTATGTCAAGTCCACATGTCCGTGCAACAAAATCGCCTAATAACATAAACTGACATTCATCATACTGGTTTCGAAAATGTGACATATCACTTTCAATGTGAATAAATATATCGTCGTTGGAATATCTTGACGAGCCCTGGGGCGTGACATAAATCGTACCCAATATAATTGGCTGATTGGAAAGGTCTAATCTCAGTCATAAAACTTCATTTAAATCTAAACCACTATTAAGTTGTTTGACATGTTAACACAGCTCTTGTTTTACGAAACATGCAATTCAACCACTTGGCCTGCCCCTGCCGGGTAGACTTGAACGAATTACTTCAAAACAAACATAACCATCTAAGGAAAAAGCTCCCTTTTCAGTTGTCCAATTTTCAACTAGACTACTAATATCATACCTTCTAATAAATGAAATAAAATTGTCATCCCGCCATTGGTATTTGAGTCCTCTAACGTTCCAAGCAACATGGGATATTAAGTTCGTGTAAACAACAGGCTGTAAAATCGTTGACGTGCAATCAGCTCGTTGTTCTCTATGCTCGTTCTGTAAAGGGCCTTGGCCAGTCTCCTATAGGCGGAGTGAATGGGATTCTTAACGATAGTGCTGTCTTGGTGAAGTTTCAACTACTTTTCAAGTGAGATCATCGTAGGCAAACATCTGGCGGAATTTAGGGATATTGCCACTGCAGATTCAAAGTTCATATCCTCAGTCAAGTGATGTACGCATTTGCGAGTTGGCAGTTTATCGGCACGGCACGGGGATGGCACCGTCGTTTGCAGTAGCCTAGTCATGGCTAGTAGTGAGTTCGTCCGCGCGTGTTTCTTTTCGACTGTTCTTTCCGGGGGTAACCAAGATTGACATTTCGAGATTTTTGAAAGTCAAATCAACCTAGAATGAGAAAGGCGCAGAGACAGCTGAACGCGATTAACTTTGATTAAAGTGGCACTCCCACTTGGTAACATTTTTAAAACACATTTTTTTAGTGCCAACGGTCGATATTTGACGTGGCGACTGCGCGCGGATCGTGAGATATCTATAAAAACATGTCTTCAAAAAAATAAAAGTTTGAATTCCGGTGGCCCACCTAAATTCAGCTTCCGAACATCGTACGTTCGGCACTGGGGCCATTGTCAGCTAAGCTATGGAGTATGGGTCTACGCTTACGCTGCTGCACGCCACAGTACCACTTGCGTCGGTGATCGGTCATGCCCCGTGGGAGAAAAGTGAGTCTTACTGACTTGGCGAAAACAATTTTTGCTGATTCCACCAGAATTCGCATAGGTGACTAGCCCAGTTACGTGCGGTTGATACATAGCGGCCGCCGCGTGGTATGCATAGACGCATGCAACGCGCGCGGCGAACCACATGTACTGTGTGGCAGACGAAAAATTGTGGTCATCGGAGGCGGCTAATATTTAACAAGTAAAAACTGATGTTTATGTGGTATTGGTTAAAAATATAATACAACTGATTTAGAATAATGAAAACAAAAAAAACTAAAGAGAAGTTTTAAAAACTTACCTGAGGTAAAGGCATAATGTTGTACATAAAGTCTTTGCAGTGGGAAGTAAATTAATTGGGTCGTTCGAACTTATTGTAGACTCCCTAGAATATCGTCAATCAGCACAACAACAAACCTTCGGGGGATTTCGGGTCAAAATCAGAAACGATCGTAAAACTTCGGGATGGGAAAAATACGCTCGGGAAAAGACATGTTTTTATCGATATCTCGCGATCCGCGCGCAGTCGCCACGTCAAATATCGACCGTTGGCATTAAAAAATGTGTTTTAAAAATGTTACCAAGTGGGAGTGCGTCTTTAAGGGACACGTTTTTTCGTTTTTTTATCTGATTTGATTGACTAACCCTTTGCACCCTGCGGCCCTGGGGTGAAATATAGTGACCCTTAACTTGAAAGTGTTTGCAAGAAAAAAAGTTGCTTCTCCCGAATTTTCATAAGCAAAACCGTGAACCTCCCCTGCGTATCACTGTCCGTGTAATATTATGTTAATTGATATGTAATTTCTCATTTGACGTTTGAACTTTCAAAGAATAATTTTTAACCTTTACAAATAATCACTTATGTGAAATTCCAATATTAGATTTGTTGTTCACATCTAGCTCCTCTTTCAAACAACTTATTGTCATCAGGAACATTTTGTAAATTGTCAAACATTTATAAAAGCACAGGTTTAGCTAGGTTTGTATTGGACAAAACTATTCTTAGTTTCCTCATGGACTACAGTGTATAGTGAATCAACATTTCGGTGAAATTCCAAAATCAATTTTCTTGCACATACATGCACTTGTAATTACCCTAGTCTAATCAAGTACATTAATATCAATAATCAAGCATCTATAAATACACAGATTTAGCTAATTTTGTATTGGAAAAATATTCATAGTTCCTCATAGAGTAGAATGTATTGTGAATCAATATTTCAATATAATTAAAAAATCAAATTTCTTGTACACATATGCACTTGTAACCACACTATTCCGATAAGTACATTAAACGTCTATAAATGCACAGATGTTGCCAGTTTGACATTTGGAAAAATCGTTTATTGTTTTCTCATAGGCTTACATGTGTAGTGTGTCAACGGTTTTCGTGAAATTCCAAATTGAATTTGTTTTTACCCGTATATACTTGTAACCACTCTATTCTTGCTGGTAGATTTATATCAATTATCAAACATCTATAAATGCACACATATTGCTAGTATTAAATTTGAAAAAAAAATGTTCGTAGTTTTCTTATACTCCCAGAGACAGAAATAAGAGCATATCTACATGGTTCCAATATCTTATCTTATACTGATGCACAGTAGTCACTGGCAGACCATTGTCCTCCAACTTGTAAATGAGCAGTCATCGGTCAAAGTGACTCATAAGAACAGAGTAGTACTTCTATGAACTTGACAGTCAGTCAAAGTGACTTGTCGAAATAAGTGATTACAAAAGCGCTTGTCCCATTGGTATTCTTATTTATATTTGTTAATCCAGATTGTTTAAACGCATGTAATTACAAAGTCCAAAAACATTTGCAAGCACTTCATATAGCACCATATTTTTAAAAGTTGGAGATATTTTTCCATGTATTCAAATTGTTACAAAAGTTATATCGTGAACATGGCATGACACTTATTTCTCTTGGTCAACTAAAAAAAATTATTTTTTTTAAACAAAAGTGCTTTCCTCTTGTTATCACCTATTCATACAGAATAAGCCATGTTCTAGTCTGTTTTGTATACTTTGTTGTCGATTCTGTTCGATTTTTTTTTATAATCCTATACAAACCTTCATAAAATTTGACCCCCATCAAATTATTGATTGTAAAATTTGACCCCCGCTGAAGGTTTTTGTAAAGTCAATACCCTGATTTCCAC
The DNA here is from genome assembly GCF_041260155.1 of Ptychodera flava. NCBI lineage: Eukaryota > Metazoa > Hemichordata > Enteropneusta > Ptychoderidae > Ptychodera > Ptychodera flava. The sequence continues at coordinate 48,207,876 of NC_091930.1, read as the reverse complement.
TGACCCCCACTGCCCTTAAAAACGTTTTATCCCCAACTTTACGTGACTGATTCCGTAGGTATGAATGGCATATTGTGTATCAAAATTACAACTATATAGGATTTATGAGTCAGAGTATTCTCTAATTCATTGGCGTATCGCCTGGTAATCCAGGTAAATAAAACACGGACCGCCGGTGTATTGTGCAATCTGCTCAAATGTTTTCATCCCTGCACACCTAATGAAAAGTAAATAGAACGTCCATGGTATAATCCTATGAATACATAATAATCCCATAACATTTTCATTCGCTTGACACTATCCTATACTTTGTTTTTTCGGACAGTAATATAACTTCTTGCCTTCTGCTTGTAGTTATGTGGTTCCTCGAAAAACAACCGTATCATGTAATGTCAAGAAATGAAAAAAGCATGGGATTATTTATAAGTATCCATGCCTTCGTTCAACAGAATAATGTTCACGAACTGCTTTGTATATGTCGGTCTGTGAAGAAGATGCCATAATCTCCCCTTTCATGGGCAGATATTCATCTGAGTTTGACTGAATATTTTTGCTCTAAAAAGTTGTCGCTTAGCGGCTCATAGCAAATGTCGCGCATTGAATTAAACTTCGTTTATCCATCGCTGGTGAGTTTTATTTATTTTGAAGTCTTGTTGGATGTGGATAAATCTATATCTTCACATTTTGACGATGGATTCCAATTGATTCCATTTGATGAAAATTTTTATTTCAGTATGGACAGTTACAGACGCATTATGGAGAAAGCAATCAACTTTGTAGCTGACAAAATTGCGCGGCCAGATGTAATAACACTCGTCAGGAAGTTGGCTGCTGGTGACGAAAATATAACAAACATCGATACTTACATCAAAAACATCCAAGGCGAGAAAGAATCGGCAAGAGAACAAAGTTTCCAAATGCTTTCAAAATGGTGGAATATGACTGGAAATGAGGCGACGATCGCGACATTGATAGAAGGTCTAATGGAATGCAACGAAAGATTAACCGCTCAGGAGCTTGAACGGAAATTTTGTGGCAGTCATACCCACACAGGTAGTGTTACAGTAGATTGTATTATTCCCTAAAATAGTTCAATATAAAAAAAAACAATCACCAATGTATTTAAAGAACTACGCGGTAATGCGCATTTGAATGAGCAATTATCTACAATAAACCAAAGGTACCATAAGTTAACGCACTCAGGGTTCTCTACCTGATATGTAAGGCCTGATAAAAGTTGTGTGGTTCCGATTCCAAAAATGTACTTAAAAATGGTAGGTAAGAAACTGTGTGCTGTTTCATTTTAAATATCCATTCTAGTTTTGCAGTGTCCAAAACACTGTAGCCGTGTAAGGTTTTTCATAACACGTTTCCAAATTCGATGCGGTGTTTTTATGTCAAACATAAGAGGATGTCTGTTTGAGTGCCTCAAAAGCTGAACTAACTTCAGAAATCTAAACTGTTTATCTACTACCATAGTCTCGGTTTTATTACATTAAATTAGTATTCACTCACATAGTTAAATTTGTTGACATACAGCTAAATAAGACGACCAAATGACATGTGCTTATTATCGTTCTAGTAGCTTTTACACAGAAGGTTCATGTCATATGGGTTGATATTACCAAAAGTAGGTTGCTATCAAAAATATGAGCAGCATCCAACAAAATGATTTGGTCTCCAAGATAGCATTTGCCTAATGAAATCGAGTACACGCTTTGTTCATTGTCTGCGGTGTCAAAAAAAGATTTCCGTTAAGTTAGTGCGAGTCGTAGTTTTTCAAACTTCATTATCCTTATTTTTTTTTCGTTTCTGCATTTATGCATGGCCTTAATAAGTTTCGGATCAGTGGGTAAATTCAGGATAGCTCCGGAAACAGGAACTACACGATTTTCCCAGGATATTGGCGCAGCAGTAACCGGTATTCAATGAAGCTTCCCATATGTGATTGAAATGTTACTTATTGCCAGCAGCGCTTTTTCATTGCGTGCGCAAATGCACTGCTCACAGAGTTCAAGAAGATATACGTTTTCCATATCATAAAAATTAGAGAAGACGGCGTGAATCGTTCAGCTGTCATCAAATCGTTTCACTAAAAGTCAGTTATAATCTACTGAAAATTCTTCATTTTATATCACTGCCTTGCACCAACTCTAATTATAATTACTAAACAAAATTAAGGTGGAGGGCGAAGAATTTGGACGCGCACACGCTTTAGAACGTTTCTGCGCAGATTTAACTCCAGCCTGCCCCAAATGAGTTATTTTGCAGCGCATGTATTTAACATCGCCTGTCATTGTTGAAATTGCGCTTTTACCTAATTTTTTGACCCAGTGTCTTAGAAATACATGTGACCTATAACCTTGTCATATTTTGACCCCCTAGGAAGCTGGTTTTTATTCAATATGAGCGAAAAATTGGCATTTCTCTCCCATTTATATGGCGCAAATTACCCATTCACCTAGAGATATTGTAAAAAGTAGCGTGGTGACACCCTTTTATTAAAAATGTAAACTAAATGGTATTATGTCAGGAGTTTATTCGCCAAGTTTGGTCAAAATGACACCATTCAAAGCGACAGGAAGAAAGTTCGAAAATTATGTAGTGATATAATTTCGATATCGTCATTTTGTAATCGATACTTATGTTAAAATTTCTTCACAAACATCATGAAAACTATACATTCGATAGATATGGATCTTAAGTCTGGGCAATTATTAAAATTAACTAATTTGCTAAGCGTTTTATAATTGCTTTCTTTAGTTTAAGTGAATTATATCATTTTTATTTATTTCTAACGACGCCATTTTAACGTCCGTTTCCATGGAAACGAGCGTGGTGACCCCCATTTTTTATTTCATTTTTGCACTTGCACAACTCCCAAGGATATTTGTGTAAAGTTTCAAGAAATGACACCACAACTTAATTTTGACGTAATTCGTAGTACTTCACCTTAAGTCGTGAGTAAAGTCATTTGTATAGGTACACCGATTGACATCGAAATATGTCAAATATAAGAAAAAATATCAAAATCGTTTGTGGTGTCCCCTCCGAAAGTTATGTTACCAACTTTGGACAGAGCGAAAAACAAAGCATTTACTAAGACACATTTATCGACGGCAGTAGTTGACTTTTATTTACACATGTGCAACATTTTGCTTGATTTTTCCGAAGGTGATTTCAGGTCCATACTTGAATAAAGTCAGTTAATATGAATATGGTTTGTAGCACATTTAATTTTGTACAATTTTCTCATCAACTAATCGAGGAGTCTCCGACTGCTATCACTGGTCTCGGTCGCAGAGAACATCACGGTCCAAAATTTTCGCATGAAGAGAGGGCACTACATAACTTTTGAACTGTAATGAAATCTTTGCATCCAAAATAAGTAGTACCATGTGACCTTGAATTGACGAAACACGACGGAAAGTTAGCACGAGGTCATATAAATAGTTAACATCATGACAGAGGAGGCTTGGAAAAAAGTTCTTTAGTGCTTAAATATGAATAAACATATAATATGTTATATTTCCGTGAAGGTAACGTGGATAAAGCTGCGTCAGACATTCAATCTGCGAAATTGGAGAGTCTTTCTTCGTTCGCTCATCAAGAAGCTCAAGAGAGCATCCCTGAGCAAGAGTCAGGTAAATATTTACATGACATGTGAAAATTAACCTACAGCGTAAAGATTTTACTACATATATATAGATTTTTTAAGTTTCAGAACAGTTTGAAAAGTTAAATCCATAGAGTCTGATGCATTTCATAATAAAAATAGTTTATATGTGCATTCACTTCCTGAATGCTAGGGAATTCAGAAAGTTCAATTATGTATTTATACAATACTCAATGCATTTACATGCACAGATCTGCGGAGTTTCGACGTAGACGGTGTATGTGCTTGGCTGAGACGTTGTTCAATTGGTGACCAGACAATTTCAGTTTTTCGAGAAAATGATGTCAGTGGTAGGGACATGGTGGAAATAATCACCGAGGAGAGGTTGGTCGGTAATGATTTCAAGCTAAAGAGATTCACAGCGGCGAAGATCATAAAATATCGTGACCAGAAAATGAATACTGACCATACATCATGTAAGTATATGTACAGTGTTTGAACAATTAGACTTTTGCTTTTCTAGATCTTCCCTTCTCTTTCATTTTTCACTTTCTACATTTTTTGCATGATTTCCCATGATAAGTCAAATTTTCATAAAGCATGTTAAAGAAATGCTATATTTTGACGTAAGAATTATAGAAAAGCGCGACAAGTTATCGAATAGCTACGTTCATGTTAAGTCACTTCAGTCGACGTCAATTTTTCTCGATTAAGTCTGATACGCATGGACAAGCCTGTTGTTTCTGTGATTACCATAGACATGTCTGAAAAACTTCAGTGAAATCGATGTTTTCAACCACGGCAACCTTTAATTAAAGGCAAAGGTGGTAAAAGAGTAGATTCCATGTATTATTTTGTGGCAAAACATTATAATCAAAGCATAATTCATTATACGTTATACAAACTGACACCGAAATAAGTGTCAAACATCGAACCAACTGTCGAATTATTCTATATCCCATGTGATTCAAGTTATGTTACGAACGGTGGACCTTGCAGGAAACAAAATATTTACCCTGCAACAAGTGTTGATTGCAGTATTTCACTTTTGTTTATAAATGATAAAAGTATCAAGCTACATTTTCCGAAGGTGGTATCAAGTCCTTATGCTCACATCTGGCCAATGAATATGAATGTAGTTTATAACATACCTCATCCAATTTTCCAACAACTATTTTAATCAAATTTTCTCACCGACAGCTAGTTTCCTCTGCTCTTACCGGTCGCAAAAGTTGTCGCAATCTTCTTTAGGCGTTGTAGAGGTTCAGACAGGGTTCTCGATAATGTTCAAAATCCACAATTTTACCGGACTGAACACTTACAATTACCTGGTTTGGAAACTTTTGAACGGTTACGGTATCTTTGCATTTATCAGCGGCAAAACGATTAACATCACGTGAACTGAATTTATAAATGACGGTAGAAGGTTCAGACGATGTCAAACAAATGCTTTTGTAACATCATACATAAGTTTACAAAGGATGTTTGAAGCAGCTGTCTGCTGTTTGTAAATATGAATAAAACTTATATTGTATTTCCGTTAAGGCAACGAAAATAAAGCTTCATCACACATGCAACCTGCGAAACCAGATGAATGTGCATCAATAACAGAAGGAGGTCAAGAGAGAGTACCAGAGCAAGAATCCGGTAAATATATCAGAATATGTAAAAAATCACCTACAGCATACATACTTTACGAGAGAGAGAGAGAGAGAGAGAGAGAGAGAGAGAGAGAGAGAGAGAGAGAGAGAGGGAGGGAGGGAGAGAGAGAGAGAGAGAGAGAGAGAGAGAGAGAAGAAGAGAGAGAGAGAGAGAGAGAGAGAGAGAGAGAGAGAGAGAGAGAGAGGGAGGTAGGGAGAGAGGTTTTACTGGCGTTGATGATGGCAGCTGCAACCAGTAATGAGATGCTGTTCTTAACGACCATTTGGGACAGAAACGATTATTTAGGGAGTTTTTTAACACAACTTTGAGATGGGCTGTAAATTATCAAGTGAAAAATACCACCCCCAAAAATATTTTCCTGAAAGACGAAAGCGAAAAAATTGGTCGTTTTATGAAAAACGGAATTTTGAATGCTCTTTTAAATATTAAGCCTTTTAATGCATACGATGGATACTGGATACATACATTAAAATGTATGTATCCAGTTGTTTGATTCTTTTGAAAACACAGGTACAGATTGGTCCCTTTTTCTGTTAAGTGTAAAATAGAAATTTTAACGCAAATTTTCTTAATCATTAATATAAGGTGAAACCGGAGGTAGATAGATAGACAGATAGACATAATCTACTGAATGAAACTTTAAAAAGCAAGCATGTTTACATGCAGATTATTCTGACACTCACTTTGTGTCACACTTTTATAAGAATAGATGTGAAGAGGCCCAGAAAGCTAGTATACTTGAAATTACGTCTGGAAAGTAATCAAAAGGGTAACACACTTAAAAAGGTGAAGCATAAACTATAAATGAATTAGTATAAGTAGGTATTACTAGGTCCAGTGTAGATAATATGACTGAAAGACGAGTAAACACTTAAAAAATGCATTGGAGAACAGTTACTTTGACTGTTTAAACCAATATATACGAAGTGAGCATCAGTCTGAAAATGATAATGAAGGGCGGAAACTCTCTAATTGGGAAACTAAAATGCAAAATGAAACTCTCGCATTAACAAAAACAACAATTCGGTATACATTCATTGAAGAATTACATATTGTTAACTTTGAAAGAAAAATAAAACACTTATTCAAGGTTTGATAATATTTGGACATTGAAACAGGTGCAACGCACATGTCATTTAAGTATGTCCTTTACATTCAAAGGTATAAAAAACATTTGTTTCATTATCAATTCAGAAATACCTTTACCTTTTGAGACAACTACACAAAAGAAGTAAAAAATGCTGATCACTATGCAAAAAAGGAACGAAAAAAGCATTGCTCTTGATTCAATGGAAAAAAGAAAATTCAGAAATACTGAGAAATGATAAACAAACAAAGTTTAGGATTGGCATTCACTGTGACACGTGTGAAACTAGTAAACATCGGTCTAGAATTCAAGGTGTATGCATTGTTCACAGGTATTGCAACCACATGAAACACACAGCTTTTCAACAAACAATTCAGTCAAAATTGTCTGAGGCAAACATTTAACAAAATAGGTTGTTTTTTGAGAATTTAGACGTCAGATTTTTTTTATGAAGACTCAACAAATTGTTAATAACTCTTTCATACTACTTATGAAATAGAACAATAGCAAACCTGAGGAGGACCACCACAGTTTAGTATGTATTAATCACAAGTATTACAGAAAATTAGGGGAAAAAACCATAAAAATGGAAAGATTACACATTAAAAAATAGAAGTAATTCGCATTTCAACCCTGATACAGAAGGAGCAACAAAGAATGGCAGGGAGGGGATATTTCATGGAGATAGAAAATGCAAAACTCTGAATTAAATTTTAGGAATGAATTTTAATATTACCACAATGGTAATAGGTTTAATACCAGCAAGCCCAAAAACTACTAACTGCGCATGTATCAGTTATTGGCATAAAAACAATATACAACCTAATATATGTCATCGGTTTAACATTGAGCTAATCTGCAACACGATGACTTAACTCGGACGACTGAACACTTTATTTCCATGAAATAGAACCAAGTTGCTATAAAAACATGTGAGTTACACTATATTTTTGAAAGTTCGTCTTGTAAGTGCCCCGTATGTTCGTGTAAATTTAAAGGCTTGCATTCAGTGATATCTTCTGAGACAATAACATGTTTGTTTATCTATTTGTTTTGTAGCTATGATCAACAGATCAACAAGTGTCCAAGAAGTGTGCGGGCCTGGATCAATGCGGGCGACTTTTTGTGAGGCCATGGAAATATATATTAATAAAAAGGGTCAATGGGTTATATGTGATAATGAGAATCATAGGGTTCTGGTTATTGATCCAGTCAAACTCTATTGTGATTTAATCCTACAATTTGATGGATTCCAGATGCCATTTGATCCATTCGATGTACAAGTGGATGAAGATAATGACACGTACTTTATGAGTGATCACAATAATGGCCAAATTGTTGTAAGTTCAGATCAAAGCGAGATATTATACTGTTTTGGAAGCAATGAAGGAATCAAACCAACCGCCCTGTGCTTGGGTAGTGATGCCCTTGTATTCATTGGTGATGAAAATGGGTACATAAGAAAATATAAGCAATCTGGTGAACACATTGCAAGAACTGAAATGGGACAAGTCAGAGAGCCCTTTGGTCTGATTGTGAATGAGCAATGTATTTTTGTATCAGATGCTGATAGGAAATGTGTTCATGTTTTGAATCACCACATGCAAAGTATAAGAGACATCGGAAAGGGATTCATAATGAACCCATACGGTTTGTGTTTTGATCGCAAACAAGATGGCATATATGTTTGTGATTTCTGGGGGAAGAGAATAGTTCACTTCAATTGTGATGGTGAATTCCTCAGCTATAAAGGTGAAAATCAGTTAGAGGCACCGCGTCACATTGCATTGTGTAAGGATGATCCATACAGATTAGTTGTAACACAGTATGACCTTATTACACTGCTGTACATTAAGCAGACATAAATTTAACCACATCATGTCAACTCTACGGGAATATCCGTACTAAAATTATACAAATTTTTGACAAGTTTACATACAACACAACTGCAACTGTCAAGCTGTAAATGTTTATTTTAATAAAGATAATAATTTTGGTATTTTATGAAACAAATGCTTTTGGAGAAACAATTCAGTTTTCCTTGTCATTTTCTGAACGTCAAAGCAGTAAGAAAGCATTGTTCCTGCATATATTTTCCAGGATTTACCTAAATATCCTTATTTTCAAGCCTTTCAGCATATTAATTTGGACATCTGTGACCTACTAACAGTGCCTGATGCCTTTTCAGGGTGCAAAATTGCATCTTACAATATATAATATTCCCTGCAACCCATCAAAGTTGCTAGACTATTTAACGGTCGATCACTCACTTTTATACTATGATGTCACTGCAAGAGAGTACAAGGCACGGGAATTATATGGTTTTATTCCAGTACAGAACCCTAGACTGTAGTTAATCAGAATTCCACTGCATTTGAAAATCACACCACTCGGGGTAATAGTAGACACACAAACCAGTTGCAGAGATGGACAAACAGTGGCGATGGCATTGCAGTGATAGCATCCATACCAGCCAGGCTCCTTACCTTTATTGGCAATCGATAAAACGTTAACGTTGTGGGCCTACAAGTTGATAATAAACTGAGTGTTCTTACGTTATCAACATTCAACATTCAAAAATGGGTACACTCCTGCAGACAATAAAACTAATCATGGTTCAGTGGTTTTCAAATGTACAAAGTTAAGAACTGAGGATGATAGAATTAGTATAAGGATTAAGAAGGCTGTAACAGGTTTCATACTCATTGATGTTAATTAGGGACAAAGTGACATAGATATTAGTCCTTGGAGAAAACAATGACCATTAATTTGTCACTCAGCCACAACTGAGGAAAAATCTTGACATCTCTGCCATCTATCTCAAATACATCATTGCTTTGAAATCGTGCATTTTCCTGATATCATATATCCTAAATAATGAAGAAAGTGAATGGACAAGCTCTCAAATATTTGTTGCGCTTATTGTTTTGAGGTCAACTACGGGCGTGTAATTAAAAGAAATGCATAACTAGCTATAGTGAACCAGTTTCATCAATATACTGATAAGATCCCCTGGAATGCCTTTTGTGATCCCTTTCCTAATTTGTCATATATATTTTATATGCCAATGATGAGCTCAAACAACAACTATGGAGAGATATATTAAAACCCAAAGATAGGTTTCGTGGAGCTAAAACGTCTACAGAAAAGTGAAAGAACATTGTCTCGTGTTTACTCTTTAGTGTGCAAAGTATTGGCTTTAGACTCAGCTGACATATACATCGTAGAGACCCATTCACCATTGTACTATCATTGAAACCTTTCTTGACAATGATAGTATGAACAGAATTCGAGATGCAGGATTTTGCCATCAACAATCATTGTTGGATCCGATATCTACTAACATTAATTGATGTCCTCAGCAAATGTACCTTGGCTGTGCCGATTCAGACAAGGACCGTTGATGACACTTTGATTGCATTCAAGGGCATACTTCACACAACTAGTTGGCAATCATAAAATTTACAAACTGATCAAAGTTGGGAATTTACAAACAAAAAGATACAAAATTGGCTCTTGCATGAGAATATTCATTGGTTTCACATGTAAAGTGGTAAGATGGCCATTGTTGTTGAACAACTGGACATTGAAAGGACTGATATATGGAAGTATTTTGCTCAGAAACAAACAACACATCACACCAATGTGTTACCTGAATTTCTTGAAAACTACAACTGTACCAAGTATATGCATGAAAATATTCATGTAAAACCGCGATATAAGACGCCCCAGAATGACCATCAAGCACTTGAAGCACTTTATGGATATGCCCTGACTAGTCAGGGAAGAAAGCCAAAGTTAAACATTGGTGAGAATGTTCTAATAACAACGTACACAAGCATTTCAAGAAAGGGTACCTTCCGAACGAGTCAGAAGAACTTTTATAATTTCACTAATAATTTACTGAATGCGGCCAGTATGCAAATTAAAGGGCTTGCATGATGAATAAGTGTTCGGCAGCTTTTATGAACATGAACTGCCAAGTGTGACTGCTGCACCTGATACCTTGTACATGATATACATGGAATTGGGTAGAAATATATCGAAATGGTGCCGGTATACACACATATTGTCGAACTCGAGTATACCAGATCAATTTACATCAGGGCGACATAATTGGAACTTAATAAGCTGCTGATGTATGAAAAGAGTTCATGCCCGTATTTTGCTAGGTTTTTCACTCTGAGCCGCCCGTCCATGATGCTGCTACCATATAGACGCGGATAGCTTTATCTCCGAACTTCGATTTCTCATTACACGTTTGTGTTTGAATGTGTGTCTGGGCATGGAAGATTATTAGTCTGTGAGACACTTCTGAGTTTTCAGATGAGGTCTGAGTTATTTATAACATTCTCAGCCTGAATAAGAAAGTATTTGGCAAAATTAAGGATGAGACACGAAACATGGCCGTAGCCACCCTAATCGGAGAAATTCCCCATTCATCTGGCATATTTTCTAAAGTATATTCCCTGCAACCGAGGCTATCTCTCTTGGTGGATCTCACAAGCTGCAAGAACAAAGTCACGAAACTGATTCAACATGTTTTATGGAACTTTACTGTCATTTGTGATTATAGAACATGCTGTCAGAAACAGGAATTCGGAAACAACCATAAGATCCCCAGGTCTCCCACCTAGTACTTGTGTGACAACTTTGTTCTTTAACCAGCCAGAAAGTGCAACTGTTACAGTGGATGCATTCTTGGACGGGCCTGCTTCAGACGGTGCACATCTTTAAAATATTGTTACTCTGATTGGTGACGCAAATTCTGGTCCTGACCCCTGTCCTGCACATCATACTTCAATACTACGTACTCTAAACGTCCTGCACAATATTCGTTAGGATGCGGATTGAGTCAATTATTTGGCTAAGTTGGCGTTCATCAAAAGATATTCTTATTTCCGCCGCCTACTCTGAAAATTATACTAGGGGGGGAGAGGTTGATTTCCTGAAATGTTCCGTCAATATTATCCCAGACTGTTCCATCCCAGAGGCAGTATTCCTGAATTATGTCGCAGAGGCTGCCGTGGATCTGAGCCCTGCTAAAAGGGGTATAATTTGCCAATGTACTCTAGACTGATTACCTACGGAATGTCTAACAAAATGTGTCATTCTGTATAATATAAACTCCAAACGAATTAAATCAAAACAATTAAGCATAATCGTCTTGATACAAAGCAAGATTGGCAAATCTTTTATATGGTTTACTTCAATCCAAGCACTGGCGAGCATTTGAGTTTCGTCTTATACAATAATTATTACTCTGTGTATCTCATGTTTAAATATAACCCTAATGATGATGGTATGATGGACCGGACCTTAGACAAGAGTGTGCCAGCGTCTCCTGTAGCCAGGCAATCGAAAATTAGCATCCAAGTCGCCTGTTTTCTAAAATTCCGCTCTCTGCACCCACGCGCCACACAAGTCGATGGGGCGCGTAGGCGCAGAGCGGAATTTTAGAAAATTGGCGACTGTAATAACAGGCAGCCTACATGTGGGGACTTATGGTTGCGCTTCAGTGTGCTGGTCTCATTACTGCCAGATATGTGAAATGGGGAGGAAAGAATCAATAGTTAATATGGAAGAAGACAATGGAGACAGTGTCAGTGACTTGGACAGCGAATGAATTAGAGACATACCAGGTTACCGTGACTCGCTCTGGACTACTGAGACTACGTAAATGACTGGGACAGTTCCGAAGGAGAATACAAAATGAAGACCCTGCCAGGATGCCTGCAAATAACTTCACGTCACTGGACCTTTGACATCAACAACAGTTCACACACATGTGCAACCAATCAGCACAGCATAGCTAAACGCACGCATGACACCCACTGTCCTATCAGGTACCCATCACTCCATGGTGGGGAGAAGCAATGAGGAATACAATGCCTTGTCTAAGGACACATCACCATCCTGTGATCGTGCGTCCACTGCTCTAGCCACTGGCCCATGATGGCTCTCCAAGGAAGAATTTCAAAGTTAAGAATTATCACCCAATGGTATGAACATTAATTGTGCTCAAGCTCCGCTCCATCTAATTTACATTCAAATATGAATTGCTCACAGCACCTCGGACCGGTAATATGAATGAACATTTGCATCAATTTTCAATTGCCATTTTCCATTGCGCCACACATAAACGGTAAGAGTTTTCACACTCCATAGCTATTGTAATTTTATTTACCCTGACAAATTTATTTAAAACTTTGTTTACGACAAACACAAGTCTTATTCCGCTCTGATTTTTGTCTGTATCTTCTTTTGAAGACATCTTTTCACCTATGAAGTTCTATTTTTAGGACGAAACGTTGTGTCAACATTACCGACGGAATAGACAGAAAATTCACAACCAGACCAGTAGACGGTTTACCAAAGCCACGCTACGAATTCCGTCTACTGCAACTCAGCAAGTCTGTCTTTTTGCCAATCATACAACATTTTTCTGTCGTTAACGTTAGGCCTATTTCTCAGGCACTTTAATATTTGCACAGGTTCATTCGCTCCTTTATTTTTGAGTTTGGAGAATATCAGCCGGCTCCTCTCAGGATTGAATTCAAACGACAACATTTCATTTCACTGCAATACAGCCCAATGGCTTTGGTTTTAAAAATCGACAAAATATCTTTGAAGAATATAACTTTGCCATCTCTAATAATTTCTGTGGATTTTCCACATGTACACATATCAACTACAAATCGATCTCTAAGAATAGAAATTGGGTTAGAAACTGGTAGACAATAATTTACTAATATGTATTACCTCCAACTTGTCGCATAGGAACAAATGGGGTTGTCCGAAAGTTGAATAAGCAATGAAGGTGGGCAGCATCTGGCAACAATATCACCTGCTTTATTCAACAGCTTTATTTATCATATTAAAAGCGAAATATAATGTATTCATCCATGAAGAAAGGCAACATTCGAGTGATAGCTTCAATCCTATCTGGAGTAGCAGAACTTCTAATATTCAAAACTGTGAATTTTACAAAGGAAGTGATAAAGTACAGATATGCCTATTGCATCGCTATCATTTTCAATTCCTGCATTTGCTAATCTTATGATATTTGTATCGTTTTCAATATTATGTCTTCCGACAAAAAAAGAAAGAAATGCAATTCTACCAATTCTTTTTTATAGTTACACTCAAAGAAGATGTGTTCCAGGGTTTCTTCTTGGCAAACGCTGTGTATGGTATGCCCTGCACTGCACTGCACTGCACTACTTAGCAAAATTCTTCATCGTGTAACAGCGCCACTTGCGGCAGGGTACCTTAATATTACCCACAAGGCATTGTATGACCCGGAAAAAGTTCTGGTAGCTCTTACAACATGAAATGCAACGAGCGTTCGCAATCAAAGTAACTCCGTTGAGTGTCATACGAAGACAGCTGGCGAAGTAAAGGTACGTTTTATGAATTCTGCGTGATTTTTTTCCAGAAGGGCTGAGAAGCAGTGTTTGTTCTTCTGTAGTTGTAAAGGATTTTTTTCTCATTCGCAACAAGTAGCGTACATGAAGTAAGCCCTGCTACCTGTTCGTACAGCAAGGCTCACTCGACCACGGTCCGTACAGCCATGGAGGTAGGAAGAGACTACCTCCATGGTACACCTGATAGCTGCAGTACAGCAGCTCGAGGTTTTGCCTGGGTATTTGGGTCGGACGGCAAAACCAGAAAATCTGGCAAAACATCGAGAAGCTGTGGGACCACAGCTATGGGTTTTCAGACGGGATTCCTGCCTTACGCCGGCTGGTTTTGACTTTGACGATTTTTAACTCCGGGTTTAAAATCGTAAAAGTCAAAACCAGCCGGCGTAAAAGGCAGGAATCCCACCTGAAATACCATAGCTATGCACCCACACAGCTAAACCTCGGGCTTACCGTACTGCAGCTGTGGACCGAAAGAAATCTCCGAGGAGTTCCCAGTAGTGTAGTTTGCTGTCGTATGATGACTTTGTTGTGCCGTCAGACCGAATATCTGAAAGCAAAACAGTCGTCAATTTGAAGTTGCCAAAGATGCGAACGAATTTATCGATGCCCACTAGGTTTCTTGTGAAATTGACCCTCATCAGTCCGAATTTTACCGTGTTCTGTACTGGTTAATTTCAAGTGGGAAAATTTAAAGTGTGCATCAAGGCAAATGCGTGAGACAGAGTTGTGCTTGGATTTGCAAAAGAAGATCAATGGAAAATGGGCTTGTGGTTACTAATTCCACCACCTCTTTAGCACTTTATGCTTGATGTAAGTTGCTACATTGGAATATAACTAAATTACATACTTGCAAAGGCCGCACTTGACCCGGGTAGTCCTCGCGCAGTCACAGGCAGTAGGTCGCCACCAAGTTTAAGATGGCAAAAATCATAGCAGTGAATTTGCTGGTTCATGACAATCCATGTAATAAGTATAATTACTACATTATATACTTTATGGAGCTAAGACGTGATAAATGTATCTGATAGAAGAAGTAGACACTCACAAAGGATTAGTACTGTATGCAGAATAATACTTGAAAGCTATATCATAGGTTTATTTTTAACGTGTTTGATATACCGTACATGTAGGTCTGTTAACCCTTTTCCTGCCGAGCGCCCTTGTCCGTTATTTTGCCAAGTCAGTAGAAAACCGCCCCATAATATGTGCCTGCAAAAGATTGGCTCTCCTGCATGTTATCCTGCCAGGCATTTGGCAGAAATCGCCCATTTTCAGGGTAGTTTTAGCCGTATTTATACGTGTTAGACTTCGATAATTTCAACATGCCCGTAGACAGGGGAAGGAGCTCAAGGGTTACTGCAGAAAAAAATTGAGGTCACCGGCTTTGTTTGCCCCTGGGAGTGCGTCATTTTATTGCCGTTTCATGTTTATTTTTTCGGAAATAAACTCCTTCAGTATTACGCACGTCCGCTAGGCACAAACATCACCTCACTCGTCTGTTAGTCAGAGACCCTGAGGGTCGTGCTAGGGGTGGAGCACCACCGGCAAACCTGTCCTGTTTCCCCAGGGTAGGGTCAATTGAATACGTACCTGCAACGACTTGGCAGTGTAGCACAAAAACTACGTTTTTGCCGTTGTATTAACGACATGGCTGAGCCATTGAAGCACAGCTTCACGTAGTTTAGCCAGCTCAGTTGGGAGTTGGTTTACGAGTGTTACCGTTCATTACTGACTTAATCGAGTGGTCCTCAGTCAGGTACCGGTTTGTACCGACAAGGCTTGGGCTGCAGCTAACCAGTGATAACCAGTCACTACACCCAAGTCTTCAGTTCACTTTTGCGATGCACGGGTGCAACGCAATATGCTTCCATTGTTCTAGCCATCGACGTGTCCACATGCCTGGCAGCCATATTGTACTGCTAGCTGGTTTGCATAACAAAAGCAGTCCTTGCTAAATGCAGGCGGTATCCCCGTAGCAGACTACACATTGACCTTATTGACCTTATGAATTCTCTGTACGCAAACAGCGTACGTAGTTACCAATGCGTCGGCAAGAGGATACGTTTGCCTGCAAACCAGAGCC
This sequence comes from Ptychodera flava, assembly GCF_041260155.1. Lineage (NCBI taxonomy): Eukaryota > Metazoa > Hemichordata > Enteropneusta > Ptychoderidae > Ptychodera > Ptychodera flava. The sequence continues at coordinate 48,192,001 of NC_091930.1, read as the reverse complement.
AATACTTCGGACGATGGAATAAATAAAAAATCCAAAGCTACGTCCATTGAATGGCACGGCCAAGGCGGTGAAGGACGTTGCCTGGCTTGAACTTGCAGAGCTGAAGCCCAGCTTAGTACGTCGGACACCAGTTTGTAATGGTATTTCCGAGTCGTTCACATCCGTTCCATCGGAGGAACAAGTCGAGCCGTCCCGTCAAAAATACGTTCTCATTTTCAGTCACGCACAACTGAATAAGTGACTTTCGTCTCGCACCATCGGCATATCTGCCAAGTCGTTTACAAGAGGTAGCCTTCCAGATTAGCATTGCCGAGTTGGTCAAGTTCGGCAGCAATCTCTATAGTGCCAGGCAGCCAAGTACGTCCAACTCCGCCAGAAAACGTCACCATGCTATCCTGCCAAGTCCGCTAAAAAGCGGTAAAAAAAACCCAGCCCCCCCGGGTGTGGGGGACTGGCGGACAGGTTTCTGCACCTTTCCCTGTCTATCGACTCCCTGCGAACCCATTTCGAGGGGAAAAGGCGTTCCTTGTCAGAAAACCTCTCCTCGGATGACCCCTAAAGGCACAGGGGATAGCAAACGTAGTGCCGTCGACTTGGCAGGAAAGGGGGTACCCAAAAGGGTCCGATTTCCACCGGGTTGGGAGAATAACGGTCACCAGCTGCTTAGATTCTGGCTACACCGAATTTCAAGCGGATTTGGGATTGATTGCATGATATACGCGGACGATACGCAAATTTATGTCATCTGCAATAGACCTGACGATATCCGGAATAACATTGAACTCTGTGTTTGACGACGTCCGCAGCTGGATGAAATCTAACATGCTTGCACTAAATGACAACAAAACTGAAGTTATTCACTTCTCATCAAGTCTAAAATCTGATGTGACAAAGCTAGACAGTCTGAGAATTGGTCAATGCGACATAATCCCTTCAGTTTCAGTCAGAAATCTTGGCATTACTTTAAGTCGGGACGGTAGCATGTCTGACCATATCAATATGTTGTGCAGAAATGGTTTCTTCTCTTTGCATAGAATAGCTAAAATTCGTAAACTTCTTGACAGATCTACAACTGAAAAACTAGTCCATGCATTTGTGACGTCCCACTTAGACTATTGTAACAGTCTTTTGTTTGGTATCCCTAGAGGACAACTTGCACGACTACAGTGTCTGCAGAATGCCGCGGCGAGGTTAGTTCTCGTACGCGCAAATTCGATCATGTCACACCCGTTCTCAAAGATTTACATTGGTTACCGGTAGAAGCTCGCATCAGATTTAAAATTTTGTTGCTAACATTCAAAATTATCCATGGAAATGCACCTATTTATCTGAGAGATTTATTAGAATTATATGTACCAGCTAGAGACCTGCGATCACGTGACAAATTATGTTTAACCCAGCCCCGTGGCAATTTTAACAAGACATATGGACAGAGAGCGTTTTCAGTATGTTCACCCTTACTGTGGAATGATTTGCCATTTGAAATTAAGACTGCCAGAAGTGTAGATAGTTTTAAGCGCAATTTGAAAACCCATCTTTTTACTCAGTTTTATGTGTAATTTTCTGTTTTATTTTTCTTGTGTGGTTGTACTTTTAAATTATTTTATCCAGCTATGTACAATGCACTGAGACGTACGTGTAGTGCATTTTAAACAATTTTAATAATAATAATAATTTTCACCGACTTGGCAGGAAAAGGGTTAATCATATTTGAGGTTTTATCAGCAGCTTCCTAAAAATGTTACAAGGTGCCAAGAAGCCAGGTAACCAAATTCTTGATTAATAGAAACTGACAACAACAACAAAAAGGTATAGTTTTTGACTTTGTTAACATTACTTTATCACCAGGTTTCACAGTTGCTGGACTCTGCTTCCTTCCTTGATTGACAAAGATGGCCAGTAACATAGCAACAATCAGCACACCAGCCACACCTCTGGATAAACAATACATCACCATAGAAACAAAGAAAGGTGGCAGAGTTGAGGAGGTGGAGGCTCTGGTAAGTTTTGCTGGTTACCATGGTGATAGACACAGTTCAGGGAAAATACAGATAAGATTGTAGGCAGTGTTACAATTGTTCTCTGAAACAAATATTGCAAAGTAAATATTTTTTTTTCAAACCTGCCCGAGAAATTTTGAATTCAAGAAAGCAGATATACATGCACATCTAGATATCACATTACTCGTCACAGTCTATCTTTTATTGATTTCATTTTGTCAGAACAACCATCAACAAGACAAGCTAGATCTTTATTTTATGTTTTAACCCATATTCTGCCACTATCAGTTCAAATTGGCCAAACCAGTGTAGCGTAGCATATCCCATGGGTGACTAATATTTCATTTGTAAACAGAGACTTTACAGCCCCAGTGCTGCTAACTTTCGATGATTTTTTCATTATTTTTATTTTATAAATCAATTGCAACTTCTTATTCTACTCCCCAAAGAATGTTGAAACACCCACTATTTAGCTTGTCAACTCAGCATCTATATGTGTAAAATGCATTGTTATTGTTGTCATTTGAATTCTAGTCCGGACCAGAAGTCCCTTTTCAACAATAACAATGTAGTTTACACACATATGGGCTGAGTTTACAAGCTTGATACTCTGTATATCAACATTCTTTAGGGAGAAGAACAAAGAATTATGGTTCACTTTCAAAATAAAAATGTTGAAATTATCATCAAAAGTTAGCATTACTGGGGCTTTAAACATTTGAAGGTTTCTCAAAACATAGGTACTGTAAACATATTTTTTGATATGACCCACCATGACATATATGCCAAGTAAGTAATTAGGTTAATATATACAATATGTTTTCACTCAATGCTGCACTTTACTGACTTATCAGATGGTAGGTTACACACCTGACAGGATAAAGGGGTTTACATGAGTGTTCAGAGTGAAAAAACAACAGCAACTCAGTGATGCTCTTTACAGTGAACCTCTTTTCAATGTTCATTGCAATATTGAAAACAATGTTAATTTTTTCCATTTAACCAACAAAACTCAATGTGCCGCAGTAGGGTTCTCCTAGACTTTTTCGAGAGGTGAAGTAAGAATTACTAATATGCATGATCATTAATATATGAACTAAAATTGACTTTACATTTTTGTAGATATAGGAGGCAATATATGAATTTACATAATTCAGTATGGTCTAAAACTTCCCCTTTGTACTTTTCACTTTTCTCAGGGCGTGTAGTAAATTCACAGTAAGTATATTTGACAATTAACTCACCTCATTATCTTCTTTCCTTCGTAGAATCCCAAATTTATTGAAGAGGTCGACTTCCTCAAGTACAAGCCGCCCCCTGATGATATTAATGATGCAGCATCATTGGAGGAATGGATTGACATACTATCAAACATTGAGGAAGATCTCCACTGGCTGCTTCACCAATCGCATCAGAAATTTTGGTGTCAGGTGAGTTTTTGAAGAAATGTGAACTTTGACCTCTGTGATGTACCCTGTGTAAGCCATGTCATGAACCCTTCCAAGGCCTGTGGACATGTCATTGAAATATATCTTGCACATGCATTTCATTACGGTAGAAAGTGCCTCGGGGAAAGATACGGAAAGCTCCTAAATAATACAATTCTTTTCTGATCTACCATTTGTGGGGATTCATTTTAAAGCTCTTGGAGTAAGACAAATTTTCACCCTCTTAGTCTTTTGAAAATTGAAACTTTTATTTTTTCCCCATACATGGATGGCGGCCATTTTGAATTATAAATATAGGTAAATGTTGGATAATTTGTTTCTCTACTTAGCATGGTGACCCCGGATTTTATTCTTGATTTGGTAAGAGTATGGCTGAAAGTTTAATTGAGGCTAGTTTGAACAAAAGCTTTAAATCTTTTGCTTTCACAGTGCATATACTACCTAAGGTCCAATGTACCATCACACTGGCTCTGATTATAAGTATAAACCACAAATAGCTTCTAGGAGAGGAATAAATCCAACTGACAATATGCGCCCTCAAACAAACTGTAACATATTTCTTTCTTTTAGGTTCTCTTTGATGATTCACTACATCAGTGTTTAGATTCCTACTTACGCTATGCTCCAAGGATGTTTGATCACGTGACTAGGTTGCCACAGTCTGCCATGGAGCAACAAAAATCTGTTCACAGGCTGGTTTTTATGACCTTCCTCAGAATGTCCACACATAAAGAATCCCAGGTAAGTTACATCATAGAAATTGTACACTTGTAGTACAGGGAGCAGTTTTAAACTGGGTTGATGTGGTAAGGACAGGCTGTCAGGATCAATGATGATGTCTTCCTTGTTCGTCATACAATCACACATTTCCATGGCACCAGTGCAACTGTACTATTCTAATCATTGCCAAAATAAAGTGTGTAAGTACGTATGGATAATATTTAGGAGCATTGTTGACCAGATACTATATGCATCAAAGAAATTCATAGCACTGTTGCCCATATACATCAATGACATTGAAGAGGCTGCTGCCAATTTACCATAGACTCGTACATCAATGACATTTGGGGCACTGTTGTTCATATCAATGACATTGGAGTGGCTGCTGCCCAATTACCATAGATTGGTACATCAATGTCTTTTGGGGTGCTGTTACCCATATATAGTCTAGATCAATGACATTGGGGCACCATTGCTAAAATATACATCAGTGACACATGGACACTTTTGCCTCTACATAACATCTTACACTTACACACTACACTACATCTTAAATATATTCCACCCGTCACACTCCAACATGTTAATCCAATGTCATCCATGAAAATCATGCTCCAAGCCTTTTATTTTTTTCTGCACTTTGTTCAGGAACATCACATCACTCCGAGTGCCTTTGGTGAGATCATCTACGAAAACTTCCTCTTTGATATTCCAAAATTGTTTGATCTCTGTGTACTCTACGGAGGCAACCACGCCCTCTTGAACAAGATGCTGACAAACATCTTCACGCAGCAACCCAAGTACAAAGATGACCTTGGCGACATTGTACCCACCTTCCTTCAGGTAGGCAGTGTCCATTTGGTGTTGAAATTTGTGACCGTCAGCGAATTTTTTGCTTTTGTGACGGTGAATGCAGAGAGAATGGTGATTGTACACGCACTTGAGAGAGATTTCCACTGCAGATGTTGTACATCACATGATGGCGATTAGATAGTGGCATTTTGTAAATCATTGTCAACTATGGTTTCTTGTTCTACTTTCCAAAGCATCTCTACATACACAGTATTAAGTTTGTCAGCTGAGACAGTACATTTGTAGACTGTATTGCTATACAAGTGATTTCTGGTCCTGACTGGAATTCAAATGTGAGCAATAACGGTGCATTTTACACATTTACATACTTTGTTGACAAGCATAATAGTTTTTGGGTGTCAACTTGGTCTTGAGAGTAGAACAAGAACTTGCAATAGACATAAAAAATAAAATTTACAAAAAACCATCAAAAGTTAGAGCTGTGCGTCCTTTAAATGTAAAGATACTGTAGAGTTCTGCTGCAATTTGTGTCGTTAACCAAAAACACATCTCATTGTACATGTCGATATCTTTGACTTGCTTGTTACAGGTATTTGATGGTATTAAGACCAAGTGTGGGCTATCAGACACTGGGACAGAGCCTCAGAAAATAACATCCAAACCTAAGCAGTGAGTACAAAGTTACCTCTAACGTCATTTCAACAAAGCAAATCACACTGTCACATAAAATATTAATATCATTTCTGTACTTTGCAATGACAAAGGTTAAAACTTGTTGGGAATCGAGTTTCCTTCCCCAAATTATTTAATTTCATAGACTGTTTTTCCATTTAGATCAAAAAACGCAATTTTGTGGCAAAAAATTGGGGAGGTCACAAGCTGCAGAGGATAGAAAATTTTTGCATTGTTAATTCTTATCATTGTGAGTATATTGATTTTCATCATAACATCCACGCCATTCTGCTTTTTGCAAGGTTTTGTTCATCTGCATCATAACATCAACTCAACAATATAACAGCTTGTAGAGATTCCTATCCTACTAGCTTTTGAATCAACAACGTGACAGCTTCAAGGCAAATATGCCACACTCGACTGACCGAATTTTCGTTTTTCTGATCAGAACTGTGGATTCTCTGAGCACAGAAGAGTTTCGCGACATCGTATTCTACCTGTGTGACATCGGTTTGACCCTGCTTGCATTCCTAGAGATCTACCCACCAGCGTGTAGGGTACTGCATCAACACACACTGGTCTCCAGGTAATGATTCATTTCCAGAGACAAAGTCTGTTGAAGACATGTACAAACATGTATATTTTTTGTCAGATTTGATAATGATAAATGTTGTATGTTTGCATATCAAACTTATGGATCACTGCAATTATCACAAACATTTTATATTATTGATGGTACGTCATCCTTTGTGTTGGTGGTACATACCGTATATGTTCGCTAATGTCATGGCGTTAGATTCATGTCCATAAAGATGATATTTTGGTATCTACTCATCAGCCCCAGTGATTGAATCACCTGTAAACTTTGTGTAGGGCTTTCAAACACAAATTTACATATCTGTAGTACATGTTACTGCCAAAAATCCAGACATTGAGGTATGACTGAGTGTTGGTGTGGACTGTGTATCCATCGATACAGTTAAAAGTATCTTTGGCAAGAACAGAAGCTGATAACCTTGACGGTTTATTTTATTTCCTCTTTTCATTCTACCTTTTTTGATTTCTGTTCTTAATTTTTTATTTTTTTTCCCACAGAATTGCAAATTTCTATGAAATCATAATACCCGAGGTTGAAAAATCTCTGAAAAAGAGGAAAGCAGATCATCCAAGGTAAATATCACAGCAACCAACAACAATTAATGTCCTGTTTACCAGCATGCCCCTCCAGTCCTGATGAAAAACATAAAAGTACAATAATGGTGACTGTTTGTACTGCATTGCTTACCCTTTCACCACCATGGTTTGTCCCAAATCCATTGTGTTCTGTGGTAAAGTTGGACCTGTATACAGGAAACGGGGGGTGAAAGGGCTGTTACTCTGTGATAAAAGTATTCTGACTTGACTATAGTAGAAACCCTCGCGAGCAGCAACAAAGATTTCAATAATGAGGTTCTGTGTGGTAATAACTTTGACTTTCAGAAGTATCATGATCAAACACAAAAGATAGCCACAAGTACGAGTTTTGGTAAACTTGGCTTTCAATTTTTGGTCTTTTTACGGAATTTCTCTTGTGTTTTCTCCTGTAAAGTAGTGTAGGAAAGCACTGAAATGTCCATTCAAGTGTTACCGCAATGGTGTTGCTCTGACATGAATGCTTTGTCCTTGCAGTCTGTACACTACATTGAAATCTAAACTATCTCAAGCCAAGAAATCCCTGGCCAAGCTCTGTCACCTGATTGTATCTACATGCTGCTTGCAACCAATGCTGGATAACAGGTAAGACATGAAGAGCATGTTTCCATCACAGGGGTGTGCAAAAAGTGAACTTCTATTGCATCAATGTCATAGGTAAAACCACGGTCAATTGTGGAGTGACCTTGGTAAAACTTCGTTATACTCTGTTGTTCATTGCATTACTGTATAGATGGTTTTCATTCAGAATTTGGTAAGGCTAAAAAAAAATTGTGCTTTTCCGATAACCCGACCTACCTTATTTTTTTACCTGCCTAAAAATATTTTTGAAAAAAAATTCCTGCCGACCTACCTACCTACCCTATTTTTGACAACCATGTTATCGGAACAGCACATTTTTTTTTTTTTCGGCCTAATGCAGTAAACATTACAACTTCGCCGATGCTAACTAGCCATGTATGCAACCCCGAAATTTCGGGGTTAGTTAATATGCTAAGCCGGTCGGAAGGTGTGAATCACGTACACATCGATAATACCAAAATCAAACGACTCGAACAGCATTTGCATGCAAGGCAGTGTATGGAAACGGCGACTATTTCTCCTGTAAAGTTTGATTGAATATTATTTTCGTCACAGTCCCTCTACAAGGGACTATGGTTTCGTGGTATTTTCGAATTCTGATACCACATGGCAATTGCGATGCGACATCGGTACAAAAGAACTGAAAAGACGCTTCATTATAGCACAAAAGCTGAAAATGGTCGAACGACGTAAGCACGGTCATCCACAAAAGCGAGTGGAATGACCATGGCGTGCAGACTTCGCTCAACTTCTATAGCTTGTAGACTTGACTGCTTCTAAAGTTTATATTTTACAAGTATAACTCCTATTTTCTTTCGGTCCGTACTTATGACGACATAGCGGCAGCTGTATACCTTACCTCACCCCACCTCACAAGAAAAAACAGAGACATTGTCTATGTTCTATTCGACTCGAGTGCATTGCATCCTGATGTAGCCTCGCCAGTCACAATCGTTTTATCAAACGTTTTGAATCAGACAAGGACTTCCGTCAGGAGAAAATCAAATGAAAATTTGTACCATTCTTGAGGTTGCTAATTCAGCAAACAACACTGGCGATAATTGTGATTGTCTCAGTTTTCAAACACTCCCAGCAGAACATTTACATCAAGCAGTGGAGACCGAATTCAATTTTTAAATAATCAAGTGTATGTAAAAATTGTAAAATTGAGAATCCCTTGATGACGCCGATTTTTTTATGCCGGTGATAATGAGGGGGCCGCGGGCCTCGAACGGAATGATGTTAAGTTTCAGTCGTAGATAAAGGTTTTCGGTTCGGACTTTGATTTACTTGAATTTTTGGTGATTCGGACTCAGTATTTGCTGCATCAAAGGGTGTAAAGTGTAAGATGAACGCTCATGACTACGGTATTTACGAGCTGGTCATTAAACCACGGTGACTTCACCATAATTTTGAATCCTATCTGCGGACGGCAGTGGATCACGTGGTCCATGCTGCTTATCTCTCGCCAAATGCCCTTGGCGAAAGGTTAGATCATGTTTTGTCTAAATAATGCATCAAAACATTGCAAAATTTGTTGAAACAACATTTGATGGACATTCATGATGGAGTCATGGAGCATGAAGAGGTGTCGAAATTATTCCTCTGGTAGTGATTCGCATGCTTTTTACAGAACTCGCTATTCAAATTAGATAAACATAATTATGCCAGCATAAGCCGCATAGACGCTAGAAGCGAGGACTGCGTTCATTTTTTGAACAGTGCTTACAAACTGCAATTTACCGGTGGTACACATTACGTTTGAAAAGTCCCCCTAAGATAAAAACACAGTGAGAGTGACAGTCACTGAAGGAAGACAATTTTCACGAAAACAAGGATATCTCTCAATGGGAGTTAAAGGCAACCAATTCCAATATCGTAATCCCCATCCTATGTTACTGCAGACATGCCTTCAAAATGACAAAGCTGAAACAGTTTTGTGACCATCACTGTAAGGGATATAATATATATATATTATATATATATATATATATATATATATATATATATATATAAATTTCCATTTCCACATAAATGTTGGTATTTTAGTCCTGTTTGTGAAGCGTAGCCTCCGTCGATTTTAAATTTCACTGAACGAACGCGGCGAACAATGATTGCTTCCTTGCTCCCTGTTTCTCTTCGTCTCTTTGTCTATCTACATGTATCTTCTCTGTCTTATCTTCATACACAGTCGCTGTCACAAAGAGAATCTATTTATCCACCCACATGATCTATGTATCTAGCTATTTGTCTGTCTGTTTTTTTATTTATGCTGTACTGGTCGAGAAGTTTTATAGCTTGTTCCTTTGTGAAAAAAACACTTCGAATCACTGGAAGAAACTGGATTGCGAAATGAATTGCCCGGTCAACTTCCGTACGGTTGTCGGACAAAGACGATCTCGTTTGTGTGAAACAGAGGACAAGGCGACATTTCACTTTTATATGATATCCGATATTTACGGCTACTAGACTATACAATATCGAAATTAGATTGGCTTAGCCAGATCTATAAAGGGCTGAAATCTCCGATATATATCGGATATTTACGCTCGATTTGACTGAATCTAGTAACGTCTAGTATCGAAGCTAGAGTCAGTCCTTGGAAGTCGGGTTTGGCCAGAACTGTGAGGCGGTGAAATCTCCGATATATATCGGATATTTACGCGCCATTTCACTGAATCTAGTATCGTCTAGTATCGAAGCTAGAGTCAGCCCTTGGAAGTCGGGTTTGACCAGAACTGTAAGGTGGTGAAATCTCCGATATATATCGGATATTTACTTGCGATTTGACTGAATCTAGTATCGTCTAGTATCGAAGCAAGAGTCAGTCCTTGGAAGTCGGGTTTGACCAGAACTCTGAGGTGGTGAAATATCCGATATATATCGGATATTTACTTGCGATTTGACTGAATCTAGTATCGTCTAGTATCGATATTAGAGTCCCGAAATCGCCGATAAATATCGTGTAAATATCGGAGATTTCACAGATCCGGCGTGCTGAGACACAAGGCAAGTAGTTCTAGTATTGTCTAGTATCGATATTAGAGTCAACAAATCGCCGATCAATATCGGGTACATATCAGAGATTTCACAGATCCGGCGTGCCGAGGCACGAGGCAAGTCATTCTATTATCGTCTGGTATCGATGTTAGAGTCCCCAAATCGCCGAAAAATATCGGAGATTTCACAGATCCGGCGTGCCGAGGCACAAGGCAAGTCATGCAAGTATCATCTAGTATCGATATTAGAGTCCCCAAATCGCCGATAAATATCGGGTAAATATCGGAGATTTCACAGATCCAGCGTGCCGAGTCACAGGGCAAGTAATTCTAGTATCTTCTAGTATCGATATTAGAGTCCCCAAATCGCCGAAAAAATATCGGGTATCCTAAATATCGTCGATTTCACAGACGTGGCTTCCCATGGAACAACCGCAGTTCATTCTAGTATCGTCTAGTATCGATACTTGTCCCGAAATCGTCAAACTTCGATACTAGATAGTAAATATCCGATATTTAAAAATTGTGCAAAGTCGTGCCTTAATGGTTAAACACTGCCGCTCTAAAGATACCAAACGTTTTATTCAGATCAGAAGGCATCCATGACCCACTGGGTTTAATCTCCGCTCCTGCTAAACAATAGCATCTCGTTGGCGTGTACACATGGCAAAAATAATAGATCTTTATTTCTAAGTTTCTCAAAAGAAGTTCAGCATTGTAATAAAGTGAAACTTTGATCATGACACACTAAATTAATATCAAGAGATCGTTAGGAAAACGGGTAATGATTGGATGAGGTGATCATAGCCTGGTAGTTCCAGAAAATTATCTGATTACATCCACTCTCTCACATGGAAATTTGAAAAATTGACATAATCTGCCTCGTAGTCGTTTTCGGGGCAAGGATATGGTGAACAGTAGGACGCTCGTTAGCTTCATTGCTTGTCAACAAGCAGAGGGTATGCAGGATCAAAATGTCAGAAAATAAAATCTTCCGGGGATGTTACTTTACTCATGGAGGTAGGAAGAGACATTGCAAGTTATTGATGCTATGCTCGGACATAGCATTCACAGAAGGACGATTGACACTCTTTAGCAACAGTAAAATTGCGCACATGCACACGTCACTGATATGAAAACCTAGCTTTAACTAATGTTTTACGGCTGAGAAGTGAGCCTTCAGTGCAGGTGTAATGTGATTTCAAAAAAAAATGGAAAAGAGTCCATGGAAATTTGCGGTGTAAATTTTCTTCTGTAGTACTGTTTGATGCGGACCATCGCTGGTGCAGTCAGTCAAAAATAAAGTCGTAGTCTTACACCATGGAGCTAGAAACGGATCTGATGATTTATACACGTCTAGGTACACATAATCAGGTGCCAATGTACTCTTGCTTTGCACGGCCAAAACCGGTATCGATTTATCACTGTGACATCCTCCAAGAAGAGACGTCCTTTTCTAGCTCCATGGGTCAACCCATGGAGGTAAGGGTCAGCCATAAGCTTAGTCCGTATCGTGTTGAAGACTTGAGGGTGAGCATATCAAGGTCCGCATTGCATAATGCTGGCCAGAAAATTCATCGTCAATAATCCCCTCATTAACTAATACTGTGAGCAAACTAACTTCATTTACACTTCGCCGCGAAATGCATACAGGTGGCGCTTTTCGCATCTGATTAACAGGCGTTAATAGGTGTCAAGTTAGCATCGGGGAAGTTGTAATGGTATTCTAACTGATACCAGTTTTCAATATTTTGTATGTGGGTACCAAAAGGTAATATTCTCTATCGATATCTCATACTCTTCAGTCCATTTGTCAAGGTAGACTACAAGAATCATAAGATGCGCACTTTCGAAGTGCGCCCTCAAGTGATCACTCAGTTGCACAATTTATGTACTGTTGCTTTCCCTGTCCTGCATTGCAGTGGCCAGCAGGAAGTCATTGCAGTGTATGTGGAAGACTACCTACAGGTGATGAGTTCATTGCTGTCAGAGAAACACTTCCTATGTCAGTACAACACAATGCACAGTGTACAGGAAGACGTTGAAATGATCCAACAACTCACTGGTGATATGTATCCTTTATAACACAAAGCTGACCTTTGACCTTATTTGTCATAATGATGTGGTATTTAAAAGTATGCCCTCCATCAACCATTGCAATAGTAATCGATTGATTGATTGATTGATTGATTGATAGGTTGTATGATTATTTTCATCATCCAACCTGAAGAACCCAATTAAAATGCAGGACTCGATAACCATTATTTTTCAAGTAATTATCAAGGGAGAATTCAGTAATTTGTCTATCAGATTCAAACTCACAGTGTCTGGCAGCAAGTCACCTAGTGGAGACACCACAGTGAAAAGCGCTCAACTAAATCCCAACCATGAAAGTAGAGTGGATGAATAACTGAGCTAAGTAGTTACAATTTCCTGACTGCATTCCCTCCACATGCTGTATAGTTCATGAAGCATTTGCGCACATAGTGTAACACTCCTTACACAAACTCAATCACAGCAGTGAATACATTGCTAGACTGTGTTTCAGAAGAAATGAAAAGTAAATTACTGGGCTTGTTGTTGGCTCAAACAACAAGTTACGGTACGCATGAGTCTCAAAATCAATTAAATACCTCCATTCTTGGTTATGGTACATTTTCATGCAGAATGTATCCCTAGTATCCTTTGATAGTGACTCTGGTACCCATGTTGATACCCAGGTCTTGAACTTACCACTCTCCAATCACAAGTAATACCTTGGTTTCAGTATTTTTCAGCATTCAGTCATCAGTTAGGTGATCTTACTACTTCATTACATCATATCCGCTACAGCCAGTGCTTAAGACATCTTGCATAGTTCCATATTCTCACTGACATTGCTTCACTTCATGAAAACCTATAACTTCCTAAGCTCATCAATGCAGAGATGAAACTCGCATACGTTTCATCTTGGAGGCAGTGAACTCAGCCACAGCTATGTTTAAGAAGAGGAAAGGCCCAGCCAAGGAACAACCCACCGTACAGAACGCGGTGATCTCCAACCCTACCAGCGCACAACAAAACACAATTCCTGAAGATTTTGAATGCGAAACCACCTACCATGCTGAATATGTAAGTTGAAAGTACCAAAGTAAAATTATTTGTTGACAACTTTAATAGTGGTTTTAATAATCACCCGGTGTGCCTGTAATGCCAAATGAAAATATACAGTGTGTACCATTACAATTGTCAAAAATGATAACCCTTTTCCTGCCAAGTTTATATTTGATCATAAGGTCAAGTTGGTTAAAGCTAGTGAAGCACAAATGTCCCATTTGGTGCATTTTAACAAAAATTTAACAGTTGAAGGCCCCTGAAATCACAGATACTATAAACATGATTTTTATGGGCTAAAGCTACTGGAACAGATCGAGCCAAATGGGTGAAAATACGTATGGTTTTGGCTCAATACCGCTTTTACTGACTTAGCTGATTTGGAAGTGATACTATCTGGCAGGGAAAGGGTTAAAGGCCCAGTAACTCATCCCTTACAATGTTTTTAGTGTTTATCAAGTTTCTGTATATGTCTGCCCTCTAAAGAAGTGTAAAATACCCTGTATTTGGCTTTCCAACTAACAATATTAATGCTTTACATGCATTGGTATTGTTAACAACTTACTTTGTGTCTGGATACACATTAAGTTATGAACATGGACATTTTCAGATATTACTTCTGAACGTCAACATTTCATGTTCATTTTGGACACAAGCATTCTGCAGTGACTAGCCAGAGACCGTGTGTTTCACCATGTTGTAGACCAATAAACATATCTTTGATATAGCGAAAAAATAGCAATGGAGAAAAGAAGTTAAAATGTCTTTTTTGCTGTCTTACTTTGCTAGAAAAAACCATGGAAACGTAGTCAAAGAGTTATGAATTGACCAGTGTAACTACAGTGTGGTACACATAGATCGCACATGTCTACTTGCGATTTTTTATTGCTCAAAATGAATGTTTACTACCAAAGTGTTTTATTCTGAAAGGAGTCTTTTTTGTTGTTTCTCTGTTCTTTCAATATCTGACCAATCAGGGTGGAGGAGCGTGTGCAGCCACAGTGTCTGGTGTGGAGCTAGAGTCTCTGGTCTCATCAGTCAAAGATTTACTGCCAGACTTGGGAGAAGGCTTCATAATTGTGAGTAGCAGATGTTGCATTCAAACCACTGACTTTGATTGGAATCTTTCACTTTTGTCAGATGTTACTCCACTTTAAATGTTTTGTTAGTCTTCGTGGATGAATTCAGGGGGACGTATAGATTGGGCTCCATATGTTCGTGTTTCTGTGTATCCGTGCAGGTATCTCAAACATGCCTGCTGAGCCAATTCCTGTCAAACTCGGCACAGTACACCATGGCAATAATACAAGGCATCTGATTTCACTCCACGTTCTGTGTTTCATTCTGGCTTATTTTGTTCCTGACTGTATAACATTCCAAACTTTAGTGACACAACTGTCATAGTTCTTCATGTAGCAGTATGGCGGGGAAGTTTGTCTTCCTTCCGATATTTTCAGAAACAGTGGTTTTTCTTGGCACATTGTTCATGCTTATGTTTCAACTCTTTTTTTCGCCTTATATTTTGTTTATACCTTGCTCTGTACATATGCTGTAGTATCAGCTTGTCCTTTCAATAAAATGATAACAAATTCAGATAGTAGGGCACACTTCTGTTAGGCACAACCATTAATGTCTGTGTCTCTCTTTTGAAGACGTGCCTGGAAGAATACAACTTCGACACAGAGAAAGTCATCAATAGTTTACTAGAAGATAATTTGACACCAGCACTTCAGAAACTTGACAGACAAATGACAAGGTGAGCAGAATTCTGCATCTTCTGAATATAATGTCACCACAGAATGGGACTTCTACATTTTGTATCAATATGTACAGATGGACTACAGATCTAATTGATGTTTACTGTCTGGTACCAAAGTCACCCTATGGGCTACACACGAAAATGAACATTCTCAAGTATAACTGTTCAGTTAACCCTTTTCCTGCCAAGTCCATATTTCACCACCAGGTCAAGATGGTTAAAATTAATGAAACACAACGTATTCCATATGATGTATTTTAACATAATACTGTACATTTGAAGGCTGTTGAAAACATAATGCTGTAAAGTTGATTTTTTTTGGACAAAAGATGCTATAACATACCAAGCCAAGTGGGTGAAAATACGTCATGTTTTGGCTCAATACCGCTTTTTACTGACTTGGCTGATGGGGAAGTGATACAGTTATTACTGTCTGGCAGGAAAAGGGTTAAAGTCATACATACCTGTATGTATGTTTAATCTATACATTTTGTCCCCGGGATGAAAAGGTATGCCCTTGAAATGCCCTATCCAGATTACACAAATAGAACCAACATCAGTGCTTTCAGGGACAAGGGGACATGCTAATTGCGTGACAGGGGTTCTGAATTTTGAAAAGCATGATGATTTGAACTTTTTATTTTCAATGCCAATCACTGTATATGCTTTCAAGCTAAGTTTGTATGGTTCTGTATAAAATGCAGGGCAGTATCACACTGCACCGCCAGAAAAGACAACATTTCCACAATGTTACACTTCATATGAATATTCACGTCTACAGTATGTACTGAGTATAACATTCAGAAAGAACCTCAGTTAAAACACAAATTAAGCCAGTATTGCCCAAAGGTCTTATGCAGGATCTCCACGCTCATTGAAAGCCCATGAATTTTGTAGCCTTCTTGAAAGTCCTGGAAAAGTCCTTTAAAATGATGATGGGTTCTGGAATCTTCTTGAAATTTGATAATCCAACCACAATTTTCAAAAATGACAAGATGATCAGTAGTGATATCATGAAAATTATTTGTAAAATGATATATAACGATAAATCATAAAAATGATATCTAGAAAGTGTTTTTTTTACCTCTAAATGTTCTAGAAAATTGCTAAATCAAGTCTTTGAAAGTCCTTTAATTTTAAATGACTTTGAGTGTATGGACAGAGTATATACCTGGTATGGCATCGTTACTTGTGTTGCATGAGTGCATACTAATGCACACATGTAGTAACACACAGTCACAAGCGTGACTAAATGCATACATACCCCACACATACTACATCACTTGCCACTACAAGAACTGCAAGATGTCACCACCTTGTCCGTGTTTCCATCCAACAGAGATGCCATTGAGGAGAAACTACAGACAGCTGATCACACTCTCCTGTCACAGAGACAGAACATCTACGACAACGATGACTTTGATGTCTTCAACAAAGATGCAATCGACAAAAGCAAGATTCACCAGGGAAAAAAGTAAGTGTTAAGATGTATAGCTTTTCTGTGATGATTCCGTCCTCAGTACAGACATATAGATGAACCATTCTTTTATGTTCACCAGTACATGTATGGTGTTGATGTGTTGGTCAATATGTAAATGAATCTCATCTCAGCATTCAGTGCAAGCTGGAATGTCAACTGTTAACAAAAGACAAACCTTTTCATGCTTAACCCCTTGAGCGCCAAAGTCAATTTCTCACCCTTATCAAATGTACCTAAGTCAATTTTTGTCAGATTTTTGCCAAAATTTTGATAAAAAACCATGGCCAATCAAATGCTGTGTTCATTGGGTCCAAAATTATCAGAAAAATTACAGAAAAGTTCATAAAAATTGGTTAAATGTTCCACTGAAATTTTGGTGGGAAAAAATACAGCACTCAGAGGGTTAAACCCACGTTTATAGCCATGTATACCCACAATTATACATGAGGCTATGAATGTGTGTTTATGTGCACAGACACACACACACTCACACACACATACACACACACAGAGACAGAAACACACATTCTCTCTCTACACTTTCTGTTTCTCACACACTATAGCTTGATAGAGTCTTCCCAGGACGGTAAGTGCTAGATGCAAATAAATTCTTCCTAACTAATAATGTGTGAAACTCGGCAGAGCAAAATTTGGGTGAAAATATGAAACCTTCACCTTGCAAACATAAATCAGTGTGTATGATCTACAATTTTATCCAGGCCAAATGAATTCAAATGCACATTGATATTTGGTTCCCAATGGTAACATCAGACACTGCACATGTACAGGTTGTCTTAACAATTTCAAGATTAGGCATTTCGACATAATTTTGGATTCCAAAGAAGACATTGTTTGACAGACAGAACAAAAATGATTGAAAATGTATGAAGAGTGCAAGTTACAGGAGATAGAGGGAAAAATTGTTTGTGGAAAATGCTCTAGACATGTATGCCTATCTGTACACATGTGATAGAACTCTGTGTTGCTGTTTTGTTCAGGAATAAAAACTACAAGTCAGTGCTTGAAGATAAGAGTGACATAAAGGCCATGAAATCCCGGGTTATTGAGGAATATGACGTCATCTATGATACCATGTATGATGACGAATACGATGACACATACGATGACAATGATATCGGTGCCAATGATAACGACTCGGCTGATGAACTGTCTACAAGAAGGCAAGTACTGTTTCCAGAATTTCTGATGTATTGTCTCATTAAGGAAGTTGTCTTCGTCCTACACAAAATACTATGTTGTACTGTTTAACAGAATAGTTGAATGTAGTCCTTCACTTCACCAAGACCAAGCCAATTCTAGCAAACACATCATACCAGTTTAATGATGGCGCTAATGCAGCAATCATTGGTTAAGATGTGAAAATAACAGTGCTATTTTCGCGGTATAGCATAGTTGGAACGTCCCAGCTCTCAGTTAAAACTTTTCCTTACATCACACCAGATTTTCAATATACTTTTAAACCTCCATAGCCATTGTTATACCACTGGGCTTTGACCAGTACTTTACATATATGCACTTGTTTTAAATATAGAAAGATTTTAACAAAATAAAATAACGAAATGTTTGACTATTTTACTACAGACCATTTACAACTCCCAGAATTCTCTCTGATGGCAAGAATGACAGATGGTCAGAAGAAGAGGTAATGCTTTATTTTCAAATGGAGTGGTTCCCCCCACCCTAACCCCATCCCCACCTCCTTAGGGAGCGTTCAGTTTTTACGGCCTGGGGGGGGGGGGCGGCAAAATCTTGTCGCCGGTATTCAAAAAAATATAGACCCCCCTGCATTTTTTGTGAAAAAAAGATGACCCCCCCCCCCCCCTTTGTCAGACGAAAAAAATTGATGACCCCCCCCCCCCTGAAAAATAACCAAAACCCATATGTCAAATTTACCCGCATGGTTTGGATTTGAACTCCGGTACGCGGCGCACTTTATTCGATGCCAGTGCACAAACTTCTCAGCCACATCCATTGAACGTCTGTTAATTAGGACGACTGTAAGGCAATTTTTAACTTCAATTCCATAGACAACTCATGTCCATGGACATTGTATAAAGTAAACTTTATTGGAGTGGTTTGCCAAAGGCAGCCCTCCGGTTAAGAGGGTCATGGGCCATTACGTAAAGTCAACTTTATTCTAGTGGGCCACCAAAGGTGGCACGCCGGTAAAGAGGGTCGATCATGGCTATTGCATAAAGTAGACTTTACTTGACAGGGCCGCTGAAGATGCGCGGCCATTACCATTATTCAGTGCGTGATCCCAGGGGTCCCTCAAAAATGTTTCTAATACAAGCCGCGGCTTCAATTGGGAATTTTACGGTAAGATTGCCGTGGGTATTACATAAAGTCAATTTATTGTAGTGGGCCGCCGCAGGCGGCCCGCCAGTAAAGAGGGTCAATCATGGCCATTGCATGAAGTAAACCTAATTGGAGTGGGCCGCCAAAGGCGTTTGCCCGTTAAGAGGGTCATGGGTAATACATAATGTATATTTATTGTAGTGGGCCGCCAAGGCAGCCCGCCGGTAAGAGGGTCGATCATGGCCATGGCATAAAGTGAACTTTATTGTTGGTATTATGTTTTTGAAAATGTGGTGACCCCCCTTTCCTACCAGTGAAAAAGCAATGACCCCCCCTTTGTGGATTCCAAAATTATGATGACCCCCCCTGGATTTTGCCCCCCCTCCCCCCGGCCGTAAAAACTGAACGGTACCTTACCCTTTGAACATTCAAAAGCCAGTGGTTCAGGCTGGGGTTAGGAATACGTTTAGAGAATATGTCCATTGGATATTTTTCCATTGTTACTGTTATAGACTACAGTGTATCTGTTATAGACTACAGTGTAACTATTATAGACTACAGTGTAACTATTATAGACTATAGTGTAACTATTATAGACTACGTGTAACTATTATAGACTACAGTGTAACTGTTATAGACTACAGTGTAACTATTATAGACTACAGTGTAACAGTTATAGAATACCACTAGCTAACCTTTATCCCATGTACAGTATCAGTATAGATCTGTCTACTATACACATAGCCACTGGACATCGCCAACCATATAGTTTGTGCTAGGATTGGTGGGTAGGGCTTGAGTGAGTTTAACTAATAAATTTTGTGCCTCAAAATTAAAAAGTTTATGCTTTAGCTCGAACTGCCCTCAAGTAGACTTTCAATTATTCTCTTTCAAAGTGAAGAATAAAAATCGGGAGTCACCATGCAACTTTTGGTACAAGAGACACAAAAACTCAATTTTTACTGATATTTGAAATTCAAAAATGGCCATCATCACTACAGCGTCTGCTTGTAAAAAAAATGCATGATTATTGTTTACCCTTGTATTTTACTGTGATGTAGTCTATACATGTACGGACTGAGTTGGCAGGGTAAATACTGGGTATCTCATCGTGCTTTTTGGAGTTGAACAAGGAACATACCTAGGTTGACATTAAAGGGACAAAATCGGCCATTTTTTCATGAGATTTGTTTGATACGAGATACTACTTATATTGTTTGACATGTTGAAAGATACTGAGTGAATGGGTGAACATTCATATATTCGGCCCAGGTTTTAGACTCGATACATGAAACCATCGCGAAAATGAATTAATGGTCATGACCATTATTTCATTTTCGCAATGGTTTCATTTAATTTGTCTAAAACCGGGGTCAAATATATGCATGGTCACCCATTTGTTCAGTATCTTTCAACAGGTCAAACAATATAAGTGGTATCTTGCATCAAATAAAATTAATGAAAAATGGCTGACTTTGTCCCTTTAAACACAAAATAGTGAACAAATCATCAAACGTATCGGCTATTGGCCCTTAAATCCATATTATTTCAGTATGGATGATACAGTGTGTTCATTTGCAGTTTAATTTTTGCTTTTTAGCTTTATTGATTGGACGGTTGACTCAAATCTATTCTGTATCTCCTACTTTTGCATTTCTTCAGGATCCTGATGAAACACCCATAACAAGAGCGCCCCCACGAGACCAATTTGTACCAAACCCAGCGGAGCTTCGAGAAAAGCAGCAGGACAGAATGCATAGGTCAAAGTACAAAGGTCACGACAAGAAGCAGTCTCTGGTTGGCCAGCCTAAGGGCAAGGGTCAAAGTACAGAGACGGAACGAAACAGACGACAGAAAGAAAAGAATAAATCAGCCAGAGCAAATCACAATAGAAAGATGATGTCAGACAGGAAAATGAATAAAGGAATGTTTTAGTTTTTGGAATCTAAATAATGATTTTTCAATTCATACAGTTATTATTATGGACAGATCATCATCCATACCGGTCAGTGGTTATAAAGGAATTGTTATGAATGGTGACATTTTGCATTTGGTAATCTGGACGAGGACATCAAGCATCTCAGATTAAGTTATTTAATGTGAGTTGCAATTCAAAAACGACAAGCTATTTCTCTTGTTGGTTAGGCTCCAGTGGCTAGATGTCTTCCCATGTCTGATAATTGCATCAAACATTTCATGAGCTCAGCCTAAAATGTGGGGTAAAAAGAGACAAACCACTCATACTTCAAAGTGTGAATCAAACCATGAATGATAATTACATTAGTTTTCTTGCCAAACACAGATTCAAAGTCATGGACTGTTTGTTCAACACTGATTCACATAAGGCTAAAGTTACTTGTAGACAGCTCTACTTGAAAACTAATAATATTGAGATACGGAACAAGACTATAATTTTGCTGAATAAAAGTCACTCAATACTGTTTAAGTCCATGAGAACTGTTTGTGTTGCCTATTTCACAGTATGTATGTTTGATTCAAAAGGGTTGAAATAAACCTGGAGTACAAATTCGGACCCAATACTCAAATCACTATATTTAAGTATTCATGTATGAAAATGTTTTACAAACATGAATAGGTAGGTAGTTCACACCTCAAAAATGAAAAACCTTTAATTCTGCTCCAACTTTTCTCGAGCAAACTATCAACAACTCTCTTTCAAAAGCAAGAATAGAGCTTTTGGGTCACCAGGCGAAGTTAGGTACTAGAGAAACAATTGCCCAAAATAATATATATATATATATATATATATATATATATATATATATATATATATATATATATATATATATATATATATATATATATAAATTTGCAAACTGCCACTATCCCTGTGTTTATCTCTACGGGGGGAAAATAGAATTCCTGATTTTCACAAAACTAAGCTGGTGAAAACTTTATTTGCTCCATCAGGTTAAAAATGAACCTCCACAACTGGTAGGCCAAAATACATGTAAAAGTTTGAGAGTCAGAATATGTGTCTCAAGGGCGTATTCTATCTGAAACAGGCAGATACAGCGATAATTACAAACTGTTAATGAAAAATATTTAATCATGTACCTCCAATTGGGCTCTCTGTATGTGTTTGTGTTCTCTGTGACACTAAACCAGAAATCAAAAGACAAATTGAAAATGTGCCGAATGCATGCATCAAAATAAAACCCATCAAAATGAAATACTGGAAACTGCTCTGCTATCTTACATAGCACTGATACACATGTTACATATATTAGGCTAAAACAAAAATCACCGCTATTCTAAACGTTCAAAATTGTAACACCAGAACAGTACTGATCAAGTATTTCAGCATTCATTTGTGCATGAGAACAGACAGGGAGGATAAGAGGGTTTCTGGTCATTACTTCCTACCGAAAATTGGGTAATGGCATGCATTTTTATTTTCATTTTTGGGGGCTCCAGTCAGTCACTTTCCTTTCAAAACAGTGAACTCAATGTCCGTTTACTACGGTATATGATATAATTATGGAATAAATCACACCCAGTGACTGTATCCTGTTCCCACGAGATTTTGACTAATTCACAACATATTAAGTGGTCAAAAACGAGTCGTATACCCATTGCTGATGTTGTTTATTGCTATTTTTAATATTAAATTGAAATTCGAGCGTGAAATTTCCAGCTGAGAGCTTTGGCTGTACCAAACATGCTATATTTTGAATATATTACGGTATCTTTCATGTCTCGACCAATCAGATCGCAGTGCTTGCGAGATCAATATATTTGTGTGATATTATGTATATTAGACCTTTGGTTTAACCATTGGTAAATCTAATACGTCTAATCCTATGGTAATTTTTCATCTGTTGTGACAATAGTAGCTCTATTGACGATAGAATTGCACTTTGTGCGCCCGACACAAATTACCATCGAACCACAGGACTCTGTGTCTGAATCAGCTGAAGCCATAGCTTTACACATGACATAATGGCAATGTTAAGCTGAGAAAGATTATGCGTTCATAACTAATTTAAGTAAAAATCCATGAGTATGCTGATTATAATCAGTTTATTATATTTTACCAAATATTCTAAATGACCTTTAAAGCTGTGGAAGAGTCGATGTGTTCCCCCATATATTCCATTTTTGTGTGCTTAGAGAGATACCACAGTAGTATGGACACTCCTCTTTCATGATGTCACAGTCATTTAGGGTGTCGGGAGATAGATAATTCGCACAGCACTGCCACTGGCGGTTTCGGTCAATTGTGTCATACACTTCAAATTGGAACAACATTTTGATTTAGGCATAGAATGTTATATGATACATATATTTCTAAACAAAATCTGCATGTCAAAACCGACAGCTATTTGTGATCAGTATCTTCAGAAAATTACGAATACAAGAGCATTTAACTTGAGAATGTATGATCACAAATTGGCAGTGGCGCTTTTGACAGATAAAAGGGTGGTGTGTGACTGGTCATGATTTTAGAAAGACTGGTCGAGATTCGAAAAGGAACGGACAGGCTGAAGACAACACGACATGGTGAACATTTCTTCAAGAAAGAAGTATTTGCACAGCTATCATATCTTCATCGGAGCTTCGTTTTTGGCTACGGTCAATGAACTTTCATGTAACACCTTTAATTGGAGTTTGACGATCATCAGCTAATTTCATTGCGTTGTAATTTGACTTGTGAATTCTTTGATTGCGCAATTTCGGAATTTCAGATAACAAACTCATCGGAGCAACCGTAATGACAGCACCTGTATCAACAATTTGATTCATTATACTAACATTGATAACATTAATACCTTATACACAACTATCATCAATATTCATATTACATTCACTCTTAACTTTATCATTTATTCCCTTATCTGGCCGTTCACAGGTACCATCCCCTTGATTCTTTATCCAAACACCTGCCGGCTTTATTTTTTTTCTTGCTATATTCGCCCCTCTGCCAGACAGTTACGAGCAATATGGCCAGGCTGACCGCAATTGTAACATACTTTAACACTTTGCCCAACATTATTATTATTATTACTTGGACATGAAGAGCTAATTTGCCCGACCCCTCCGCAATCATAACAATTTAAACTACATTTTGATTTATTTGCCGATTTTGGAAAGTCTGTTGTCTCCCATTGTTCCTGAAATGTTGTCCATTGTTCCATTGATACGAGTAAGTGTTCTGTCTAAGAATCATCGTCCTCGTATTATTGGCAGTTCTGGTTGTCTGATGAGCTGGTGTAAAATCGTCAACTTTATCGTTGACACTGTTTTTGGGGTTTTTTTTGTTTTGTTTTTTCCTAAAGCTTATCAGGTTGGTCATCTCAAAAACAGAATAAATGCTTGCTAACAAAACAAGTAGCCTAATATGATCCGTAGTCTCCCGCTTCATTGTCGGTAAAGATGGAAAAGAGAAACAGTGAACATTATTGCCTGAAATATCACTACGCCTTACCTCAAAAGTTTCAGTTTGCTTATGTACGTATACTCTTTATTGATCAATATCATACATGGTCGGAATAACAGACCGTATTGACCTTCCAACAAAAAATTTACTGCCTGAATTCATCGTTTATAGGTCACCATGGCAGGAGTGTATTTGCCTACCGTGTACCTGACGTAGGGCAAATGGTCACATTCTCTCAGGTCTTAAACTCATATTTCCAGGCAACATCAGACTGGGGTCACTAGACTGACACCTGAGTTTGCTTTGTAATCAACATTGTGGCCCATATTTGACAGAAGACTATTGTTGCCTGAATACTGCGGTTATAGGTCATCGTGACTGTAGCCCACGTGCGTACCTGTCATTAAACAAGTGGCCACCTGCTCTCGAGTCATAAACCTAGACGGTTTCAGGCAACAGTAGACTGCTGTCAAATATGTACCGCAACTGTTCGTGAAGAAAGATACTCAGAAGATTTCTTTTTTTACTTACGAGCGTTCAGCAGGACATCGTTCGCCAATAGGGAGTCTCGTAGGCAAACACCATTGTACTGAGTAGCAGGCAACTTTAAATAAGTCCAAACTGGCTTACAGCGAATATGATTCAGCTGTTTTGAGGCGGCGTTTACACTTGCCATGAGAAATGGAAAAGCGTACAGCAAAGAGATAGCAGTGGAGACTTGACAGGAGGTACTTTGGCATTATTTTGGCAGGAAAGTGGGAAGCGATGAAATTTCCTGACAGGCCTTTGGTAGAGGAGAAAACGAGTATCAAGGGTAAATTAAATTCGTAGCAGAAGGAGATTATAATGAGATTTGTTCAGAGGAAATTAAAGAGTATGATCTCAAAAACAATTGCGCATGCATCCGCCATGTTTCCAAATCGAAAGCTGCATATTTGTTATATCTAATAACAATAGTGCCAGTTAGGAAATGCAATTTGTAAAAAAAAACATGCACGTATACTCCAGTAGGCATCAATAACAGTTGTAATTTGAAACCGCATCAATCAAGAGCGAATTGAAAGCATTATGCGCATGCGTCGCATACAAATTCAAAAACCTATTCAGCATAAATCCAGATTATATTCAAGAAAGACCTAGGTCGTTTTCACTGAAGCCGTAGAAAGCCCTTTTATGGAACAAAAGATTGTCTTGTATCAATTCCCAATTTGTCCATTCCCTATTTTGATAAGTCTATTCAATATCCAATGATCTCCTTCGAGTCTTTCTCGAAGGATAGGCTCTAACCTTGTATAATTATTGGTATCTATGAACTCAGGCGAGGGGATCAGTGGATGGGACTCCGTCCGTCCAGTGTCATTTCTCTGTAAATGTCGTTGAATATATGTGACAGTGATGTCGCACAATGATTTTGTAAGACCATTGGGCGACCATTATGTTGATATTTCTGCGAACACATTCATTACTACGGTATATTTGAACTGTACTCACTCAAAGTTTTTGTAGGCCTACAGACACACGGACATAACTTGCAGGGTCCCAAGGAGTTACTTCTGCATGGGTTCGATATTATAATACACGTAGTGGTAAATTGTAGTGGTTTAGGGTAATATATATATATATATATATATATATATATATATATATATATAATATATATATATATATATATATATATATATATATATATATATATATATATATATATATATATATCTTTTGGCATGACAACCCTTTTGGCATGACAACCCTTCATGACATTCATGTCTTTAACTCGTTTAATGCTGGTCAGTACGACAGCTCACACTGTTTGCAATTAACATCATTAGAGATGAGCAAAATTTGTAAAGACAGCACAACACTGCATACATACACCCCAATACTCTATCATAAAGAGTTCAAGGTAGACACTCAAGAGTTTATCAAAGACACCGTATACGATTCTCAATACTAGATTGGCGTCTGATTTGCACAGTTCTTAAGGCTGCACAAGTAATTTTTTAGCTCCATAGCCATATGTATATATGGCAATGGAAGCTATTCTTATAGGCTAGGGAAATGTCTGTATGTATGTATGTCTGTATGTCTGTATGTCTGTATGTCTGTATGTCTGTATGTCTGTCCGTCAACATCAAAAACTCCAAAACCGCTGTACATTTCATCTTGATATTTGGTGTGTACATGGATGATGGGCTGTAGATGAGATTTTGTTCAAATGAAGTTGTCATTGCCAAAAATATGCAAATTAAGTGAAAAAATGTAAAAACAGTCAAAATTGAAAAAACTCAAGAACCACTGAGCAGATTACATGAAAAATTAGCATGTAAGTACTTTGGGCTGACATGAAATGATTGTGCACATCTTGGGTCAGTATCTTGGACTTGCTATTTTTCATGAATTTTTTTGGTAATTTTCTCCCATTTTTGGGTCAAAAAATCTCCTGCTCTGAAACCACAAGTCCGATTGATTTGAAACTTGGTATGGAAGTGCATAGGAGTGACCTTTCCCAAATTTGGGCAAATCGTGGTGAAATTTGCATATTTTTAGTTTACACGTCCATAGACTCCCATGTATAAGGCAGATCTCCATAGACTCCCATGTATAAGGCCACGAAAAATAAAAAAATAGTTTCTCATCGTATTCATATTGCAAAAAGGATGCAGTGACACAATTTTAGTCCCCACGGATGAAGTCCAGTGAGCTTATAGATTGGGTCATGTCCGTCTGTTCGTCCATCCGTGAGTCCATCCGTTCACGCATATATCTCGGATATTTTGACAAAATGTCATGTGACCTTGATGACCTTTGATCTCAATATACATATTTGTCCATAACTCAGTAACCACAAGTGCTACCACCCTTCATATATGGTATGATAGGACAGCTTATGACGCCACATATTGTACCTCATTAATTATGCACATATCTAATTTTGAGCGAGCCAATAGAGCTAGAGGTCTGATTTTTGGTATATAGGGATAACTTAGCAAAACAATTTTTTTGACAAAATGTCACGTGACCTCGGTGACCTTTGACCTCAATTATACATATTTGTCCATAACTCAGTAACCACAAGTGCTACAGCCTTCATGTATGGTATGATGGGACACCTTATGACGCCACATATTGTACCTCATTAATTATGCACATATCTAATTTTGAGTGAGCCAATAGAGCTGGAGGTCTGATTTTTGGTATATAGGGATAACTTAGCAATACAATTTTTTTGACAAAATGTCACATGACCTCGGTGACCTTTGACCTCAAATATACATATTTGTCCATAACTCAGTAACCACAAGTGCTACAGCCTTCATGTATGGTATGATGGGACACCTTATGACGCCACATATTGTACCTCATTAATTATGTGCATATCTAATTTTGAGCGAGCCAATACAGCTAGAGGTCTGATTTTTGGTATATAGGGATAACTTAGCAATACAATTTTTTTGACAAAATGTCACGTGACCTCGGTGACCTTTGACCTCAAATATACATATTTGTCCATAACTCAGTAACCACAAGTGCTACACCCTTCATATATGGTATGATGGGACAGCTTATGACGCCACATATTGTACCTCATTAATTATGCACATATCTAATTTTGAGCGAGCCAATAGAGCTAGAGGTCTGATTTTAGGTATATAGGGATAACTTAGCAAAACAATTTTTTTGACAAAATGTCACGTGACCTCAGTGACTTTTGACCTCAAATATACATATTTTTCCATAACTCGGTAACCACAAGTGCTACACCCTTCATGTTTGGTATGATTGGACACCTTATGACGCCACATACTGTACCTCAATAATTATGCGCATATCTCATTCTGAGCGAGCCAATAGAGCTGGATGTCTGATTTTTGGTATATAGGGATAACTATAGGAGAGAAATTTTTTGACCAAATGTCATGTGACCTCGATGACCTTTTACCTAAAATATATGTTTATGTCAATAAATAAGTAACCACAAGTGCTGTCCTTTGTATTTAGTAGGATGGGAGACCTTATGACAACACACGCTTTACCTCATTAATTATGTACACATCTAATTCTGGGCAAGCGAATAGATCTAGAGATCTGATTTTTGGCATATAGGGATTAATTAGCAATATAATTTTTTTTTCAAAATGTCATGTGACCTCGATGACCTTTGACCTTGATTATACATATATATGCATATTTCAGTAACCACAAGTTCTATACCCTCCAATTTTGATAGGATATTAGACCTTAAGATGTCACATCTTGTACCTCATTTATAATGCGCATATGTATTTCTTGGCTGGCCAATACTGCTAGAGGTCTGATCTTTTTTCCCAATTTAGAACCATAACTTAGACATGCCTCATGTGTTTCAAATTGGGAACAATGACATAGACCTATGTGCCCATAGATCTCAACATATACACTCCAGTGATACT
The DNA here is from genome assembly GCF_041260155.1 of Ptychodera flava. Taxonomy (NCBI): domain Eukaryota; kingdom Metazoa; phylum Hemichordata; class Enteropneusta; family Ptychoderidae; genus Ptychodera; species Ptychodera flava. The sequence continues at coordinate 48,163,094 of NC_091930.1, read as the reverse complement.
TCTTAATGACCACATTTTCCTGCCTCATCAAGACTAATACTCCTATTGCAAGTGGGGACTATGTCATTGTAAATGACTTGTTGAGTTAATGGTTGTATCACAGTATTCGATATATCTAATTCTGTATTTTTTCCATTTTATATTCTGAATAATTACATTAACATATTTCACTGTCTCCAGTACATTTCATTTAAGTATTTTCACTTCATGCACTTTATCCCTTTCACACATGTTCAAATATCTGACCAGAGAACAAACACTAAATAGTCCAGGATGGGAGCTACAGTGTCATTGACGCTATTTTTCATACATACATACATACGTACGTACGTACGTGCGTGCGTGCGTGCGTGCGTGCGTGCATGCATGCATGCATGCATGCATGCATACATACATACATACATACATACATACATACATACATACATACATACATACATACATACATACATACATACATACATACATACATACATACATACATACATACATACATACATACATACATACATACATACATACATACATACATACATACATACATACATACATACATACATACATACATACATACATACATACATTTTTCTCTGTCGAAGACATACATTCCGGCTTTGAAGGGCGAAGAGTCTTTCTGTGTCTCTGTTGCGGTATTAGGGTCACCTACTATACACATATATTTATCATCATGGCAAACACCAAACTACAAGAAAACTGCTAACAGTTGTTTTTTTCAATCTTTTATTACTTATTTGAATTTAACAAACGAATCTTTATGAGCTACTATCGGACTTTACTTTAAAAATCTGGCTATTGCATAAAATAGTTTTCTCAAAACGTAGTACCATAGATAATGACACACATCAAACATCTGACTTGTCAAATCTGTGAAAGGCAAGCATTAATATTCATTATACAGTCACGTGAAATATATCATGAAAATCAAGAAATATTTTGGAATGCGAAACACATTTATTTTTTTCTGAAATGCAGATTATTCGGGATTCAGTCAAGAAATTAATCTACTGGATGTGTTTGCTAAAATGCACAACTTGTGTAAAAAACATCATGAACGTGAAACTCCTGACAGGAAGAAAAGAATTCGATAACACTCAATACTGACACCAAGTAAAATGTTTCTATGCGTATTGAGGGCTGATCTGATACGACGTACGCGTTCTGTGCTGTATAAAACAATTAAATGAGTTCAAATCCAGAAAGTTACAACAGTACATTGTTTTAAAGAAGATATAGCTTTGAAATATCTGACGATCATAAAAAAATATATAACTGTTGGTTTCACTGTCATGCTTTTGAATACCTAACCGCATTCCGAAGTCACGAGTAATACTATGAATAGAAAATGCTTTTGACTTGTGAGACATATAACCCACAACCACGTATTACCATAATTAAAAGTACAATACAACGAAAAATTAAATGCCAGATTCAAAAACGTCTTAACACGATAGATAACACTTCATCAAATCATTTACGATAGCAACGTGGCCGAGGAATTCATAGAGGGCTGGCTTTAGAATACAGCCCAGAAAAAAATTAATGCAAGTCAAAAACTATAATATTCGGAAATAACATACTATTTTTTTGGAAAGTGTCGTTATATTTGGACAATTCTGAATACTTTGTATAATTTTTAAACTAATCCTACAATAATCATGATCTGAAAATATCTATATATATGATAAGAGTGACCAGAAATAGTGTGAAAAAAGGCATTAGGTATACGGCTAAGTAGTGGGAAAGAAAAGAGTAAACAAAAAATCACAAAAGTCTTCAATATTTCTTGAGTTAACATAGCAAAGTAAAGGACTGGTATAAACATGCAGCTATACTGTTTCGGGTACACACGTGATAACAAATGCTAATTCCTGCACGCATCAGTGAATGATAATCTTGTATGCATATAAGCTTACTGTGATCAAAACAATGAACACAGCTAGCTTGCAACACAATAGTCTTACTTAGCAACCGTATACAAGGAAAAAGTAAATTAAAAAACAAGCGAAAACATCTACAATCCAATTAAATGTCTAAATATATACTCTTGTCACGGTATCGTTTAAAAATAAACTGCGATAAAAATGTCAAACTCTAAGAAATACAGTCCATTACAGATACCAATATGCTACGTGCACTTCTGCGCTGAATAAAGCCAACCTGACCAGCCTGACGGCAGAAATTGAAATAGCGCCACCTATCATGGGCTAATGAACTAGCGTAAGAATTTTACACTAATGTGAGTCGGTATGTTGTACATCTCATAAAAACAGACCCTTTTCAAAAACGGAAATAATTACAAAGGTACTGAGGTCTCTTTTCTGTTTCTGAATCAATAACATAACACCCAGCTGTGTTATGTTTGCAAATTCGAACTTTGATATTTTTTCTGGGACTACTTTTTACTGTGGAAGCTATCTAATGAGTAAAGCGTTCGCCTTCAGTCAAAACATTAACAGCTGACAGGTTGCCAGCTGAAGTCATGTGTGGATTTACTCCTGGAATTTTATAAATCTGACGATGTTACAAGAAATCGGAAGGCATTATTCTGACTAGGATGAGTCTCAGAGTGTGTGGACATTGTTCAGGTAAGATCTGATGAGTGTCTTTCTTGAAATCAAAACAAATATGAGAAGATTTCACAGCGATGCTTTGATGAATGTTTACAGTGAATACAACTGTCATTGCAATGCTGTACAGAATTAACAAATGTATTCTGTAAAAAAATATGAAAATTTCAACCGATCACTTTGATTGCCACGTCATAAACTTAATTACATCAAGACGTGAAATTCTAACCCAAACATGACCAGGAAAATCTGGACATTAACTCAGAAATCTAGAAATCATGTTGAAATTTGATTGAATGTTGAATGGAAGTCATGTCAATACTGGACATTCTGCAGAAATATCAAAATATCTCTTCATAAAAAAACATGAAAATTTCAACTGATGACTTTAATATTATGATTTTCAAATTCTTCACATCAAGAGGTAAAATTCTAACCCCAACATGGCCAGGAAATTATGAACATTTCTCTGAAAATAGAAATTATTTGTATTCTCTGTGTCAACATGTACAAATCAAAGCAAACCTGAGCGCAATTTCTCTACAGTATTCAAAATATCACTCTGAAAAAATTATAGAAATTCAGCTGATGTCTTAAATTTTATGATTTTCAAATCCTTCACATCAAGAGGTAAAATTCTAACCCCAACATGGCCAGGAAAATATGAACATTTCTCAGAAAAATGAAATTATTTGTATTTTCTACATGTCAAAACAGTTGCGTTAAGTAAACTTGATCACAATTTCTCTACAGTGTTGTCAAAATATCACTCTGAAAAATTTATAAAATTTCAACTGATGACTTTAATATTATGATTTTCAAATTCTTCACATCAAGAGGTAAAATTCTAACCCCAACATGGCCAGGAAATTATGAACATTTCTCAGAAAAATGAAATTATTTGTATTCTCTGTGTCAAAACAATTGCATCAAACAAACCTGATCACAATTTCTTCACATTTTACAAAAAGTTGACTCTGAAAATAATACAAAATTTCAACCAATGACTTTAATTTTTACATTATTGGATTCCTTACATCAAGATGAGAAATTCTAACCCCAACATGACTAGGAAATTATGAATAGTTTCTGAGAAAAATGAAATTATTGACATTGTTCATGGCATCAAAACAAAGCGGATTACAATTTCTTCACATTTTACAGAAAATTCACTCTGAAAAAAATACAAAATTTCATCCAAGGGTTTCAATTCCACTTGGAGTCATTTCCTGACATCATAACGAGAAATTCTAACCCAAACTTGGCTGAGAAAATATTGAGTTTTGATGAGAAAATCAGGAAAATTGTGTCAGTCATGGTGATGATGTGTTTGTAGGTTGTTCAGTTGTACAATTGTATTTGCTGCAATATTTGCATTGACTGTCTTCTCAGATTTCTTACTTGTAAATGACCTTGACAGTGGAATCACTGACATCTGAATAAACTATTCTACCGTCTGTAAACACTGCAATGTAGTAAGGGTATCCATCTACAGTTACAGTTTCCTGGTATTCACCCTGTCTATCAAATTTCACTATCTTCCTCCAATCTGCCACATAAATATTGTCTGCATTGTCAACTGTAACTCCACATGGATTCTCTAAGTGATCACTTCCAAATTGATTCAATATTTCAAGATTACTGTCCAAAACATAGATACAATTTACATCACCACGACATGACACTATGAGTTGATATTTGCTATTCATGGTCAGAGAGTAGGGCCCACTGAGTTGTTGACTTGAAATAATGTCCCCATCTCCATTACATTTGATTACACAGTCTGCAATGTAGTCTGCTATGAAAACATTTCTGTCTTTATCAACAAATACACCAGTGGGGTGTTCCAGTTTACCCATTGCTATTATTTGTTTCACTTCACTCTTTGCATCACTCACTACAATGCATTTGTTGCCATCATCCGCTGTGTAATAGTCACCATTGTCTGCCATTGCTGTGTCTTGTGGACTGAAATAGTTAGGTAAGCCATGAACTGTGACAGATGTTAGAATCTGTGCAGTGTCTGCTGTTACTGTCTTCACACTGCCAGGCCGGTCCCCAGTTCCATAGTCACAGACAAGTACATGTCCATTGTGGTTTATTGTCAATCCCTCTGGGTAAAAGTATTCTCCTGATGATTCCATGCCATCTCTGGACAATAAAACCCTGACAGTGTTGGACAGTGGTGTACCTTTGGGTGTAAGGTAACAATTTGTAAATGTAGGTCAAAGGTCAACAGCTGATAAAACAATAGTACTGCCATTGAAACATGGTTTTTTGACATGAAGGTGGCAATTTCTTGAAAAAATCTTATCAATTAAAAATTAAATATGGTAAAAATTTTACTAATTTGCATAATTAATTATATTTCACCGATAAACAAATCGTTCAGGCTGGTAATTGTACTTTTTCACCAATTTTTAAATGGTAGTAATTGTTGAATTGAGAAACGACAATGAGTTTTGACATTCTTGAGATTTTGGTAATAATTAAAATTGCTCTGATCAAGTAATTTGAATAATTAATGAATTTAGGCAATTAGGCTTTATCTCCATTGCAGATTGGTGTAATATGCTAGAATTGTGTGGAATTGTTACTGAAGTCATGGCAGTGCCATTGTGTTTCTGTTCAGTGAATTTTATCTCTGTAGTAATTACCAATTTGCATAATTAATGAATTTAGGTAATTAGGCTGTATCTCCATAACGGATTTGTGTAATATGCTAGAATTTTGTGGAATTGTCACTGAAGTCATGGCAGTGTCATTGTGTTTCTGTTCAGTGAATTTTATCTCTGTAGTAATTACCAATTTGCATAATTAACGAACTTGGGTAATTAGGTTGTAACTTGATAATACTTTGGTGTAATAGGCTACAATTTCATGGAAATGCAGCTTACATCATTGCACTTTCATTGCATTTTGTCTTGTAACTTTTATTTCTACTATATTACACATTTGCATAATTACATTTGCATAATTTCTACTATATTTGCACATTTGCATTATTGTATCTCAATAATGGTTCAGTGTCAAATGCTATAATTTTGTGGAGTTGTTTCTTTGGTCATGGCAATGTCATTGCCTTTGGTCCAGTGAATTTTATCTCTATGGTAATGACTTAATTGCATAATTAATGAATTTAGGTAATTAGGCTGTAGCTCAGTAAAGGTTCACTGTAATATGCTACAAATTTGTGAAATTGTTTTTGAAGTGATGACAATACCATTGCCTTTGTTCCAGTGAATTTTATTTCTGTAGTAATTAGTAATTTGCATAATTAATGAATTTAGGTAATTAGGCTGTAGCTCAATTATGGTTTGCAGTGTTTCATCCATGATGGCATCAAAAGGGGGGATTTTTTACCAGAAAATTTAAGGGGAATTTCACCAGTTAATGTGTTCTACTTGTATATCTAAGTCAGAAACCATTGTATGGGCGGTGCGGGGGCAGGGGCGGGAATCCCCCATCCCTCTCTCTTGATGAAACACTGGGTTCGGTGTAATAACAATGTTGTTACCCTGTCACTGAAGCTATAGCAGTGTCATTGTGTTTGTCTAGTGAATTTTATCTCTGTAGTAATGACTAATTTGCATAATTAATGATTTTATGTAATTTGGCTGTAACTCAATTATGGCTTGGTGTAATATGTTACAATGTTGTAACCTGTCACTGAAGCTATAGCAGTGTCATTGTGTTTGTCTAGTGAATTTTATCTCTGTAGTAATGACTAATTTGCACAATTAATGAATTTAGGTAATTAGACTGTATCTCAATAACGGTTCAGTGTAATATGGTAGAATTTTGTGAAATTGTCACTGAAGCTTTTGCTGTGCCATCACATTTTATCCTGTGAATTGTATTAATAATTATTAATTTCCATAATGACTATATACCAAATAGGCAATAGTTTGAATGTTTTTGGTAATTGTTGATGTTGGTTGCAGTAGTATTGTCTTTCTTTATTTTCTGTCCATGGTGTTTACTAATTTACATGTAGCTAGTTAGACAATAACTCAAGAACAGTACGGTCAATGTTGGATACCACAAATTAAATCATTGTACACTCCATATTTTAAATTTTGTTTGTATCTGTATCATGATGTATGGATGTATGTTTGCATAAATGGCCAGTTTTCAGCCTGTTTACTCTCCAAATACACATGACCACATTTAATTCGATTGTCAAAAATAATAAAGCAATTTGCATATCACAAAAAGCAGCTAGTAAGTATGGTTTTTGGCAAGAAACAAGAGGATATGAAATTCTGTAGAATGTCAGAGCTATTACAAAGTGTACAGCTGTTGTCACTTTCACTTCCTGATGGTTTTAGTTCTTCATTTTGATTCCATGTTTTGATTTATTCCAGTGTTTTCACATATTTTACACAACAATCTGACATCACTGCACTGTGACCTGACACATAAACACAGATATCATCATGGAGAGTGCTTTTCACTCTAAACCAGATACAGCATTCTGAAAAATGATATGAGTCAAGCTACACAAAAAGATAACTTAATAGTTAAAATGATCAATTTTGACATTTTGATATATTATGAAATTGTACTTTATCAGCTATCATTTATTGTGCTTCTTTGTAAAAATAGGGCTCCCTAACTTTGCAAAAATGTACTTCAAATTTGACTCCATAAGTTAAACCTTTAGAATGACCAATGTCCTTTCATCAAAAGTGAAAAGACAATAAACTGTACAATGGTAAGCTGTGGGAATGTATAAGTGATTACTCTGAAAATCCTTTGACATAGATTTCCTTTAATTTTTAATTCCTGTGTTTACAGTGATAAGAAACTTGTGCATATTATCAGGCCAAAAAAAATAATAAATAAATTATCCTGTTCCGATAACAAAAATAGGGTAGGTAGGTTGCAAAAATTTTTTTCCAAAATATTTTTATTTTTAAATATGCATTTTTCAGGGGTTCAGGGCGGTCAAACACTGGCCACAACATTTCCAGAAAAATGTATCATACATATAAAAGGAGCAAATAAATAAAGACATCATTGTTCAAGCAAAAATCAAATGCCAAGTAATAAACACGTGATTTTATGGGTTTTGTCTTTCTTCGTTTTACTTAAGTGTTTACGTAGCTCTAAAAAGTTTCGGGTCAGCAGGTAAAAAATAGGGTAGGTCAGGTTATCAGAACAGCACAATTTTTTTTGTTCGGCCTCATCACAGAGGTACAGGGCCACTTTTTTGTGGGGAGGGGGGAGGGTGTGGGCATACAACTTCACTTTGCCAGATCTTTCTAATTGACCTTTTAATTTGTATCAGTTATGAGAAAGGGAATTATATGGAAAATCCCTAAATACAATGCTGAGTTATGTCAACAGGGTATCAACGCTGTTCACATTAACAATACCTTGTAATTGCTGGCTGCTGTCAATTGAATGTGTGAATTAAATCTAAAGTCAAGCCTGTTTTTAACTCTTGATTTTCACAGGTGCTTCATTAATTGATTTTGAATATATAAATTTAATATGTACCAGAGTTTAGGTGTTTGAAATGTATTTAATACACTCTCGGTCTCTGGTGTACATAATTGTGTTGATGGCCTATACCAAATGTAGCCTTCAGCAAAGGGCTTTTCACCTATAGAGGGCGCTGTGCAAATGACACCACGCTCAAAATCAAAGTCAATGTCTGCTGTACACAAGTTGTGTTTATGTTAAACTGAGTAGGGTATCTTTATTTCATAAACTATCAGCATTTGAGAAACATTGAGAATTAAGAAATTATCATCATTGATAAAAATTTCATTTTTAAGATCAAAAACATAATTTGCCAAAGGCTAAGCTGGCTGATTAGTTTTTCATATGATTCAATTGCAGCAGAAATAGTTTTCAGCAAAATAAAAACGAGGAGGAGTTTGAGTTTAGGAATCAATGAGAAACTGAGACATGAATGAACATGTTCAAATTGTAATGAAAGATTTATAAGGGCCATTTTAACTAGGGCTTTTTTCTGATTTTTGGTCAAAAAAAATTTAAAACACTCATATATTAGCATAGAAATTTGTATACCACTTCCATCATGATTCATTAAATGGCCCAAATATGGTGTGTTCATACAATACTGTGTAGATGTACTTTGTTGAAAATATTAAAAATTGTGCAATAGAACTGAAAAAGCCATAATAGCTGCAAATTTTATGCAATATTTTCATAATTTTATTGTCAAACTAAAGTTGGTCATATAACTGTGCTAACTGAAGGACGTGCATAGAAGTATCACTGCTCACTGATTTGCACCATGCCTACATATTTGAACAGGTCAAATAATAAACAGGTGTCACATTCATAAAATGGTGCCCCCAATGGAAAAGTACAAAAAGTACAGTATTTCCTGCACATACCCATTGTGATCATCCAAGAAACAAGCATGATGCCATTTACTTGAATGCACAACACAGGATTGCTGGCATTTTGTTGTTGTAATCTTTGTTTCTCTGTCACGTGATTAGTTTTGGCAGGAAATCTAAAATGATTTTAAAAGTTTTAAATTTCCATGCCACTTTCAACACTGTGTTTCTGTTTTTATGGGTCTTATTCAAAGAAAACTCTTTGAAAACTAAAGATATTTTTAGATCAGTTTATTTCACATTCACAGCTATCGTCACTTTGATTACTAAAAGTATTATGAAATACCGGTAATGTGCGAGTGAAATAATCTTTTATTTTTAAGCCTTTCATTGGATTTTTAAGGAAGTTAAATAGATATTTCCATTTCTGTACAAAAGTATTTGTAGCACAGTTTTCAAATGTGTAGTGTAGACTGTCAGGGATACACACTGCATTGTAATGGAATGACGTGACATTGACACATTTCAATGTCATTTTTGGACAATATTTTCTTATAAAAAGACTTCTTTGAAGAAATGGAGAACAATAGTTTACTGCTTGAAGACTTTGAATTTTACATTAATAAAAGTACATGTACTGTGTTTAGGTAGCTTTTATGTAAACTACATTTTCATTGATATCTTTCAGGAAGTGATAAGGACTGAAGGCTGGACTGATAGATACAGAGAAGATGACTCCAGTGAGATAATCGATCACAGTAATACTTGTAATGCTGAATCTGCAGTGGAATTCTACTTGGACTGTGAGGGCAGTATTGATGATGGTGACAACAGAATGAATCACAGCTGTCACAGTTTGAAACTGATGGTGATGGATATTCTGATTGACTTGTAATGATGAATCTGCAGTGGAATTCTACTTGGACTGTGAGGGCAGTATTGATGATGGTGACTACAAAATGAATCACAGCTGTCACAGTTTGAAACTGATGGTGATGGATATTCTGATTGACTTGTAATGATGAATCTGCAGTGGAATTCTACTTGGACTGTGAGGGCAGTATTGATGATGGTGACAACAGAATGAATCACAGCTGTCACAGTTTGAAACTGATGGTGATGGATATTCTGATTGACTTGTAATGATGAATCTGCAGTGGAATTGTACTTGGACTGTGAGGGCAGTATTGATGATGGTGACAACAGGGGCGCGTTCGATTTGCCCAATCGTGATTGTGATTACTATGACGTCACTGATCAAAGCGAGGCTGTAAACAAAACGGGATAGCACGATCATGTTTACATGTCATGGCTGCCCTCAGCACCGCCGCTTATTTCTACTTTCGTAGTGTAAGGGAAATTTTTAATTTTCAGGCTTACTTTTTGTTTTCCGAAGAAGATGATGATGATGACAGTTTGTTCTTGCTATGTCGTGCAAAAGAAAGGAAGGCGAGAGTGAAAATTACTGGTTATGCCGAAAATGTAGTTCCGCAATATCGCCTGGACGATTTCAAGCGACATTTTCGTCTGCATCGGGAAACATTCGATATCGTACAACGCTTGCTAGCAACCAACTGTCTCGTACAACATCGCCGGGGAAGACCGCCTGTTGACCTAAGCAAGCAGTTGCTAATAACTCTTTGGGTTAATGGCAATCCAGAATGCCTGAGGTCCGTAGCTGACAGATTCGGAGTGAGTGCGTCCACTGCATACGTTACTTACCCAAGAGTTTGCGTGGACATCGTAACTCATCTGGCACCACTTGTGATCGTCTGGCCAACTGAATCCCAACAACGGTTACGGCAAATAATGGAGAAGTTTGAGCAACATCAAGGCCTTCCACAATGCATAGGTTGCATCGACGGGACACACATCCCGATTAAAGCTCCAAGCGAACGGGTATAAGTGTAGGATTCATAAATAACCCATGAATAATGTAGTTTTGCGTTTATTTTTTTGGTTTCGATCAGTCTTCAGAATGAGTTGGTCTGAATATTTAGCTGAAAAATTTCGATCATGGAAGTTCATGAAAATATATTATGCACTTTTGCAACCTTTGAAACTACACACCTGAACAGAAATATTTGCAACTAGAAAACAAAAATGCGTCTTGAACTATTTGATTAAAAGGCAAAACAGAAAGCGAATGGTTGACAATGATATGACTTGTTTTAGTAAGCGACCAGCAATGTGACGTCTCTATCTTTACCCCCATAGGAAGAAGATTACTTGAATCGCAAGGGTTTTCATTCCATTGTTCTTCAAGGTGTTTGCGATGCAGATTATCAGTTTACTGATATCTACTGTGGATGGCCTGGCTCCGTTCATGACGCCAGAGTGTTGAGAAATTCTCCCCTCTGTAACGAAGCCCAGACAACCGAGGAGGAGTGTTTTCCAGGAGGTGCATATTTAATCGGCGATCAAGCATATCCACTGAAAACATGGCTCATGGCTCCCTTTCGTGATACAGGTACATTGAATCACGCACAAAGATCGTTCAACAAAAGGCTCAGTGCGAAAAGACAGCGAATTGAACAAACATTTGGATTGTTGAAAGGACGGTTCAGAAAACTTCGTGTCACTATGGATGTCGATGTCATCGAAGACATTCCAACCATTGTCAGTGCCAGTTGTGTATTGCACAACATATGTTGTATGGGTGAGGAGGATTTCCTGGAGTACTTGGATGGGCCACACGATGAGGAAGTTAACAACTTCGAGAATATTTTCCAACATGATGCAGAGGCTTTGGGAAAAAGAAACGAACTAGTCGCGTTATTGTAAAAGGAGGAATGAACGAGTTGAACGAACGAACGAACGAACGAATGAATAAATGAATGAATGAATCGAGGGGGAAAGTATGGGGTTACAAGGAAAATGTTACGGAGGAAGGAAGGGATACTTGATTATATATGAACATTGAATGTGTATTTGCAGCTGTCATAGAATACATCACTGAGCAGCAATCATTTCACAGACAAATGTCCATTTAAAACGTTAACAATTATTTATCAAAAGTATTTTAAGTAGTAAGATTTAGCTTATGAATCATAATCATCACCTTTTTCCTTTTTTAACAAATCTCACTTGACAACTATGGTTATAAATATATTCACGCGCGATTGTTTTATGTATTAAAATTTTGTGTTGATAAATTAGAAGCATTTCTGGCAATTTTAATATTAAATGTTGGTAAACTGTTTAAATAACTTTGTTATAACTTTGGTTTTGAATATAATGTTATAGAACAATGCAAACATTATTGGTAATTTTAGTATAAAGAATCTGTAAATAAATTGGCTGACAGCTTTCTATACTGATTTTAAATCAAAAATATTTATTTTGCTTATAGAATAGCGCTAACATTTTTTAACTAATTTATATTAAATGTATAAGGAATCTGTAAATGAGTAAATTAGCTGACAATTTTCTTGTAGAAATAAAGTTATCGAAATTGATTTTAATGTGATGCACTTCTTATCCCCCCATCCCGAACCAAAAAAACAAACAACAACAAATTTAAACAGACCCGCCATATTTGAAATTCATATAGGCCCTAAAGATGTACCAGTAATCCAGCCGAACTTAAAGCAGAAAATGGAGAAAGAAAATGTATTCCCGGTAACCCGACCAACTCTAGAAAATCGCTTGCCCCAGACTTTGTTTTCGGATTTTGAAAACCTTCTGTAAAATATTGCTAAATTTTACTAAATTGTAGCGTTTTTGGGGGGTCCTGATAAAAATGGGAAAAATAAATTGACCGACCTACAACCCAAATTTTCGAAAGTACGTTTCATGAAACACGCAACTTTTTAGACTTGAACAACTAGCTGAAACTAGATTTTTTTTCATTTTAATCTTCAAATTACGCGTGAATTTTTCAAAATTTTACTACATATTTTGGGTCGCATCCTATACATACCCTTCTCGGTGACATGTTACATAAAACCCAATGTTTTACTGTAATGAACGGCCTTAATCAATACCAGGTAGATGTTATTCTTTTTCCCCTTCTATTTATACATCTCCGATCCGGGTAATTGATTGTACTCTGTTGTCCCTCAGTTATAAGCTTTAGAATTTGCATAAGTGTCAAGCAAAAATGCTGTCAATTGGCCAAACAATTAAGTTAATCGCACCAGTTATCAGAGTTTCAATCACAGTGTTCTGTTTTAAACGCTATCTCATAAATAAAACAACTACACCAGTCGAGTAATAATGTACAATAACAAAACAATTTAATGCACCGTATAGAACTGAGTACATTGATTTTCATTGAAAATTTAACGTTAACAAAAATTTGAAATTTTACGTATTACAAAAGATCATCAATGACAAGCAGATACGCAGTACTGACTTGTCTCCTGAGTACATTCAAACACAGCATGGAATATTTTAATTAACATTGAGTCACATGAACTCCATTGTCTCGAATATTAAAATCCAAACGATAAAAACAATTCCAGGATTAAAATATGAAACTTCTCTTTCTTAGTGATTCGTTTTTCTGACATAGTCGGAATTATGTTTCATGAAAATCACGTAGGCCTCTCGCCTACTCATATTATAATGTATTAATTTAAAATCAAACAAAAGTTAACAACGAGAAAACGCATATGAAGAATTGATATATCTTTAACTTTGAAAATGTGTTCAAACTGTTCAAATCAGTTCAATTCTTCTCTGCCATCTTCGAGAATATATCAAGGAATCGATTCATTGATCATAGTATTGTCTCTGTGCCACCTTTCCATCATCTCTTTCTTTTCTGTCTCTCTCTCTTGTTTCTCTTTTCTGTAATCCTCAAATGCGGCAAGAAATGAGTCCGAAGCGGATGTCCGTCGTTTTTTCTTCCTCATCCTTGGTTCGCGTTGATCACTTCCAGCTCCATCCGCAGTGCCATCCACTGATTCTGCCTGAGGCAAGTCACCCTGCCCTTCCTCCCTACGTTCGAATCCTTTGATATTCGAATATACAGTAGGAGGATGGACAGAATGACTCATGCCATAAATACGAGCAAACTCCTCGTAAAATGGGCAGCTTTTTCTGTTGTTGCCGGTGGTGTTATTGTGGTCTGTCGTAGCTGTAAAAGCCGCCTTGAGGTTCAGAAATTTGCGTTCACAGGAGTCGGCCGAATAATTGTGATTCCGTTCGATAAGTTTGTCCGATATCTCTTTCCATACAGCCTTATTTTTGATGCGAGGATCTTTCATTTTTGGTACCTTACCTTCATATAAGTCGAGCAGAAGCAACACAGCTTCGCGGGTCCACACGGTTCGTGGCGATAAACCTGCGGCCGCGGACTCAGGCTCGTGATCAACCAAGCTCGTCGATGGTGTATTAGGTGATTTGGTTGGTCTGACTGTAGATTTCGTTGGCAGTGGGTCTGGCTGTGGGCATGCAGAACTAGACAGTGCTGGCGGTGTTACTGAGTCAGCGTGATGACTGGTTGGATCACCCTCCGCCTCCGGCATTATTTTCACAACTTTACTGCTGGCAACATGGGGATATTTTAGTTTTATCACAGCAATGGCTGTATCTCTATCTGTAAAATACATACAAAAACACGATGATGAAATTACCATTCACATAATGAAAGTTTTGAAAATGCACGATCCTTGATTCCCAAAAATGATATCCATTTATGATTTACCAAAATGACAGAGCAGACGATATTTGCGTTGCCGCAAAAAGAAATAGCTGGAGCGTACACATATAGGAGGCCTTTCGCCGCCTCGAGCACTTGCATTTTGTTCATTTACGAAGAAAAATTACTTTTTCTATTCACGAAAAAGTAGAGTAAATTAAATATACGTCTCACAACTTACCTCGCTTAAAAAGATCACTGTACAAGTCAAATTCTACTTTAGAAAGCTTCAAATTTACCGCCGATCCAGCGCCACCAGTGTCGTCTGCCATCTTGTAATCACAACAATCACGCTCCGGAGCGTGATTGTTGTGATTGTCAATCATGATTGTTATTGGGCGTATTCGAACGCACGATCACGATCATGATTGGCCAATCACAATCATGATCGCAATAATCGAACGCGCCCCTGAATGAATCACAGCTGCCACAGTTTGAAACTGATGGTGATGGATATTCTGATTGACTTGTAATGATGAATCTGCAGTGGGAATTCTCCTTGGACTGTGAGGGCAGTATTGATGATGGTGACAACAGAATGAATCACAGCTGTCACAGTTTGAAACTGATGGTGATGGATATTCTGATTGACTTGTAATGATGAATCTGCAGTGGAATTGTACTTGGACTGTGAGGGCAGTATTGATGATGGTGACAACAGAATGAATCACAGCTGTCACAGTTTGAAACTGATGGTGATAGATATTCTGATTGACTTGTAATGATGAATCTGCAGTGGAATTCTACTTGGACTGTGAGGGCAGTATTGATGATGGTGACAACAGAATGAATCACAGCTGTCACAGTTTGAAACTGATGGTGATGGATATTCTGATTGACTTGTAATGATGAATCTGCAGTGGAATTCTACTTGGACTGTGAGGGCAGTATTGATGATGGTGACAACAGAATGAATCACAGCTGTCACAGTTTGAAACTGATGGTGATGGATATTCTGATTGACTTGTAATAATATATCCGGAGTTGAAATTATAACGGACTGTGAGGGCAGTATTGATGATGGTAACCAAATGCCAGTTAAGAAACTGATAGGGATGGAAGTTCTGATCAAGACACTGACAAGCATAAACATTCCACTCTTGATGGCTGTAATGGTGACATTTGTGTACTACAGAATGAATGACAGCTGCCAGTTTTGACACTTATAACAATGGATAATCTGATATAGACACTCACACTCACAACATCAGAGATGCCACTCTTCATGACTTTAATGATAGTGACATTTGTGACCAAAACCACAGTTTTACAGAAAATAAAATTACATGGTCAAGTGGGATTGATAACTTCTCCATTTCAAAGAGACTGTGTATGCCATGAAGTGAACACATGTAAACATACAGGATGTAGAAATGATGTGACTGGTACAGTACTGTGATCATGAAGTGATATAGTTCAGTGTGTAATGTATGCCAGTTGTACTGTCATTTACAGCACATTTTGGATTTCCTTGTTTCTCCATTTTCTAGATGTTTTTTATTCTGCTTTCTGCTTTAAGCCTTACTGAGTCAAAGCTTCTTTCAGTGTAAATCATTTGCAGTACACGATTACATGTCAGAAAATACAGATTTCTCTATGTTGAATGTAAGATTAACCGTTATCAGGACTCATGAACACTCTCAAACTTAATGAAGATATACTGGCGCATGTAAATATATGTCAAATGCATTATATCGTTTGTTAGGGTTAGGATTAGAATTAGAGTCTCAGGGATGCAGTTAAGAAAATATATTGCATATTTATTGTGCAGTGTTTCCCTCAATTTCAAAATTTCCTGTAAAGATAGAGATCTGAACTATTCTGATAAGTTAAAATATGTATGTATAAATTTACATGTAATAAATTCTGTTATCCTTTCAATGTTGGTAATAAGGTAATATGGTACTGAATATTTCATCTTTTATAAAAAATAAATTTTTATGCTTAAGGGGTTTGTATATCTCAATTATGATACAAAAAACTCATAGCATTGTAATAATATGGTACATAAGTATATATATATATATATATATATATATACATATATATATATATATATATATATATATATATATAACTACTAATATATATATATATATATATTAGTAGATAGAGCACTCTGAGATTGTTGGGCAGCCTCTTGCGTAATATAAGGGGCGTTCACTGTTGGCACTATGCTTCGCTCATGGAACGTATTGCCGTTGGAGCACTCTGGTGAGTCAATATTTTCAATCCTCAACAATGTGTAACCGTACTCTCTGTGCCCAAGTTCAGAGGTTGCCATAAAGCCATTATGGTGATAACCGGGAGGGCACATTGTATACATTTTTGTGTATATATACATATACATATACATATACATATATATATATATATATATATATATATATATATATATATATATATATATATGTATGTATATATGTATATGTATGTATTATGTACAATATATATATATATATATATATATATATATATATATATATATATATATGTATGTATTATGTACATGTATTTATGTATGTATCTATGCTTGCATGCATGTGGGTATGCATGTAGGTATGCATGCATGTGTGTATGTATGTATGTATGTATGTATGTATGTATGTATGTTTGTATGTGTGTATGTATGTATGCTTGTATGTTTGTATGTATGTATGTATGTATGTATGTATGTATGTATGTATGTGTAAGTGTATATATGTATGTATGTTCCGGTATGTATGTATGTATGTATGTATGTATGTATGTGTGGATGTATTTATACAATTATGCGTGCCCGGGTAAAGGTGTGTCTGTCTGTTTGTATGATTATGTTTGTCTGTGTACAGTAAAAAGTTTAGAATCATCTGACTTATAAAAAGGGGGAATGAAGATTCACATCTCGCTGAATGTGGAGTTTGGTGCTACTGAACATGTCAATCCCAAGTTTGAAGTTTAATAATGTGGAAGTGGTAGAAAAAATTTTTGAACAATAGTTAATCTGAGTTTTAATATCAAATTAATATGTATCTTACAGGGTAACTTTCTTTCGTTTTTTCATTTTGATATCTTGTTTTATTTAGTTTCAGTGAATTTTTTTTCACGAAACTTAACATAAAATTAAGTGGAAATATAAATTTGCAGGATCTCACAGGTATTTTCATTTACAGAGAGTCCTGTTTACTGTTAAATTTGAGAAAATACTGCAAATTTTATGGCTTGGATTTCCAACTTTTACTTAACATATGAGCCATGCTTATCAAAGCACTGAGTGTAGTGATCCCAAGTACAAATGTTTCTATGATAAATTAAGATTTAAAACCAAGGAAACGATTTTATATCCTTGCAATTTCGCTTCTTTGCAAAGAAATAGTATCTCTACAAATGATGTTTCGAAATCACCTAATAAACATTTTATTGGGTTCAGTTGCAGTAAGCTTTTTGAAACACGTTAATATGATATCAGCATTTATTGTACTGCATAATATACAAACTGATTTGCTCCGTAGGATAACTTAAAGTACAATTAAATTTTGACTAAATTAACTAGCTACAAGCAAAATATCAATGTATTTTTGATAAACTTAAGACTCCTGAGCCACAGGCTTCATGACCCCATTAACTGACAATTTTTCTCCAACCCGCTGTTCTCCACATGTCCGTATTAATTTTTTTTGCGCTTTTCCGTATTGAAGGAATAGAGCGAGATACAGTGGTTCACCTTTCCAAACATGTCATTGCTACATAGATCTACCTACCTCTTCCGACCTGCCTCAACTGATGATAGACTTCCTTCTGTTCATCAGGAATATCAGCGTCATCAACGATTGCCTGGATACGCTCCTGTAGATCCTCTTGTTTTGCAGTCAAACAGGCTTGGCGGTCGCCTTCCCTGACCTCTTCTGAACCAACTTGCTGAAACGCTCTATTATGTCTTGTTTGCATTTGGTAGGAATGTCAAAGTCATGAACAATGTTCTCAACATACTCCATGAGTACATCGCCCTCTATCACCAGCTTTTGATCAGGCTTGCCGGTCTTGTCTGGACCCAAAGGCAGGAACTTCTGGAAAGCCATCATCAATTCTTGCTTTATTTCTACAGGAATATCTACTTCATCGATTATGGCCCCTGTGTTTCGGACGAACTCTTGTCGCTCAAAAACCAATTCAGAATGAGAGGCATTCAGTTGTTGTAATTCAGTCCGTATCTTGATCCATTCATTCATAAGTTCATCAAGTTCAGTTTGTCTATCTCTCTCTTGTTTCACTGACATTGCTTGTAGGACATCTCTGTCTGTAGCTTTCCGTCTTGTTGTTTGTTGTCTCATTGTAACAGTGGGCTGTTCTCTCAGAATGTCTGATTTGATTTCCTCATTCATCTCTTCGATGACTTCAATAGGCAGATGGTAGATGTCCTTACCTGAATACAGATGTTAATTACAATCGTACACGATAACTGAATTCATGCTATGTCATAATGAACTCTTAAAATCTCCAAAGTCAAAAGTGGGGATTGCAAGGGCTAATCATATCGCTTTTAATATTCACAACTTTGACAAAACCAGAAGGCCTACATCCGGACGAAAGGAAGGATCAACACAATAATGTTTGCAGACAAAGTTATTACTGGTTTGGAGTCGTAAATCAGTAACGATCGATTGAGATATTTTCAACATTTTAGATGTCACATGTATTTAAGTCACTTCACCTTAAGTTTTATGTATACAGTAAATCACAAGATTACATATATGCACTTGCACACTACCTAAAACCCCTGACCCGAGGTTTTTCTACACAGTGTAGGCAAGATGGGATGGAAGTTGTCTATGGTCGACCATTTTTTACATGTAGACATCTTTCAATAAGTCGAACGACATCAACAACAGCTCGTTTGCAATAATATTGGTGAAAAAGGGTCAAAAGATAGCGATAATGTCCCTTTAAATACTGCAGTAACATTTATCTACGGATCCAATTACCAAACAACATTATGCCCCACGCGTAATGGTGGAGAAAGACACGACGTATCTATCCACGCACCTAATCGTTCATCTGCATCACAAATGTTTTATCCGTCTTTCCCATACTTATGATTTATAATCGCCATTTGAACATACCTTCCAATTCCTCCTGACATAGCAGATACTCTTCATAGTCTATCGATGTTCCTAAGGACAGATAGAGGGCTCCAATTTCATCCAGCAGACTCTCAGACAGGAATGTACTCTTCACCATCCTGTAGAGACTTCCACTTGAATAGTCATCCATCAAAGACTCCAGGGCTTCCGATGACTGGCAATCCATGATATAGGAAATGCTTCCTTCGCCTATATCATGTAACTCCATATGTTTATGGCGTTGGTCTAGTTGTTTCCCAACCAGTACAGCGTTTTCTTTTGTTTGTTTGTTGGAGTAGAAGGCGGCAGCAACTTCCCTCACACTTTTACCTCTCTTTGGAATGATACCGTCTGGTCTCACTTTTATTTCAATTTGACCTGAAGTGACCAATAAGAGTATACTTACATTTTATTGTCCTATTTTGAGCACGGTTCTAAGAGGAGTATTCCATTTAATGGCACTCCACGAATTGTTGAATCGAGAAAGTTATTTCGCAGCCATTACTACAATACTCAGCAAATGTTTTGTTGAGACTAGCTCAGTGCTAGTGAATTCACTGATTTTACTTTGCATAGTATGCAGATACGTTGTACGATATACGTTCTCGTCTTTTGCAACCATAACGTAGCTTCGTTATAAAGAAGATCTTCACACTGTAATTTCCAGTTTCTAGGCTAACCAGGTGATATATTGCAAATTCGTTGCGTATCACTTACTGACTTGCCAAAGTCCATGAAATAATGAACTTTATTTTGTATGAAGCCTCAAAGACTATGAAATCTTATATTATTATTATATATTATTCGAAATGCTTCGTATATCATATTATTGATTTTGTTTCGTAGATGAAATTTTCCCTTATTTTTCCCAAAAGCATACGTAAAGGATAAATCTCTCGACCTTCGTTTGGTTCAATAGACATTCGGTAAAAGCCCATCAAAGACTTTTTCATTGCAAGTGAAAAGAGGCGAAGTAATTTGTTTTAAAAATATTGTAAATTAATCGTTAATGCAATCTTTGAAAATGAAATTAGTAGAAAGCAGATATCAATATTCATCAAGCCATAACTAACAGTGCGTGTACGTGCTTTGCCTCGTCATGACAAACCGGCGTATTCAAAACGAATAAGCCAATGCATAGTAGGCGCATATGTCATTTGTCATTTATATGCTTCCCAATCGGTGGAATATTGTCACGATATTGATTATATTCCACAAAAGGGGCGCTGTAATTGGTCTTTGGCGACGGAAAAGTAAAAGATGCTAAGACCAGAATTCATCATTGAGCACATCAGCATTACTCAGCTACCCTCATATGGAGTTCATTCAGCCTTCAGTGATTACAGGGAGGGTTGGGCGGGGATTCACGTTTTTTTATTGTCTAAACTGTGACCCCAATGCCCTGTAGACTTTTCTAAAGTTTGAACACCCTCCCGATTCTAAGTTGGAAGTTTGAAATGTTGGCATGACCATGCCAAATCAACTTCAATGTAGACTTCCATGTTTACCCTGTATTCTCACCCTTCTTTGTTTTCCACTATATTTTCACTTTTAACTACAGTCATATATTAAATAATCAAATATGCATTAATGCACCGATATAATTAGTTTTGTATTGAAAAGAAGTGTTACGGGTTTCCCAACAGACACTCCATATATAGAGAATTGACAATTTTTTGTGAAATACAATCTGTTGCACACATATGAACGTCTAACAACCCAATCTGGTAAAGTACATTCATATAGTCAAAAATATATTAACACACTAGTTAGGCCTAAGCTAATTGAGCAAGAAGTTAACAATATTCACTTCCGTTTATCTAATCGAACCAAGTGTATCGACATTTGGAATTATTGTGAATCAGCTATGCATTTTAGCTAACGTCGTAATTTTGAATGTTTATCCTATAAATAAGAAACTAAATGAGAGAATAGGGCTATCTGCCCCCCCTCTCTCTCTCTCTCTCTCTCTCTCTCTCTCTCTCTCTCTCTCTCTCTCTCTCTCTCTCTCTCTCTCTCTCTCTCTCTCTCCTCTCTCTCTCTCTCTCACTTGAAGTACAATGATCTCTGTCGCTTAAGTTTAATGCATCTCTAGCAATCTTCAGACTGATGGATGAGACGTAACATTATATTGTGGTCTTAGGTTGTGATTAATGTCATAAATCTTCGCTGTTAAACAAAGCCTCGAAGATGCTTTCAAATTTCGCCTCCAAATAAGATTAATCTATTAATTTCCTTACCTTCCCGTCGTATACTTCCGGTACTTAATTTCTTTTCCATGGAAATGTCGACTCCCTTTCCATCACCAAGTGCTTTGGATTTCAATAGTAATTGCTCTCTATCTCGTGGTTCAACTGCTCATCAAGCAAAGGTGATTAAATTTAATATATTGGCATTTGAAATCTATATATTTATAACTTACAGATACCTCAATCCCAAGCAGCTGACTATTAATGACAATACGTAGGTCCGTACGTACAGTACACAGTACAGTACACAGACAAACATAGTCATACAAACAGACAGACACACCTTTACCCAGGCACGCATAATTGTATAAATACATCCACACATACCTACCTACCTACCTACCTACCTACCTACCTACCTACCTACCTACCTACCTACCTACCTACCTACCTACCTACCTACCTACCTACCTACCTACCTACCTACCTACATACATACATACATACATACATACATACATACATACATACATACATACATACATACATACATACATACATACATACATACATACATACATACATACATACATACATACATACATACATACATACATACATACATACATACATACATACATACATCATACATACATACATACATACATACATACATACATACATACATACATACATACATACATACATACATCAGGTGCCGCCAACTGGTAAATTTCATGAATTTCGCAAAATCATCACAAAACATGTTTTGAAGGCTGATATACCGATTTTTCGTATTTTTGACCTTGACCCAAAATTTGGAGGGGAAAGTAGAGCTGTTCGTAACTGCCCTCCCACTGGCATACACGGAAAATATGCCCTCCCACTGAATTTTGATGCCCGCTGCCCTCCAGTATCTATAGTCTGCCCGGTCCCCACACCCAACAACGTTTCATGCTCCCCTCTGCCCTCTTCCCACTACTGAAATTTCCCATTGCCAACTAGATGCCTACTAGGCAACCCAGATCAACGCAAACCGTGGGAGCAGCTGGCAGTATAGCTTGGAACATTGCTCCCCTCTAAGTAAGGCGCTAATCTCCCCTCAAGTTCAATCAACCACGCCGCTTTCCCCTCCCTCTATGTATCTTCCGGTGCCCACTGTCAAAAATTTTCTCCCCGCCCACTGAAAATAGTGAAATTTCTTCCCCGCCCACAGTAAATATAATTTTTTTTCTCCCCGCCCGCTATTAGTTTTGAAATTTGCCCGCCCGCTGAAAAACAACGCACAGACACCTTTTTGCACGAACAGCTTAGTTGGCGCACCTGATACATACATACATACATACATACATACATACATACATACATACATACATACATACATACATACATACATACATACATACATACATACATACATACATACATACATACATACATACATACATACATACATACATACATACATACATACATACATACATACATACATACATACATACATACATACATACATACATACATACATACATACATACATACATACATACATACATACATGCGTACATACATACGTACGTACATACATACATACTTAAGATGATAATGTGTACATTGAATCACAGATAAACCATAAATTAATAGTATGAGATCTTAATACGAATATATTATTCATACAATTACTGAATAAAAGAATTTGTTATTTTCTTACCTCCACGAAACTGGTAGAAATAAAATATCATTACGAATGCCGTAAAGAACGATGCTAGAAGAAATCCCTTGACCTCACCAACTAATGCTGTGATGGCCTCCAAAACAGGTAAGATTTGTCTACACGGAGTATGTCGTGTAACGCCGAACCTTGAAGACGTTCTTATCCTATGACCTTCGTCAGGTAATGAAACTTGGATAGGTTCATCTTCCGTTGAAGGAGGTAGATTTCCTGCAAAGGAAAGTATATTAGTTAATGTGTAGAGTATCCGTAATCTGAACTTAAAGGGACATTAGCTGTAACTTTTGACTAATTTTTCACTACTCTGTTTCAATGTATCAACTACAGAATTTTACTATAATCCGATCATCATGACCAATGCCCGGTGTCCTGCTTGCCAACACAGCCTGTATACGTGAAATGACCATTGTTATTGTTGATAAATGTATTCTAGTCCGGACCTGAATACAAAATTTAAACAATAACAATGCAGATTACACTCATATAGGGTATATTTATGAGCTAAATATTAGGAATTTCTCCATGGTTCAGGGATTCAAACCAGAAACTGCAGATGATACACAGAACAAACAAAATTTAAAAATGACCAAAGTTACAGCTAATGGATCTTTAAGTTTTATGCCTCTTGCAAACTTAAGAGAACAGTCACGGGTTTCCCTTTCTCTCAGAACGTTTTTCAAAGGAAATCTGCTATATGAGGTCAGAGAGCTACAGTCTGCCAACTTAAATTGTCTCAATATGTAGCCTCAAAAACAAACACTGATTTTGGACATTAAACACTTCTTAAGACAGGAGTGTAAAGGTACGCCTAAACAAGGAATATTACAGTGCTCGATGCTAAAAGCCGAGCGTTGTAAATAATAACTCAAATTACTTCAAGTGGAAATAACATCTGTTACCCAAATTTTATGCATCAAGCAGTATTCAGACAGACTGTCAGAACTAAACGGATCCTTAGCTCTGCAATCTCATTTATACAGACATAGGACGTGCTATTATATTTTGTTCAAGATTGTGTTAAAAATTGATTGATAATAATAGTTTTTGATATCAACTCTGAGTATTTGTTAGACATCGTAGATGTGTCAGCATGGAAAATCTCTAGCATTTCCGATATACAAAGATATAAAGTAAGTAATTAAGTAATAAATAAAGACATAGTAATTCGATGCTTTGTTAATCAATGACCTTGAAACGTCGAAGGCTTTTGCGTTCTTCAGAGACCATAGTATCAGTAACAGATATTATTAATTTGTACTTGATGTAATTTGTGTTATTTTTATAAGGCTAAAGTAAGTAATTTCTTTGTTTGGGTCCGTGCGGGTAGGTTTTTGGAGATATTTTGGAAAAAACCACAAACTTTCCTTTCGAAATTTCGCCGTTGATGGCGCTGTTTGTCGCAAAAACAAGTCGTGACTTTTAACTTTAAAGTCAAACATTCCTTTACGGCAGTCAATTTCACTAAAACACCAGGCGTAACGTAAAACGGTATCCTCTACACATTTACCTCTGTCGATAGTCGCTGCCTCACGTTCTCGCTGTCTGTTGTGGCTTTGCCTTCCCGATGAAAAAATTGATGAAAGCAGAGAAATTGTCGAAGTTACAAAACAGGAAAGCTTTGCACAGCTACTTAAAGGCATTGTCACTGTGAGCCATCGGGACTTGAACAGACAGAGATTCAGTCGGCCGACTTAAATTAACTTGGGTGCCACGATGGTACAGGTGACTCTGAGAGTAAAAAGCTAACGGCAGACTGAAAAATCGGAAGGTGTTGAAGCCAATTCTAGTTTATCTGTCTTTCAGTTTTGCCAAACATTTGGTTCATTTGTCCATTTTAACTTGGAACAAAAAGCATAGACTCTCAAAGAAGGGTCTTATAGTATGTAAAACAAACCGGTCAGTCCTGTAAACAAAATGCCTTTGACGTGCTGTTTGAAAGTGCAAGGAAAAAAGATATGAGGAGACTGGCGATTATGAAATGATTTCATTGACTCGATTTGGTTTAAAGGAAAGGTGCTGGTTTTACGGATGGTCAGGAGGAAACTATTGGTAGGACTTTGGTCAGGAGGAACATAGGGAAGACTTTTGTCGATGTCACCAGTGTCTTGTTCTCTCTGATGCACCATCTTTCAAACATTACACGCAGAGGCCCTAGGTTACCCGATCTGTTTGGTGTTTTCTTTCTGAACTTGGGCACATAAGATAGCTACAGTATACTTTTGTAGTGCACCATTCCTCAAACTGCCCAGATTTAAGTAATTTGATAAGGCCGTCAAGGTGCTGTGCAATGGTACTGACATGAGGACACATTCAACGCACAATAAAGAAATCTAAAAATAATAAGAGAAAAGCAAATCTTGACGAATGACTGTGTATTTTGACCCATTTATCATGAAAATGCGTAAAGCAATAATACAGTGTGTCACACTATGGCAGGACTATTCATATTCTTTGTGAAAAACTGTCCAATGGACCCTTTTCATAAGTCTAGCGGCCTCATGTGGGCACTGTGAATTTGAAGTCAAAATGGCCACAGGAGGGCGCTAGACTTATGTAAAGAGTCGATAAAGGCAAACTAATTTTGTGTTAAATTTTCTCTATGTGTTTTATGACCGCTTACCAGCGTACCTTTTACGATTTTGAGTAGACGCAAAGCAAAAAAATACTCGCTTTGGCCTAACACTCTGCTATGACCATCGGAAACTGTAATCTACCTATCAACCTATTATCTATCTATCTATCTATCTATCTATCTATCTATAAATTGATAGATAGACAGATAGATAGATAGATTGATAGATAGATAGATAGATAGATAGATAGATAGATAGATAGATAGACAGATAGATAGATAGATTGATTGATAGATAGATACTGTTGTTATTCGTAGTATGCTACTCCTATTTTGTCATAAAAACTCCCACCTGTACTTGCTTGATCAACGAACTCGTCAGATAAATTGTCTTCTTCGTCTGCGCTCAGTGCTGCTGCTGCTTCAGTAGGTAGCTCAGGCACAGCTTGAAAGCAAATGATACGTTTAAAGATAATACAATTTATCGTTCTTTATATATATATATATATATATATATATATATATATATATATATATATATATATATATATATATATATATCGATGAAGTCCATCGGTATTATCAAGAGACGAACAAAAACAGTTATTGCTTATTGCTTGTGACAGTATGTTTTTCACACAAGACGATGATTGCTTTATCGAGCAAAGGTTTATAAACATCATGGAATGAATTATACAGCTATTTTACGCCTTCTACTGGAATCAACAGGCAACCGAAGATCTTTGCAGGAAGATAGTCTGCAGAAAGATTGTGTAATTTAGATATTCCAGTGCACCACAGTGTTTTACCTTTCCTGAAATATTACCTGTACTGTCTCCATCCTCTTCCACACCAGTTTCATCCTCTCTGTCAGAGATCGTTGAGTCGCTGTCATTAACTGAAATCTCGTCGTCGTTGCCTACAGACGAAAGTAACATTTGAAGAATATGTGAACGTTCAAAATGAAAAAAATGCAGTTGATTATATAGTGTAATAGTCACATTGCTACTATGATTCTCATGCAGTGATACGTTATCTTAAATTCAGTTTACAAGTCCCTTTATGTTAACGGTGAACGTATTATATAGATTCAGGAAAATTGGCTCGGGTAAAGTGAACAGTTTAAGCGTTCTGGTATTCAACATTAACGGGCGACATCAAGATTCACGCACGAGTACACATTCACCCCCGCAAATACAAAATAGAAAAGCAAATCTTGACAAATGTCTGGGTTTTTTTGTACTCATTTGTCATGAAAATGCGAAAAGCTATAATACAGTGTGTCACACTACGGCAGGAGTATTCATGTTCTCTGTGAAAAACTGTCCAGTAGACCCTTTTTATAAGTCTCGCGCCCTCCTGTTGCCACTGTGAATTTGAAGTCAAAGAGAGGCCACTGGGAAAAATCTGGGCAGCGGCTAGAGGGTTCCCCCCAGTGGCCACGCTTTGACTTCAAATTCAAAGTGGCCACAGGAGGGCACTAGACTTATGTAAGAGTCAATAAAGGCAAACTAATTTTGTGTTAAATTTTCTGTATGTGTTTTTTGAGCGCTTACAAGCGTGCCTTTTAGGATTTTGAGTAGACGCAAAATAATAGAATACTCACTATGGCCTAACACTCTGCTATGAGCATCAGAAACTGAAATCTATCTACCTACCATCTATCTGTCTATCTATCTATCTATCTATCTATCTATCTATCTATCTATCTATCTATCTATCTATCTATCTATCTATCTATCTATCTATCTATCTATCTATCTATCTATCGATCTATCTATCGATCTATCTATCGATCTATCGTCTATCTATCTAGTTATCTATCTATCAATCCATCCATCCATCCATCTATCTCTCCATCCATCTATCTATATTATATGTAGATAGATAGATAGATAGATAGATAGATAGATAGATAGATAGATAGATAGATAGATAGATAGATAGATAGATAGATAGATAGATAGATAGATAGATAGATAGATAGATAGATAGATAGATAGATAGATAGATAGATAGATAGATAGATAGATAGATAGATACTGTTGTTATTCGTAGTATGCTACTCCTATTTTGTCATAAAAACTCCCACCTGTACTTGCTTGATCAACGAACTCGTCAGATAAATTGCCATCATGTTCTGCGCTCAGTGCTGCTGCTGCTTCAGTAGGTAGCTCAGGCACAGCTTGAAAGCAAATGATACGTTTAAAGATAAATACAATTTATCGTTCTTTATATATATATAATATATATATTATATATATATATATATATATATATAGGCCTATATATAGGCCTATATATAGGCCTATATATATATATATATATATATATATTATATATATATATATATATATATATATATATATATATATTGTTATGTAGGTCATTTTCCCCTGCACTCCTTCTGACCTGAGTTTAATTACTCCAGAACATTATCAAGGTCACTGCCCTTAATGACCTCACAACCTTGAGTAGAATTAGTCATTTTTGGAATGTTCTGGAAATTTAGTTACCTGTGTAAGCGAGATAATCTTAGAACAGTAATTAACATGTCAATAAAAGTTCTACATTGTTCTTATATGCTCTTATGAAAGCACATGGGTATAAATAGGACGTGCACAGGCTGCAGGCAGACATTTTGGGATCGTGTGTCTTGCGTGTTACTTCAAGACTTTGGAAACTCCAGCGTATTATTTTCAAGACTTTTCAAGACCTTCACTGCCAACGCTTGTGCAATTTCAAGCCTGTAAGCCAAAGGACTGTTCATTCATCAGACTGACCGTTATAACTCTGAGACTGGAGCTTTGCCGTCCCAGCTGAGATAAGTAATCTGTGCACTTTTACAGTTTGTAATGTATCGTTTTATTCGGAAACCGCTGAGTTCAACCTTTTGTTCGTAACAATATATATATATATATATATATATATATATATATATATATATATATATATATATATATATATATATATATATATATATATATATATATATATATATATATATATATATATATATATATATATATATAACTCTGAGACTGAAGTTTTGCCGTCCCAGCTGAGATAAGTAATCTGTGCACTTTTACAGTTTGTAATGTATCGTTTTATTCGAAACCGCTGAGTTCAACCTTTTGTTCGTAACAATATATATATATATATATATATATATATATATATATATATATATATATATATATATATATATATATATATATACGGTTATTTTATGCCTTCTACTGGAATTAACAGGAAACCGAAGCAGGTTGCAGGAAGACAGTCTGCAGAAAGATTCTGTAACTTAGATATTCCAGTACACCTCAGTGTTTTACCTTTCCTGAAATATTACCTGTACTGTCTCCATCCTCTTCCACACCATTTTCATCCTCTCCGTCAGAGATCGTTGAGTCGCTGTCATTAACTGAAATCTCGTCGTCGTTGCCTACGGACGAAAGTAACATTTGAAGAATATATGAACGTTCATAAAATGAACTGAATGCAGTTGATTTAATAATGTAATAGTCACATTTTCCGCAATGATTCTCATGTAGCGATACGTTATCTTAAATTCAGTTCACAATTTCCATTTATGTTAACAGTGAGCGTATTCTTCAGAATCAGGGATTGACGTCGCGCATATTTAACAGTTTAAGCATTCTTGTATTCAACATTATTGGGCGACATCAAGTTTCACGCACGAGCACACATTTCCTCCCGCAAATACACACACACTTCCCAATTCAATCAAAAGACAACAGACCGTGTATTGATACCTTTGTTTTCAACAGTGGGGTCTTTTTTTGTATCCTGGTCATTTCTGTATGCAGAGGTTTCTTGCAGATCGGCAGTTATAGATGTAACAAAGCATTCATTGCTACCCTGTGTATCCCGGGCGACTTTTTTCTTTATGTGCTCTCTTATTATCTTTGCACGCTGAAATACTGTCGCCTTCTTCGTTATGACCGACACGATTTTGGCTTTCAGATCCTGTGGGTCTTCACCCATATCTATCGCACATTCTGTCGCTTCGAGCATATCTATGTGTTTACTGACAATCTCATCACTGTGCGACCCTTCAGGATAGACTACGGGTATCGCTGCGCACATAGCTGCCAGAGTCAGGTTACCATAACTTGTCGTAGATGGCGGAATTAATACAAGATGAGATGACATCAGTTCACTGTTAAGTTCTTCAGTAGTTGTCACGATTTTAGGCGTGATCTTCAATCTTGAGCTCCGTGTCAGCTTCTTTGCTATCTCTTTTCCCTTATTTGGTGGCATTCCTATTATTTTCCATACAGTCGATGTTTTGTTGAAGTCATATACGAGATCAGCAGCATCGTTTACCGCCCTTATAGCAATATCAAGCTTTTGGGGGTCTTCAAACTCGTATTCCTGGACAACGGATATAATTTTGAATTTTTCGCCTTTGAGTACCGGCAGTATATCTGATCCGGAAGCCGCTAAGTATTCTTTGTTTATCATTGGCGAAAGAAGCTGCTGATTGGTTTTCTGATAACGTCGCTTGTATTCTGCATGGACACTTTCTCCAAGAGAAAATGAACACTTTGCCTTTTTAATTCACGTGGCATGATTCGCTTCCGAAATTCCAGTTCCTTTTGCTGCACCCGACAATTAAGGGGGTTATGTCATCTTTGTCAAAGAGATTGATCAGATAGCAAGACGCCTTCGGAAACACCCGTTTCAGGATTTTGAAGGTTGGTATTGAGGTGAACGCACTGAAGCCAAACACGAATTTGACATTTGTCAACTCTTCCAAATGAGGATAGTGTTCCCTGTGGTACAACAACCAATCGCTATGTGGCTCCTTGACTTCAAATACGCCTGTTTTTGTTGGAAGCTCAAGAGTTACATCGAGCTTATCCGCCTCCTCTTCTTCTTCTGGTGATGCTTTTATAGCTGTACAGTGGACAGATATGTCCATCTCCTGTAGTAGTTTGATCACTACATGAAGAGCATCGGTGATTCCTCCATGAATTGATGGACCCCATCGGTCAGATACGATCAACGCTTTGTCTGCCATATTGCTGTCAACGAAAAAAGGAGAAAATATGTTTGGTATTCATAAACGGTTCGATGTGTAAATACATCGCAGAGATCTCATTTATTCTTGCGGGTCTCCTAACAAAAATACTCTTGGCTTATGGCTTCCACAGGCCAAATTAGCGGTTTCATCGTACCAGTCTTAAAATTAGATACTTTAAAATGATATAATAAAACCGGACTCAAAATATATGATATACTATGGCGCACCAGTAATCGTCATGTGAATTTATAACTTGTAGGGTATAAGCTTAATGTATCGGCTCTTTCATGTTTGTCTATCTTCAAGTCATTGGGCATATTTGTATCTGTCAGTTTATCAGGGATATTCTTGCTCTCAGGCAGCGTATAATAAGGATGATGAGACGACACAATTTTTGCCAACTGATTTATTTCGAAGAATTGATGGCCATTTTGTCGATTCAACTTTGATCTAATAAACGTCATGGTTATTCCAATGTGGTAAGCTCAGGAGTCTTACGGGCCCATTACAAAAATGGTGATTTTTATGAGTGCACAAAATAACACCATGGTCTTCAACTGCCGGGTATAAAAAGCAAAAGTGAAATGTGTTAGTTGATTATTCTTTCTCCTTGAAATGTTTCGTTATTGATGCACCCAACTTAAAAAGAAATCGCTCACGACGAACTATGATGCGGTGTGGCCAATTGACTCCATGACAAACTGGGTCAAATGAAACTGATATCGTAATACTAATTAGTTTATACTATAACTTTATACTGTAAAGAGTCCATATACTTTTCATAAATTTATGGCTTGCAATCTCCATGTAGCGAGTTAAAGGGACATAGGCTGTAACTTGTGGCAAGTTTTTCAGTATTCTGCTTCTGTATATCAACTACCGTGTCTGACCCTAATCTGTTTGTTATGCAGAAATTTCGAGTATTCTTTCAGTCAACACAGCTTGTAAGTGTGTAGTGATCATTGTTTATTGTTTACCATTCTCGCGAGCCAGAGCAATAATTTCCGCTCCGCTGACCTACGCAAACGAGTAGCGCTAAGCTGTTGCCGTAAAGAGGCGCGTGGTTACGACGATGTTGTTTACAAAGGGATTCCGTTCCGGACCTAAATGCAATCTCCAACAATAATAATGGAGATTAAACTCGAATAGGCTGTGTTGATAAAGCACAGTTTAGGGATTCAATGCAGAAAGTGTAGGCAAACAACGAAACAAAGTTCTAAAAAATAGCCAAAACATACAGCTTTTGAGCTTTAAATGACGGACTATGAATAAACTGTTGAAAGATGAAGAGAAAAGATGCTTGTTATTTCAAATCTTGATCCATTATAATTATATAGTAAAGTATAACAGTTTAAATAAAGAAACAAAAGACCCTGCGATATTTTGCGTCCAGGCAATGTAAACGTAACACTTTAAAGCTGTGAAATACGATTCATTTAAGGAATAGTTTTTTCATCTGTAAGTCCCCGTACGTAAATGACATGATTCGCTTAACCGTTCGTTTCTAATACCCCTGTATCAATTGCAACAGGCGAACGCAAACATAACTGAAGGCACTAGGTCTAACGTACGATTTGGTGTTTAATGTCTGTTCTGAACAGATTCCTCATAAAATTATTATCAAAGGTTAGTCGGAAATGTCATAAATACGTCATCGTGAAGATTATACGTCGCAGCTGCAAGCTACCTTATCGCACTGTAACCCTTAACCATGTCCATATCAGAATACAGTGATAAAATATTTCAAAATGTGGGTAACAACTGACGTCTTTTCTCTTCATATCACACCATAGAGGGCGTAAGTGTCACCTTACTTGTAGCCGTGAGAAAATTAACCTACTTTTATTGAACGCCTTCTCTGGTTGTTTTACACTATTTTTTCATAGCCCTGACTCTTGCAGTGACAATTTACTGCTGCAGTACAAAATGTATCAACGTCAGGATACAATTTGTAACGATATACCATGTTATTGCCCTACCAGCTTACCTTTTGGTTTTGCTGCCTCGTCGTCCGCCATTACCATCGGAGCGTTCAACACGTTCACTCCCTTTGCTGTCGGAAGTACTAGGTTTTACATCGGAGCTTGCCATGCCGACTCTTGATCAGAGCAAATCAAGTCAAAGAAATCTGAGGCCTAATAGGATGACGTAACTCTGATCAAGGAAAGCCGAGAAAGGTCGGAGAGAAGGACACGAACAAAACTGAACTGTGTCAGAGCTGCAGACCTCGCAAAAGAGGCCTCAGTAGGTTATTAACTTCCTTATGTCGGTGTAGAACAGCGACGTGCTTCATAAATAATTCATGACGTGTGTTTCATAGAATATCTGGGGTGCAGAGCCGGTCGTACAGAATGTGCCACCGAGTCCTGAAATTGATCTTGACTCATTGCATTCATATCGAAGTAATTTTTTTACCAAAAAAGGTGTCATACATACCGTAATAATGGCAGCCAAAGACAAGGCACTCTATTTTGACCTCTTATTTATGTAGTTCCGACTGTGCCAAGTTACCTAGGTAAACATTGTACAAAAGTGGTACTTTATTTTGTCAACTGTGACCACCCAGGAAAAGCATGTGACAAATTTGACTTTTCGTACAGTGAAGGCCCAGGCGGATTTCTAACATGCCTTTACCCTTCACAACGCACTTATGCGTCTTTAATCGCAAAATTGTGGGGCAACTGTTTGCATATTCATAACGCATTCAAATCTGCTGACCTAGATATTTGCATTCGAGAGAGCTGCATTCAAAACAATCATTGACCCGTTTAAGTGAGCCCGGAAGCCATGACCGGTAAACATAAAGCCGATCGGTGTTTCACTGACTACCTAAAAAGTCTCGATAGTGTTTCAAGAGCAGGATATCTCGAGAAAATCAGAGTAATTGGTAACCTAAACCCATACCAGCTCCAGAAAAGTTATTGGTCGTCAGATGACGTCGGTGAGTGGCCAGATATTACATATCCCGACATCATGTCTCTACTCACAGAGTGCCTACACCTTGGAAGACCTCAAGGCGTACAAATCTCTCCAGTCGTATAACTAATTTATTTATACTTTTTGAAAGCCCATTAATATTAAGTATGAAAATGTATACTAAATCGATAGAAATAAATACAGACTTATATATATATATATATATATATATATATATATATATATATATATATATATATATATATTAATGTTTATGTATATATATATTTACCATTTCTTTTCATTCAAGATATATATAAATAAAATCTGTCTCTTTCCCAAAATAGTAAGTAGTTCAAAGGATCAAGCGACCGTTAGTACGTTGGCACGGGCATGGCGTCTCACAACCAGTAGTTAGTACTTCTAATATCAAAGCCGTAAGACATGCATCCCTTACTTTTGCTACAAAGATGGCAGCATTCTTCTACTCCATTTACCTTATAAGCAAATCCATCGATTATGTCCGGGCCATGTCTTCCGGTGTAGGATTCGAGGTCGATATCCCGATCTGAGGATATCGGCAGTTATATGTTAGGGAGCCTTCAGTAATTACAGCGGGTGGGCCGGTGGAATTTCGCGCACACCTGTACCGTAAAATGTGACCCTCCCCCTTATCCTCCTGTCTAAAATGTGACCCTCCCTTGTCCGACATTCTAAAACTTGACCCTCCCCTTAACCAGAGCGGTATTCTCCCTGGAATAACTGAAACAGTATCAGCAAATTTACATAACAATTGGTTCAATTGTTATGTTAGGGACAAATTACAGAGGGGAGGGCCGGCGTTTTCGGAGGACAGTCGCAATTTATTTCGCAAGAATGTTTTATTATAAAGAGATATGGTATTTCATACATTTGAGGGAGGGTCACCATATTTTGTGCAATTATAAGAAGGCAAGATGTGGCTGATTTAGTGCTTCATCCAAAAATATCAAATCATAATACATGGAGTCTATCAGGCAAATTATTGACAATTTACCCCCACAAAACATGCTATATCTGTATATTATATGTGTTTGGTATTGTATTTAAATTTACTTTGCTTGAATTGGGAAGTAAAATGTGCATTAATGTGTAGAAGAAATTGGTTTCTGAATTTCATCTAAAAATTTGGTTCACTATCCATGGTGTCTATGATGAAACCATGAATAGTTTTTTCCTATACAAAAACAGGTAAATCTTTGCATTTGTTTACTCTTGATTATTGATATTAATGTTCTTGATTAGACTAGAGTGGTTACAAGTCTATGGTTGTGTAAGAAATTTGATTTTGGAATTTCACCGAAATGTCGATTCACTATGCATGGCGGTCTATGATGAAACTATGAATAATTTTTTTCCAATACAAAACTAGGTAAATCTGTGCAAGTATGTGCGCTTGATTATTTATATTAATGTTTTTTATTAAACTAGCGTTGTTATAAGTCCATTGTTGTGCAAGAAATTTGATTTTAGAATTTCGCTGTAGTCTATGAGAGACTATGCACAATTTTTCAGATATAAAACTGACAATATCTTTGCATTAATGTACATTTGATTGATTGATATACACTTTCCCACCTGTTGCATATATTTTTTTCGCTTGTCTTTCATCAGTTTTAACTGTTCAAGGTGTTTAATGTAGGATACCACTGCATCTTCTTTGCTTGTGAAATTTGTGGGTAATGTGTACGTACTTTGTTGATGATATCCTATTCAGGAAATATCACGCGGACAATCAAAGTTTTTGCCATAAAATCAGCTTCTGTCAAAAGTGACCCTCTCCCAAAATAGGTTTATAAAAAGTGACCCTCCTCCTTGAACGGTTTTCTAAAAAGTGACCCTCCCCAATTCCCCCGGTCACTCTGAAGGCTCCCTTACTTCACCGCAAGCAATGAAAACAGCCACAGATTTGTTTCATTTATCTAAAGAAAATCAGTCAAGCTGCAACAATTCAAATGGTCGATGGAGCGCAGAAGACTGTTAAATTGTAACAAGTGGTGTATTAAAACAGACCTCTGTAGGTGGAAACGAAAAAACAGTGAAAATTAACCTGTCAAACTCAGGCATTCTCACTACAAGTAGGGAGACAGCTATGATTAGATGACACAAGGCAAATTGTGTGTCAATCCTGTGTTCTTATGAAACACCCGGTATACTCTGTACACTCTAGTAAAATCTGTTATCGTGAAAGAGGCAAGCATCCAGTGAATTGCCGAAAAGTTAATCAATAGATAGTAAGGTTTGAGGTTCTAATCGCCTTCGCACTTTGATCTTACTCACAGTCCTATCAACAACAAACCGAACAGACATCACAAAGAATCTTATTCAAAGCCGCATCACATGGCGACATCAATACGCCATATGCAAATTCAGTATGTATAAATAGGAGACATGGCCATTAGACTTTCTCCTCATTGCAACACAGTGCCGAGCGGATACGCCATGGTTTCACCTCCTCAACCCACGGCCGCTGACCAAGCATTCGTTGCAGTGCATACAAGAAGACTATCGGATAAACAACTACTAGGAGACCAAACCACGGCCGTAACTCTAGCTTTCACAAACTAACTAGCGACAGGGGTAGCCCTCCTCGGCGAATTATACACCGCAGGTAACGTCTATATTCCCGTTAAGGTTGGAACTAGTGTTAGGATACATCATGCTGAGTTGTCTCCACTCCATGTTGGCGCCTCCTGTTCGGGCTTCATATAGATTATAGAGTTTATACCGTTTGACAAGCCAGGTCACTCTCGCCTTTCCACTTTCCTTAGTTCAGTCGAGTTTGCCGGCTTTTTCCTGAGTGTCTGTTTTCTCTTGCTCATTCTCTCTTGCGCAACAGCCCCTCCCTTACCTGTCAGGAATGTTCTGCATTTTCAAATGTCCCGCCTTTGTCTGTTTCTTCTTGCTGTCTTACCGCATTTTGCTTCTTTCCCGCTCTTCTTAACCTCTTTTGACCTTGGGTTGTGCTATGTAAATAACATTTTCTTGGTCATTCTGGGGGCACAGTTTGGCTCAGTAGTTACCAGTGTGTGGCCGCCAGCGCATTTTGCTAATTCTTATTCTTCATGATACGGTACTTTAGTCTAGCGAGCTGCTAGTTGCAACACTGATAACAGTTATCCTCTAAACCACGATTTTTCTCTCTGTAATATTGTGGGTTGGAAACTAGCATCCCAATGTTCGCTAGACTAGGTATTTATTCCCATGTTCGGTGAGTATGAGCCAAAAGGAAAATTACATGTCTCAACAGAGGTGCTGTCAGAATGTATGGGTATGAAATCGGGGCCAGGTAGTCGACCCGTAGAGGGGTTGCTGCGAGGGTGCCCCCGAGTGTCTTCACAAAGGTAGGGCTAGGTAATCTACCCATTGAGGGGTTACTGCAAGGGGTGCGCACGAGTATCATTGAGGATGCACGGGTAGAAAAAATAAGAAAAACATCCCCTCATGCAGGGAGGGTCCAAAGTACCCTTGTGCACTTCGGCTTACATGCAGCCTTGGTTTCGAGGTCCCGTCAAGATTGTTACTACGCATTGAGACTAGGTTAATGTGATACAGAGCTACATTTCTTAAAAGTTCTGTTCACTAGAATTTATTGAAAACTATAGCTTTGATTACTATGAAGAGAGGACCAAAAACAAATACGTAAAACACTTTTAAGTATTTAAGCTTATATTTGTCCAACTTTGTTGGCTACATTAGAAGCTGTAGGGTCAAAAAGATTTTATTTGGTCATTAGACATTCATGAAAACATGCCTTGATTGTAATAGCAAGAAACCAAACCAAGAGACACGTTATTATGCTAAACCTTATGTTTGTCCAAATTATGCAAAAAACTTGTTAGGGGTTATCCATAGCTATACACTACATTAAGAATGTTTCGTCAATATACGGTTTGTTTAACAAATGTATAGATTCATAAAGACACCAGCGGCCAAGAACGCCCATAGCTGCTGAGTTACTTAGGGTTTTTAGTTATGTAACGATTGTCTTGCGGTTCACGCACGTACGTACGTACATACATACGTACATACATACATACATGCATGCATGCATGCATGCATGCATGCATGCATGCATGCATGCATGCATGCATACATACATACATACATACATACATACATACATACATACATACATACATACATACATACATACATACATACATACATACATACATACATACATACATACATACATACATACATACATACATACATACATACATACATACATACATACATACATACATACATACATACATACATACATACATACATACATACATACATACATACATACATACATACATACATACATACATACATACATACATACATACATACATACATACATACATACATACATACATACATACATACATACATACATACATACATACATACATACATACATACATACATACATACATACATACATACATACATACATACATACATACATACATACATACATACATACATACATACATACATACATACATACGTACGTACGTACGTACGTATACGTACGTACGTACATCCATCTTACCAATACCGATCTTACAGGTGCAGTACATGGTTGCTGTGACTACCAGGGAATCAAATTTACATACTAACAACACGGTAGGGGAGACAGTGTTCTTTCAGTCCTCTCTTTGCTTTCAGCCTTGCTTCACAGCTTCAAAAGAACTATTGTTACAACATGAATCTTTGAAGGGAGCACCGGTTAGCTTGTAGGCCTTTTTCGCTTTGCGTGTGAGTTTCTAATAGTCAAGTTATAATGACAAATCTTTTGTTAATGTGACTAACAGTCAAACAAAGGCCGTGTTAGACACCCACTCAGGTTATAACCCCTTGCTGGGCTAAGCAAATTTGCAGGGTCAGGCCCTTAATTTTGAGGCATCATGGGCCAGTGGCTAGAGCAGTGGACTCACGATCAAAGGATGGTGAGTTCGAGCCCCGGCATGGCTGTGGTGTTGTGTCCTTGGGCAAGGCACTTTATTCCTCATTGCTTCTCCCCACCCAGGAGTGATGGGTACCTGGTAGGACAGAGGTTGTTATGTGTGCGTTTAGCTCTGCTGCGCTTGTGGCTGCACATGTGAGCTGTTGTCTGCTCCCAAGGGAGTTGAGTGGTATAATATTAGGTCCAGTGACCAGGGGTAATAATAATTGTAAAGCGCCTTGATCACATCTACTTGTGGATATGTGCGCTATATAAGAACCAAATATTATTATTATTATTATTACATGACCGGACAGCCCATCAAGTGGCGATCCTAAATTTATGTCCCGTGTGCCATAAATTTTGGAAATTGTAACACTCACAATTAATCTTTGAAAGAGTGGGATCCCTTTTACATATTTTACCAACGACTCGCAACAACATATACGCCCATTTTCAACCTTGATTTAATTCAGTGATTGACATTTTACAACAGTACAATATATCCTTTAAAAGATCACAGAAGAGGCTGCGCAATGGTTTGCAAGCTCATTTGCAGCCATAAAAACTATCCTCGGAAAACTGCTCCTTGTATTCCTTGGGATAAAGTTCATTACCTGAGTGTCAAATCTCGATATTTAGCGACGTGCGAATAATTTTCTTCAAAAAAAAACTCAACACGTCGACCAGTACGGCTTCTTGTCTCGTCAAAGTTGTTGTCAGACAAAAAATTAAATTTATAAATGATAACGACAACTGAGCCATCGGTGATGGCTCTTTTCAAGAGCTCTGTATCATTGCCATACATGCATGGAAAGCGAAACACTTGTGACAATGCTAAAATTATATTGATTGGAGAGGATTTCGTGTGTCAAAAAATATTGCCATAAATGTTAATTTGTGAAAACGTTTCCCGACGTGTGGTGTATTTCTATAACAGAAACCTAATGTTTAGATGTAAGAATCTTAATGTTTCAGTTTCAATAATTTCTTCTGGAATAAAGAGTTCAACGCATCTACAGCAGATCGAGGCCTAAGTAGTGAAAAAGTAATTCTTAACTGCAAAATCAAAGTGGTTGCTTTAATAAATGCAATGTTACAATCAAACCGTATTCTCTGAATTAAGAAGATAATTTACAAGAGATTTACAAGACATGTTTGAAAAGAGACACTGTTCCTGGATTTAATCAATTTACGATGAAGCATAAAACCTCAATTGCAATTACGCTTTATAATTATTTTGCAGGCTGTTCACGGCTTGTTGCCTTCTTCCGTGTACTTCTTTCTTTCGTCATCCGCGGCTGAACACACAGTATCGACTTCTGTGAAAAGAAAAACGAAAAAAAGTTATGAAATGGTTTGCAAGTACATCTTCTGATTTCTAGAACAGCATATACAGATAGGTGTAAAGAGGAGTACTCCGTATTGAATAGCGAGTCATGGAATCTGCTTATTAAACAATTACAATAATTACAATAATTTAGTGCGCGCCTCGGAATTGAAAAACTGAAACTTTGCTAACATTTTCTTACGAAAACTTCAGAAAACCTTTCGAAATCAAAAAGGAAAAAAAATCTGAGGAACTATAAAAAATCTGAAACTAAAGAAATAAATAACCGATATTTGAAATTCTGTAAATGGCTGCCATCCCTTCTTACCCAATGAGAAGACGGTAAATTTTCGACATTCAAAAAATAAGGCGATAAGAACTTTGTTTACTCCAGGACCTTCAAAAATATGCCGCGAGAAATACTGACAAGGAAAGTATAGTACAAATCAAAATACATCAACCGAGGACTACCCTACCCCAGACAGTAGCTATAATGGTATGTACGATGAATTTTCAATGAATCAAAAGCCTTGTCCACGCTGATTCACATAATGTTGAAATGAAATTGAGACAATATTCTTGCATATTCTCGCTTATCTCCAGACGTCAATCAGCGAGAAAAAGGGAAAACTAGGTTTCTACGCATCACAATTCAATCGAGGCAGTTAACATGACGCGTTCTTCACTTACCCGTCAGTTTCATTAGTTTAGGAATGAAATCATTCCAAAAAGCACACTCATCGGCTTTCAGTGCTCGTTTGTTTTCCATCTCCAGTGATAATTCTTTGTACTCTGATCCGGGTACTTTAAACAACGGCCAGGTCTTCAGCGATGAATCTTCACCGGTGCAAGACAGGTTTGGATCGCTAACAATATTAGAACAGGTGAGATGAGTAATAAATATTCATGGAAAGTTTGCAATATACACAAGTAAGTAACTTAACACAAAGTTGCGACTATCAATAAGATCTGTGCTTCAATTGCTTTTACAGTCAAATATAGGCATCATTTTTCGATTTGAATTGCATTACGAGAGAACAATGTTGATGTTAGTAACTTGTCTGTCACAGATACCAAGTTTTATTCGGCAGGTAAACCTTACGAGGACACGTGTCTTAAAACATTTAAATATACTGCATTATATTGAGTTACTACAATACACGGATTTCAAAATTCGTCGGAGGTTTCGTATATCATTAAGACCAGACGTGCCGACGACACACACAAAATGAACTATAACCCCATGAGTATTTTCGATTGCCATTCCATTTTTCCTTAGAAAAACAAATTTGTCTTTCCACAGTGGAATTTATTTTGAAATGCCAAGTTTTCAGCTTAGTAGTACAGCCCCTATATGTGTAGTTTAAAAAAATTGTTTTTGCCAATAGCAAAAATTTAGTTAAATTCCCTTTTAATTTCGCTGTACGTTTCGAATTCCCTACCCATTGCCTTCGCCTCTTACCCAGTCTTAGCAAAATTGGTCCAATATTTCATCGTCTGCAGGGACATGGTCACCTCCTCCTCGGGCATCGACCAGTCTTTCGAACCGAACACCCCTCCGAATACAAACTGCAGGTCTTCGCCATGAGCCGCTTTCATCCACTTGATCCGCCATATGGACTTTGCCGGTACATGGGTCATGTGATAGACGTACACGTTGTTGCCTGCGTTTGAATAAGCACGTGCGGAGAGAACGGACGGACAGACGAAGAGGTGGTCTCCCAGCATTTGATTCAGAGCCTCGATGTAATCGGCTTCATCTGAATCGGCGTCCTCCCAGTTGACGTACATTAATTTCACGGCATCGAGAACGGCTTGGTTTTTCTTGAGAGGTGCCGACAGAAACGCGGCGTATGTCTGCTCGTAAGTGGCCCTATCCATGGAGATTTCCGTGTCGTTGACCGAGTTTGGGAAAAGCATCGGGAGAAACATGGTGCCCTCGTCAGCGTTTGTTCCGATAATGAGATCCACATCTGTTTTAAGTGATGGCTCCCCGTGTAAGC
This sequence comes from Ptychodera flava, assembly GCF_041260155.1. Lineage (NCBI taxonomy): Eukaryota > Metazoa > Hemichordata > Enteropneusta > Ptychoderidae > Ptychodera > Ptychodera flava. Next base: position 48,120,670 of record NC_091930.1, on the reverse strand, counting down.
TGGTTCTTGGGCATCTCGGTCAGGAAGTGACCGTCGATGAACGGCGAGAACGGTAGCATGGACATATCACTGCCTAGTCCAGTGACATTCGCAAGAACACCCTTCAGAACAGATAAAAGTAAGGAAAGATCAAAATTAACAGGATGAATAAACCAAATACCCATCACTGGTGACATTTATGTTACCTTATATAGAGTTTTCACAAAGATTAAGCACATAAGTTATCAAAAACTGCCATTGACTTAAGACTTAAATTTCGTATTTCTTTACTTCCATAACTCTTTAGAATATAGCACGTTAACTAAATAGAAGTCACTGCAAACACCTACATAACAACATCGGCCTTGCTTTCCTTCGAGGACATCAACAAATATTTCAGAAGAAAATCAACACTGGGTAATACCATGACTCATATTCCCCCTTATTTCAGACTTTCATAAAATAAAATAGTAAATTACTCAAAATGAAAGCGTCAAACAGACAATGCATTAACGTATATCCTGCCATAGAAACTTGTCCGCTAATCTACAGACAGACAGACAGACAGACAGACAGACAGACAGACAGACTGCCTGCCTGACTGACTGACTGACTGACTGAGGGACAGGCTGGCTGCAGGTAAAAGACAGGAATACATGCATGGAAAAACAAATGCATAACATTTAATATGATGCGAAAGTTTTGACCAGTGCAAAAGATTACAACACTTACAGTTGATATATCATTTGGTTCCCTGAAGTCGTCAGCTGGAACCTCACGTAAACATTGGACCAGCTCCTCGGTGGTGTCTTTCTCACATTCCAGCAGTTTGCCAAGACCTTGGGAAATCTTGGTTGCCAAGGGAACATCGTCACTGGTGACTGCGGGAAAAGTAGCTGACCCACTCTGTGAACAACAATATCATACAGTGAAATTTCTGTACTGGGTGATATTTTTAATTTCACCTTTGCGAACTGCCTGACTATGTGAGTAGATACGCTGAGTTATTCAGATCAAGGAATCACAGTACTGAGTTTTCCGCCCTGGGAAGGTAGTTCTAAGAATTGTCCCGGAGGCAATTAGAAGCCCTGTATAGCGATGTACTTCGTTGCTTTCATTGAGTTTTATGTGTTGAGTGTTAATATGTACGTGTTTGGTTTTTGTTGAATTCCAGCTAAGTAGCGAGGTCGCAGACAAAATGCAAATACACTTGTCCTGTATTATTGATATGTTGGTTATTGAATATATGGTGAAACAGACTGATTTGTATAGGAGCGACAGGAAAAATTAACCCATATAAGAGTCAAACGGACGAAGGAAGTAGTGAGTGTACTTATTTGATAAATACCTGCATAATTGCTCGATGGAACAGACCATTTGTCAACGGGGACAACACGAGATATTCGACGCTAATAGACCCGGCACTTTCACCAAATATAGTAACTTTGCTGGCGTCTCCTCCAAAAGCTGTGGACGAATAGTCAAAGAACAGACTGATTCATAATTGAAACGTGGAAAAATCTAACATCTATTCATTCTGGAGTTATAACCTTTCATGTGCTTTTATTCTGAATGGAATATTTCTCTTACCTGCTATGTTTTGTTGTACCCACTCTAGGGCAGCGACCTGATCCAGCAATCCATAGTTGCCAGGCGCATGCTCGTCACCTAGGAAACGATGAAACAAAAGGCTAGTTGCATATGCTTTTTTCAATAGTGATCGTGACGACAAGAGGCACTCTGCTGACATGAATTTGAAACGACATCCAACTCGCAATCGAGTGTTCTATATTTTTTTATTATAGACGATCTCATGTGCCGAGTTCAAAGTGCAAGATATTCGTTTGTGTATCCATTTACATATCGATGAACCCGCAGGTTCACGTAAGTATTTGTCGGTAACAATATAGTTTGTTTTATGCTGTTAAAATAGACATCCCCTGATGCCTTCCTCTTAGGATCATTGTGAGTGCATATCTAAAGCTCAGTCTATGATTTGCTACAGTTGATCGGTTCATTCAACTAGGAAAGAAAGAACCATGATAGAGAATTTAAATCACGGATAAAAACACAGTCTCAGTATCATATCACCCGATTGGCGTTTATAGGGGCATCGCTAATCAAAGTGGATACAACTGAGTATATGGCAGGTATTTTTCGTCAAATCGATTACATATCGCATATATTCAAAGCGGTTGTACGTCGAATATTTTATGTGACGTTATTTACCTGTCCGATGGCCGCTTACTTATTGAATGATGACGTCATATATATTGCCCAATCAAAGGCG